>NC_135760.1:14316626-14916626 GCF_052425735.1 Oculina patagonica
ACATCTTATTCTTAGTTAGACAAATTGACTGTATTGCAACACGTAGTCATTCTTAATTACTGACACTTCTAAATAAATTTTTATTTTTCTATTTTGTATTTTTATTTCGTGGCGCACCTGTAAGCTAGCTTTTTAGCTAAGCGTGCTGACCACGTTAATAAAGATTGTACAGTTATTGTAGCGGAGCTGACAAACATAAATTTCACCGGCGCTATAAAATATCCCCGGCCCTTGACGGATGAGCCGACAGTCTCTTGTTTTATAAATCATAAAACGATAGCATTCTTCTTTTCTGCAAAAACACCACACATGACAACTTCTTGTTTATTTGTGACGTAGTCGGGCGTCACCGTATTTTATTTTGGCTAAAAATAGGAGGCTAATGAAACAATCAGACTATTAAAGTGATGCTTCACCAGATACGAGAACCCTCGAAGCCTCATAGGACAAATCAGGTGTACTCTTACAAAATCAGCATAAGAACACCTATCCCCTCTGCTAACGAATGGCTCCGGCGATAAATTTTTCGAAATTTCACTTCCCAGCGAAAATTTTAAAGACAAACAGTAGTAAGACTAAACTGCATACCATAAATGCGGCTTAAACAGATAACAGACCCTGTGGGAAATAGAACATTAGCGATTCAACAGCAAAAATATAAAAGTGCCCGAGTGTAAACAAAAGGAATTCGGTTCTATTGATCCGAAAACGCAGAGAACTCTTTATAACTCCTTGCCCTTTGACCCCATATGAGTGGGTTGAGTAGAGTCGGCAGAGTGAGCAAGAGATATGATGTGTCTGTTAATGTGTCTCTGTACTCTGTTGGTTGCCTTAGTTTCTTTCCGCTGTAATTATTTTAACTAAGGAAATGGTCTTCTTACCTTTTTCATTCAGCTGTTGACCAAACTACCTACAGCTCAAATCAACGCAAGGAAGGTGGAAAGTGTAGCCTCACCCGCCCGGTGTAATCAAATACTCCACAGCAAGCGGTAAGAATGCGTCAGGTTATCGAAGCATCAGATCATGTTTCTTTTGTTATAAAACTGGAGGTTGAATCAGACCTAAGTAAGATAAGTTTCAAAAAGGTCAGGAATATGGACCCCGATAAGGGATACATCTGTTTCTCGTCGCAACTTATTCTCTTGTGCACTTCTAGCCTCCTCTTTTCCCACCACCCGTAGACCTCCCACAGTCCCGCTAGCCTGAGTATCAGGCCTTCCCTTTCTCCCCTCCCCTTAGGCTAACCTCCGGCCGACTTTAATCCCCGGTTTCCGTTCCCTTGTAACGCACCCCCACCCCTCCCACCCAATCATAAACTCAAACGTAGTGTGCCCTATTTCTGTCAAAGTAAGCCACATGCCTGTATGCAAATTAATATACGTTAAATGAAAAAAAAATCCTCACATCATTTTCTTTTTTTTTCAGTTTATACGATAAACCAATATTGTGTCGACATTAATGCATGGGAATGTTTAGTGGCGTGTTCCGTTTAAAGTCTGGGTTAGTAAGTCTACTTTTCCATTAGGTTGGAAAGGTAGAGATGCCGTATTTGATAAGACAGGATAGCCTTCCAAAATATTTTTAGTATATTGATATTTTTATTGGGAGAGACATGACTCAATCCTCGTTTTACTACACTGTAGAAACGTTCTTGACGAAAGAGAGGTGCCTAACACAGTCAACCATTTTGGATTGACTTTATCGTTTATTAGTTCCATTTACAAATGATTCTTCCAGTTCTTGAACATCAAGAACAGCACCATTCGTCACTTCAAATTCAGCCTTCTCCCTGGCCCTTCTTGGTTTGCAAACGATCACTATGTGTTCCCAGTAAATAACATCTCTGAACCACGAATGATGAGCCCGCAATGAAGTGGCCAGCAACGTTGCTAAGTAACGTGACGTAAATCTCTGCAAAGCGCACAATCTTCCAACTTCTCAGCGGAAATCAGTTAAACTGAAGCTTCCACCACAGACATTCTATCCATCTTTGCCAGGGGCAGGTGTTTTTGAGGAATGCACGACTGGTCATAAATACAGTTTAATCAGTTCATCACTCACTGCAGAAGGTGTCAGTACTCCGAGATCTGTGAACAGCAGAGTGATGTACGACGGAGGAGTGTAATCCACCACGGGGTGACCATCAACACAGCTTCCTGAGTACTATGGCAACAAAACAAAAATATATAAGGGGGCCTGCAGTACGATGTGCGCATGTGTAGCCTTGTTTGAAGACAACACAAACCGAGCTCAAGAGGACTTCAAAGTACTCAGTTAACACGATAAGGTCTCTGTTTTATAACACAAAATTGGTTTCTTAGCCTACATAACCTCTGCAAAATGTAGCTAACCTTGGAGAATGGTTCCGATAGAACGATACGTACAGAGGATTTGTGATACATTTCAACCTTTTCCACTACGCCTTGGATAGTAAGCTACAGTATCAAGGAACACATAAGTTCGGCCCAGGTAACTTCGGCCACCAAATCAATCTGGCCATATAATAACAGGATGGCCAAATTACTGACTTTATTTGGTCCAAAACAAAGTGACCATAATGACGAGGGGCTGGCAGAAAAGCGAGTTCCATTTTACTACTAACAGAACCTTAGCTAACTCGCACCCCTGTAGGCAGACACCTCCTATAAGCGAATTTTTTTCTGATCCTTACTGCTACTGCTACTGCTACTGCTACTGCTGCTGCTGCTGCTGCTGCTGCTGCTGCTGCTGCTGCTGCTGCTGCTGCTGCTACCGCTACCGCTACTGCTGCTGCTGCTGCTACCGCTACTGCTACTGCCACAGGCTTCCCAAGCTCAAAAGTCGTCTTTTTGATGTGTTTTCGAGAGCCCTTCGGGCGGCCGACTCTACATACGTGGTGTATGCGACAGCTTGTGTATATAGAGAAATGTATGGGAAAATCACGGAAGTCGTTGTCTCCGAGAGGCAACGACTTCAAATAACTTCGCTAAATGGCGTCGGAATGGCTTCAAATTCGGCACAAGAGACAAGTAAGCGACACATTTGAGGTAGGTAAACTTTATTTCAAAATAGATAGTTATTTACCGGATTTTAGAGAATCCGTGATTTTCCCATACATTTCTCTATATACACAAGCTGTCGCATACACCACGTATGTAGAGTCGGCCGCCTGAAGGGCTCTTAAAAACACATCAAAAAGACGACTTTTGAGCTTGGGAAGCCTGTGCTACTGCCAGCCTAGTCTCTAGGCATTTTCGGCTCCTTCAAACCTGGACCCTACTGTGAGTCGTGACGTCACTGTCTCCCTGGCCCACTCCCGTCCCAGACTTCGCATGGACAACGAGACAAGAAAAAAACACCTAGCGACTAGGTTTTGCTACTGCTGCTGCTTCTGCTAATGTATGAGAATTTTAATCTGAAAAAGTAAAATACACACATCTTTCAGACTCTTACCTTGAAACGATTCGGCACGTCTTCTTGGTTGAGTGGATACAGTCGAACAAATTTAAAACTCTCCGCCACAACATAGAATGGTTTATTAACTGCTTTGGTCATGACTGCCATCTGATATGTACCAACCTGATAGAAACACTGCAATATTACACTTCTAACAACATACCGGTATATTTTGTCTATCTGTAGCAAAGTACATTGTAAGGACATCGACTTGTGAATGGTTCACCGAAGATGATCACTGACAAAGGTTGATCTAATTTTTTTTTCATCTACTTTTGCTCGCTGAGTTTCTCCAACCAGGTCAGACGTGAATGCAAGTTCAACAAGTTGGATCTCAAACAAGTATGACTGATTTGCTAGTAAGAGTGGCTCAAGTGGTGCGGGTTCTAGTGCTGGGAAGGGTCATTGAGTTATGTTCATGGGCAAGACACTGTAATAAATTTATGTTTTGATCTTAAATAGCTCAGTAAAGTCAACTGCATTTTTGATAGGCTAACAATGTATTTTAGTGGGAGGAGGGGTGGCCTAATGGTTATTGCGCTGGACCCTAGATCGAGCGGACTGGGTCATTGTGTTGTATTCTTTGCAACACACTCTACTCTCACCGTACCTTTCTCCACCCAGGTGTATAAATGGGTACTAACTGGCACACTCTCAGAACAACCCGGTTGACCAGCATCCCATTTAGGGAAGTGACAAATTAATATTTCTTGTGGTTTCATGCCAGGGAGACCAGGATATGCTCTGGCAGTGTGGCCAATTCTGACCTGAGAGCACACTTTACCATGACATGTGAGGATTATAAAACAATCAAAACAACACTAGCTTAACTCACTTTGTTAATTATTCCACCGCTCTCTACCACTCCTTCTGCCCCAACCAGGACCAGATCAACTTTCTCCATCATGTAACTGAAAACAAAAGTTTCAAAATGTTTCAGTTAAAAATTCCTGATGTACAAAGAGACAAAACCCAACCGTCAATCCAGAAAATAAGCATGACGTGGCACTCAAGATATTGGTGTTAGCAATGACTGATGAATGGGAAGTTGGTGCTGTGACTTGTAACCACTAAAATTTCCTTGGTCAGTGATCTTACAGCTGTAAATGTGATCTTCTGTTGTCCCACTGACTGAGCTACATCCACAATATAGGGCTAGGAAAGGAGCAAAACCTTTTCTATACTTTACCAATGTAAAAAATGTTCTTAATCCTAAATAGAGAAACTTTTGAATCTGTGGAAGAAATCCTCAAATGGTAGACTTTTCTATTTTGATTTTTCCCAAGAGGAAACTAAGTAGTCAAATTATACATCAAATTATACTCTGGCACTCTTGCTGGTGAAGCTAGGTAATGTGGTTTCATTTCAAGGGATCTTTATTTTAGTTTTTAAGGAATGTTTCATACCCAACTGCTGAGTCCAATATGACTGTGGAGGGAATTCCAAATTGTTTTAACTGATCATGCATCACACATCTGAGAGAGAAAGTATCATACTGAAGTAAACACAAACAAAAGTTATAACTACATAACAATATTCCTGTGCCAACCAGTAACATATAGTGTTAATTATTATGCAGGCATCAGTGCCACAATGCAAATAAAGTAAAACTGTAAAAATAAAATAAATGTAAAATAATGTATGCTCACAGTGGTCATGCACTTAGCTTTGAGATAGCTAGTTTTCAGATATGCCACTCAAATAGAGGAAACAAATATTTCAAATGAACATAACATGGTTGAAAATACCAACTGGCAGAAAGCAGACCAGTTAGCTATATACAAAGTGCGATAGAGGAGTTGAACTCGGAATGATCAAGAACAAACCAGCCAGCTAGTGGAAGGGTGGAGGGGCTTGAACCTGGGACCTCCAGATTTCAAGATCAGTGCTCTAAACCCACTAGGCTACACTGCTTGTAAATATCAATAATTGTTGTCACATTTTTGAGATTTTTTCTTGTTTACTATAAAGGTATTAAAATCGAACTCTATCTTACCCTGATTTATCAGGAGCTGACTCTGTAACATAAACATTAAAACGCTTCTTTTGTTCCGTGGCCCTTTTAAGAATTTCCAACACAACTCTGGATCGCGAGTGGGTAAGAATTGTCTGAAAAAACACATATGTAGAGTTGGACAGTTGTTTACTACAATGAACAGAATGAACAGAGAATTTGTCAATATTTCCATTGAAATGTTGTGGTTGCTTTTTACATGCAGTTTTCGAGCCTTATAAGCCTTATTGTTGTTTATTTTTACTTGTCTATGTTTTTCAAGCCACTTGGATTATCAACATATCAACCTAGTAAATGGCCCAGCTCACCACGAGTCTCTCGTAGCTCAATTGGTTAGAGCACCCAACTGGGAGGCTATGGGTTCGATTCCCATGAAGGACTCAGATTTTTTTCTTTGTCCCACGCTCCTGTCATTGTTGAACAATTCACTTCATTATTATCACTGAACTTAAAATTTACCATCTTTCTTATTTCAGCTATAACTTAACCACCACACAATGTAGCCCAGTGCAACTCTATTTTACCACTGAAAATAAAAATAAAACACAGGACAAAATAAATTTGTTATGGTCACAGAGTAATATCAAACTTACCGCTCCATCCTTAATAAATGAGTCACAAAGTTTGGCAATTTTCTGTCTGGCTGAGGCAGCTCTCTTAAGATACAACTGGCCTAATCAAAACAAAATAGTTCCAAATAAATGAACTTATCATTTGATGTATTTTTTAGTTCCTTTTTATTGGCCAACTGCTTACAAGTAATAGTCTGCTCATGCAAATTGCATCTGACGGTGATTTTGCTGCAAATAATATTCTGCTTGTTTGAGGAATAAAAAGTATGTTGCGTCTACTTCTAAGAAAAATGGCAACTTGCTTTCCAGAGTTGTCTGAGAGTGATGTTTTATTTCTACTAGACCAAAGACAATATAAGTGATGAAATAATAAAACAATTCAACTTGGTTATCGCAAAATATCATGATTTGTCAGTGTTTCGCACATCAATTATTATTATTTGCCTCAGCCTTTGGCTTGAACAAACAATTGATCAGCTCGCCACTGACAAATCCAGATATTTTGCTCAACCTTATTTATAATTTGTTAAATGGTTGAAAATTTTGTTGGTTGATTGAAAATTTTGCTTAACCTCACTTGATAACTCTTAAATGGTTAAAAAATATTGAAAGAGTCAGAAAACATGAGAAAAAGTTTTATTGGTTGCTTAGTACCTCTCTCGACCAAAACTCTCTTGCATTCTTGAAAGTCCTAGGAAAGAAATAGTGACTGTCAGAACAATGTATATGACAATAAAAGTTCTTAAAAACAATATTTCCAGAAGGTATGGTTAATTTCATGTCACATGACCATAACAACAAATTGAAGGATACTTATTAGGAGTCTCCAACCAGTAAAAATTAAAAATATTTTTTGCACAAGGTGATGCTGAAAGATGGTGTTCTACTGTTACACAAAAGAAGGGGGATTCGATAATTATAAAGATGAAAGCATGTTTAAAAGGATATAAACTGGAAGGATTACAAACATATACAAATGTAACAATTAAAAGACATACCGGGTTGTCCAGAGCAGCAAGAGTTATAAATCTAAGAAACAGTTCACAGCCAGATGATATTGAAGTAACTGAGCCTTCTGTTTTGGTTAGCACTTCAATGACTTCTTTCAGATTCTCCCTCAGTTCAGACAATGTTTCAGCTACCAAAAAAAAAAAATAATTGGAAGTCTGTCTTGATATGATTTTCTTTCAATATATTGATAATTTGTTAAGTTTCTGATGTACTTTGTAGGCAATTGTTTTTTGTCGCAGACTGTCAGGGTGGATAATTCTGTCCACTGATCAAATAAATCATTATCCAACCAAGTGGATAATACAGTTTGTTTTGTTCACACTTATTCGTCCAATGGATAGTGGTTTATTATCTGGTGGTTGATAACCACTTTTTTAAAACAACCATGTCCCGGCATTTAAACCCATGATTACATAACTTGCCACCCGACTTTATTCTTATCTAATATGACCATTAACGCCATTACCAGAAATAAATGGGTGACCCTATTCGGCGGAATGGCGGAATGACGGAACGGCACAGCGGAATGGCGGAATGGCGGAATATCCTAAAACGCGGAATGACGGAATATCCTAAAACGCGGAATGACGGAATATTCTAAAACGCGGAATTGTGAAACATTAAAAAAAGAAGCAACAAAAACAAACAAACAAAAGGAAAATTATAACTGCTAACTTTCTCAGACAGCGATTAAGGCTAAGAATGTCGCTAAGAATGATTCAGGTACTTTAACTTGTGGATATTCGTCGCTGTGACAGAAAAGCCAAATTGTTTACAGCGGCTGCTAGCAGTAGAAAACCAGTAAACAGTAAGTATACCCCATAAACGAAGGGTTCTTTATATATCTTCTTAATCCTTCGAAGGATACTCGAGTGATCGAGGGAGGATTTCGTTATTTTACAGAGTTCTCGACCCGCTCGAGACAATGAAACGTATAAAGCCGAAGTACGCTAACGAAGCCGTTAGAAAGAAAACGAAAGGGCCTGAAATTAACTGAGTTTGTACTGAAAAAATTAAAAAAAGGAAACCCACAACAAGGGTTTTCCAGATGGTCACCCATCCAAGTACTAACCCCGCCCAACAGGGCTTAACTTTGGCGATCAGACGAGAACCAATGCTTTCCTTGTGGTATCAGTCCCAGAGGAAGCAAAGACTTACAAGAGTCATGCAAATTAAGAACAGAAATACCTGGTTATAACGGATCTTTTGAATGATGCTTTAACTGGACTTACACAGTTATGAGCTGATTTACGCGCTCTTTCTGATATCACATGGAAAGCAACGGTTCACATCCGATCGCCAAAGTTAAGCCCTGTTGGGCGGGGTTAGTACTTGGATGGGTGACCATCTGGAAAACCCTTGTTGTGGGTTTCTTTTTTTTAATTTCTCAGTACAAACTCAGTTAATTTCAGGCCCTTTCGTTTTCTTTCTAACGGCTTCGTTAGCGTACTTCGGCTTTATACGTTTCATTGTCTCGAGCGGGTCGAGAACTCTGTAAAATAACGAATTCCTCCCTCGATCACTCGAGTATCCTTCGAAGGATTAAGAAGATATAAAAAGGACCCTTCGTTTATGGGGTATACTTACTGTTTACTGGTTTTCTACTGCTAGCAGCCGCTGTAAACAATTTGGCTTTTCTGTCACAGTGACGAATATCCACAAGTTAAAGTACCTGAATCATTCTTAGCGACATTCTTAGCCTTAAATCGCTGTCTGAGAAAGTCAGCAGTTATAATTTTCCTTTTGTTTGTTTGTTTTTGTTGCTGTTGTTGCTTCTTTTTTTAATGTTTAACAATTCCGCGTTTTAGAATATTCCGTCATTCCGCGTTTTAGGATATTCCGTCATTCCGCGTTTTAGGATATTCCGCCATTCCGCCTTGCCGTTCCATCATTCCGCCATTCCGCCGCATAGGGTCACCCAAATAAATAAAGACAGAAAAAAGAAACATGGAAATGTTGAGCCATTAAATACACTGGCCTTTCTTCAACTAATTAAATGTGTGCTTGTTATAGTATCTTTAAAGTGCGATCTGCTGGTGATAAATATCGTTTCTTTCAAAGCAGAAATAAATATACGAAAGCTTACATGCAGTAGGTACTGTAGCTTACCCGAGTTTTGATTCATGAATTCTAGCAGCGTTTGAATAGCGGCAACAGCCGTCGACATGCCAGGATCGTCCACCATACACTTTTGAAAGAACGTTACAGCCTCTGGGAATAGAAACCGTAGAAAAATTGATTAACATTAACGCGTTTAGCTTTAAAAAAGTGAAAATTTTAGCCAGCTACCTTCGTTGTCCATGTTGTCTCGTTCGCTTTTGGGTAGAGTTCGGTACACAATATGCCCCCATACATAACATAGCTACCCGCTTTTGGAGGTATGCCGCTGACAATCTCGCTGGCTCAAGAATTTCCTTGCAACGGGACGGGAGACCCTCGGGATCAGGTGCATTTCTTTTGCTTGTGCGCAAAAACTCCAATAGATCTTTTTCGCTTGGGCGTTTTGTTGCCCCATTACAGACCATGTGATGTTACTCTTGAGAGTTCTTGCTTTCAAATTTTCAAATAGTCGCGTGTATGTGAATGAATAAATTTTATGTGGATAAAAGAAAAATTCTCTAGAGAACATCACGTACGTCTGTAAATGGGAAAACAAACCGCCCAAGCGAAAAAGGTCTATCGCCGGACAAGGAAATGTTGGACCTCTTTACACGGAATCAGGTATAACAGGTCATTTACGCGTCACAGGAAACCCTGACAATGAACAAACTTTACATTTTCTATCCAGCGTAGGGAGTTTCACAAGTCGGATGATCAAAATCGGATCAGGTCGGCGCGGCGCGGCCTGGTGCGAAAATGAACAGTCTAGCTCCCATTTTGCTTTGTCACTTGCTAGCTTGCTTACTAGCTCTCCTTGCTTGTTACCGTCCAGACGTCCGTCCGTCTGTTTTCTATTTTATCCCGTTTCATTCTTTCATTCCTTCCTTCCTAATTCCTTTCTTCTTTCACGAGTCCTTCCATGTTCCCTTTATTCTCCAATGACTCCAATCCTTTCTCAACTGTAATTATTTCCTTCTTTTCTGGATCAAATGATCTAACAGATCAAAGAACATAATTATTATCATTCCTTGTCATGACACATCACTAAGGTAATCTTTGTAACTGATATTCTTTTCAAGGTCAGTCAAAGCGCATTTGCATATGTCATACATATTGAGCAGTTGAGTTGTTTACACGAACTCAAATTGTCACACAAAACTGCTTTCCAACGGCTGCACAAGATCTTACAATCAAGACAATCAAGGTTTTCTGTTGTCGGTCCAAAGGTGTGATCAGAGATGTCAGCTACGAAGGGAGATTCTTTTGATTCGGGAATGGAGAAATCAAAATCGAAGAAATCGTACGAATTTGACGATATTTTAGAGATGGTTGGTGGATTTGGTCGGTATACCTTCGCACTGTATGCATTCATGTGTGTCATGTCTCTGCCGATCGGCCTGCAACAACTCGTTCAAGTTTTCTACGGTGCAACACCAAAATATTCCTGCGCATCGCCGAGCAACGTCACTTGTTCAAATACTACAAAATGTTGTGACAACTGCGTGAAATACGAGTTCCAACCGGGTCTGACAAGCGCAGTCACCGAGGTAATGATAATTTTATAAAACAATTGTCTTTCAATTTCACAATCAGGACAATTAACAATGGGACTATTTTATGCCAAATTTTACTTCTTCTGAAAGGCTTCGTTTTAGAATTATGTGAAATATAACACTCTATAAAAGCTGTAAACTTGATATACGGCATTTCTAGGATACCAAAAGGAATTATTTTTGCCGACACATGGGTACCCAGATTCCCGCACATCTAACTCAATTATATTACAATTTTAAATCAGATTTTAACGGATTTGTACTGCATTGATGAGATTGATTGTTTCAAACAGTCAGTTAACTTAATTTACATAGTTCTAAGTGAATTTTGCGATAAGGTTGTTGAACATGCTGAATGTGATCACAAAGAAAACTTTATTTCAGTCAGTAAGCATCTCAAAGGTTAATCCCGGGGGTTAATTCATTTATTCCATCAAATTAGCTATTTCTTTATAATTCCCTCTTTACCAGAAATTGGTCATCGTCGGCTTTACACGCATGATAAGCCAAAGATCAAGAAATAAAAAAACGTTTTCCAAATTCAAGTTGACTTTTTAAAAATACTTTCGAAAGTAAATATTAACTTCAAACAAAGAATGGCATTCCTCGACCATAAGGAGAGATGAGGGTCGTACAGGGGTATTCTCGTGACGCGTGATTAGCTGACTTTATTTTCCGTGAAACGTGAATTTTATAAATTTATTCTTCGTGACCCGTGACCGGAAGGTTTTGCGTGGCACGTGAAGAGCTTGAATTAATAGCCGATATTCGTGATTTCACCGCTTTATTTTGCTTATTTGAGACGCGGGACTTCAAATGGTTTCAAATGTGACCTCCGTATAATTATCGTAACGTCTCGTAAGGCATCGGGAACTGCCAAGTAGCCGAGAGCTTCCCTTGCTGATCTTCGCTTATTCTTCTTTGACAGATTTCTGTAGCGTAAGAACAGGATAAAAGAGTACTTATTTTCCTGATTCGGGAAAACGAAATTTCAATATCCGTGATTCGTTATCATTTTCGCCCGTGAATCGTGCCAGAGAACCCCCTGCTCGACCCTGTTAGTCTTTGATCACCTCTCTTTATGAGACACTGTGTGACTTGGCCATACACGAGCTCCGCCCTTGATAAATCTGGCCCGTTTATGTTAACTAATAATTCCATGACATGCTGGAGTTACGTATCCCGTCCGCCGGCTCATATCAATTTTCTTTTCTCCCTGTCTGTCTCCCTGGTAATCTTGTTACAGTGGGATTTGATATGCGACAGAAGTCATCTAAAGGCCATTACGCAATCTGTTTACATGGGAGGCCTGTTGCTAGGATCCATTGTCTTCAGTACCTTGTCCGATCACTTTGGTCGAAAGCTTGGTGTTTTTCTCAGCATATTTATCATGGTGAGTACTATTTAGGTTTCTACGCACACCTGTAAGGACAAATCAGAAAGGTTTGAGCGCACAGCCTCATTTTTCCAGGCGTACTCTCACTTTTACAGCAATTTTCAAACAAGTGTCGTAAAACCAAAGTACCAAACTAAAGTAATCACTCTGGCCAATAAAAAAGGACGCAGACAATCCAGTGAACCAATCAAAACTTGAAGCAAATACATGAGCCCCTATTGATTTTAGTTTTATTTCTGATTGGTCGAGAAAGTGGCGCGGGATTTTTTCAAGTTAAACCAGTTACTAAGCATAGTAATGCAAACCAAAGCAAATGCGAATTACTTTCGACTCAAGTGAAACCCATCTAGCACCAACTGAACTGTATTATCCATTATGGTGGGCGCAGTAGCCTAATGGTTAGTGCGCTGGACTCCGTATCGAGCGGTCCGGGTTAGCGCCCTGGCCGGGGTCACTGTGTTGTGCTCTTGGGCAAGACACCTTACTCTCATAGTGCCTCTCTTCACCCAGGTGTATAAATGGGTACCGACGAATTTAATGCTGGGGGGTAACCCTACGATGGACTAGCATCCCATCCAGGGGGGGGGGGGTAGATACTCCCAGACGCTTTATGCTACAGAAACCGGGATAAGCTCCGACCTGATGGGCAACTAGGCTTTTATGCAGACTTGACCTTACTTCCGTTATGTTATTTTTCAGGCGGCTGGTGGAACAGTATCCGCTGTGTCGGATTGCCTCTCACTGTTCTCGTTGTTTCGTTTCGTGACGGGTGCGGCCACAGCCGGGTGTCTTCTCGTTCGATTTGTCTACTGCATGGAGATCATCCACATAAACAGTCGAACTGCAGCAGGAATGGTTAATAACATCTTTGTTAGCATTGGTTTTTCCACACTGTCTCTATTGGGTTATCTAATTCGTGACTGGAGATATTTAATGTTAGCTGTATCATTACCAGGTTTGCCACTGGTGTTTTGCTGGTGGTAAGTAGATTTTGTTCTTCTGTTGTACCGTTCGTTGCGTCGTTCATTGCCTCAAAACTGTATACCATTGAATTCGAATTTGAATTGTAGTTTTGGCCTAAAAATGTCCGCTAATGGTTATCGTGCAATCTTTACAGTTGAAGTACTAGATGCGAGAAGTGGAAAGTTCTTGTTACGTTCTTAGCGCATCATGCCGACCCAGCTAAGAGGGTCTCAATGGGGTGTTGGCTCTTACAGTTGACGGTTAAAATTTTGGCTTTTTTCGGTTAATCGTTATGGAAATAACGATTAACATAAGTTAAAAGTTAATTTTCATTGTTTTAAAAGGTTAAAAATTTATTTCCATTATTGAAAAACATATTGTAGGTCTCAGGGCCATTCTGGGACGATGTAGTGAACTAGTTTGGTTTATTTATAATTACTGACCGATTTTTTACGGTTTACATATTTTACGGCTAACGATTAAAATTTTCCAATTTTTACGCCTAACGACTACATTTTTGACCGTTTTCGGCTAACGGTTAACCCCATTGAGACCCTCTGCTAACGGACCTTCATTACACTCTTTGTGGGCTTGAGTCCACAAAAAGAGCTCAAAGAATCGACCTGACCTGACGAAATTTCTATTGACATTTTGACAAGAAGTTGGATAAAGTACTTACAGATTAGGGTACTTGTCCGCCATAAAACTGTAACAAATTGGAAGAATATGTCCTTATTATCGAACATGAAACGAGTTCTTTGGCTTGAAATCATTACGTGTAAATTGTCCTTTGTTTTAACCAGTAGTAGCTCTATAGGCAACCCACCTCAATGTTTAATTTTGTCGGATCGAAAGACTAACACCGCTGAAACCGACAGCAGTTTATTTACTTCTTCAAACAAGTAAGTTATGTATTTTTCATTTGCAAGGTTAATTCCCGAATCTCCTCGCTGGTTGATTGCTAAAGATCGTCTTGACGAGGCTCACGAACTGCTCATGAAATACGCCAAGAGAAACCGTGTTGCTGTCGAATCCACTCAACTCAAACACGTGATACAGGAGTTCAAAAAGGAAGAGGTTCGAAATCGCAACGAGAACAGGAAAACCTACGGAATTCTGGACATGTTTAGAACTCCAAAGCTCAGGAAAAGAACTATCATCTGTGGATTTAACTGGTGAGTGGAAATTTTGGAAACAAAAATGATTATTTGGCTGGGTGGCGCTGGCCTCTGGGAGGCGCGGTGGCCTAGTGGTTATATGTGGTCGTTAATGCTGGTACGTTGCTCACTGGAATGCCCAATTGTGCTCAAAAATTGCCAAAAATGCAAGAAGTTGCTACTTTAAAAATTCCAAAAAGTTGCTACCTAAATTTCTTAATATTTTTATATAATCTTTAATTAAAATCTTTATTTTTCGTTCTTCACAATAATTGCTCAAATCGGTCAAGAAAAATTGCTTGAAACTTAGCTTTAAAGAGGCGCTCGCAAATATGGGCGGAATAAGCCTAACTCAACTAAAAAACGTTGTCAGGTGGCAGGTTATGTTATCATGAGGTTGACAAACATTAAAGAAATTCGCATAAATTGAAGTTTTCTTTTATATGATCGTTGACTTTTTCGTGCTTTATAGGTGCTCTAAACCTATATTTTGCTCAAAAATTGCTCAGAAAGACAAAACTCGCTCGAGGTTGTTCGTATCGCAGAACGTTGCTCCAAACGCCAAAAGTTGCTGAAAAGTTGTCAAGCACATTCGCAACAGGCCTGCAACGGACTCCGGAACAAGCGGTCCGGGTTGAAGCCCTGGCAGGGGCAATTGCCTTGTTTTCCTGGGTAAGACACTTAATTTTCACACTGCCTATTCCCAAAACGGGTAGTGCTCGTCTGAATTGACAACCTTTTCACTTATCGATTCTATTGTTTGCAGGTTCGTGAACGCTTTAGTTTACTTTGGAATTAATTTGAACGTTGGAAATCTGGCAGGAGACATGTACCTGAATTTCTTCATCCTATGTATTGTAGAAATTCCAGGAGCTTTACTTCTCTGGTATTTCCTGTCTAGGTATTCCTTAAATTATCACCTGTTATTCAAGTATTAGTTTGGTAGGAGTGCTATTTTCCACACTTAAATTTCAAGAAGCTGCGAAAGGTTTTCCGTGGCCGCATTGCCACAAACTATGGTATCTTCAGTTTAAAGCATTGGAACCCGTTCTCAAAGCTAGCCGCAAATAAAATAGAACCGTCGTCAAATAAATTAAATAAAATTCACACTTGATAAATTGTTTTGCCTGAGGCAAACAGAAGCTTGGCCAGTTAGCGCCGTTTATCAGGAATAAGTACCTTGGGGGTAATAGCCAACTTAAGCAACGCCCCAAAAATGGATTCTGGTATCTTTACGGGTGTTCCTACGAAAACCATTGTCATTTCTATTTGAAAAACCCCCGGGACCGCTTCAAGTCAGTAAATACGAGAATTCATTAAACTATTGCGCTCTTTTTTAGATTTGGCCGTCGTATTCCGTACGCTACATTCATGATCACTGGAGGTGTGGCGGAAATGTTGGTACTTGCTGTCCCTGCTGATAAAGGTCAGTTAGCTGAAAATACTTATTCTTTTCAGATAACACGCAGACGTTGAACCTAACCATCCCTTAATTTACCTTATTAAAGACCCTCTGTCTACCAGGATGCAACGCGCGCGCGTTTATTTACGTTTTGGTTTAGTCAGAGTTATCAGTAATGGTCTCCGAGGACTTCCGAGGACGCCATACAGTGGCCATACTCACTTTACATCGTTCAAAGGCTCAACCGCTTGGCTGTACACAATCTTTTAGAATTTGAACCAACGACCAAACATCTTTTTTCAAGTAAAGATCGACAACACCACTATCACAAACGCTTACAGTGAAAGAATGGAGGTTTCATAACGTACGAAACCTCGGTGAGGTTTCATAACGTACGAAACCTCGGTGCACTCGCGCGGTGCATTATGGTCGACAGAGAGTCTTCAAAATGCTCCGAGCAGACAAGTGAAAAGAATATTAAAAGAGGTCACTTCATCCTGGAAATGTCGTCTTGATTAAGAACCGAATTATAATGGTAAATCTTTTAATTCGTTTTATTATATGGCTACAATAGTACGCGCGCTCTGATTGGCTGCTGAGTGGGCATTATTTTCTTGTAATGACCGGGATTATGAAAAATTTTCTCGGCTCGCGGTTTTTTTTTTTGGAAAAAAAGTATGGGCAATTGGAAAAAAAAAAAAAAAAAAAAAAAAAATATTTTTTTTTTAATAAAAAAAAAAAAAATATTTTTTTGGGGGAGAGAGGAACAAGGAGGAGAGGGGGTTTTTTTTTTTTTTTTTTTTTTTTAGGAAAAAAAATTTTTTCCCTCTCCCCTTTATTGCTGACATGAGGTAAGTTATCGATTAGAATAAGCAGTCAGTCAGTAACTGACCCTTTTTGTTGCCTCTTAGAGTATCAGGTCATAGTTACGATCCTGGCTGTTATTGGAAAAACTTGCATCCTGGCTACCTTCCTGGGAATATATATATTCACCGTGGAACTGTACCCTACAATTATCAGGTTAGTAGACTGGAAGTGTAACGATAAGAGAGAACGACAATTACTATAACTACGGGGGGTTACCCTTAAGCAGAAGACAGTAAGTAAGTAAGTAAGTAACGTCTTTATTTATAGAGGGTAGCACTTAAAGCTGATTTCCAGTCCGTACTGCGCAGACTCGGGGTTTGTTTTAGTTTTTGTTTTGAATTCGTTGAAACGTTACACTTCGGTGACAGCATACATGAAGTTTTTTAGTCCGCCATTACAGTTCGTTTCGTTTAAGAATTTCCGATAAGCTGAAACGTCGGTTTGAAATAGCGTCAAGGTTCTTCTACTCGTTATTATCTGTTCTGCAAGGATATCTGGCGTTAATGATGAAGAAAAATGTAAGTTTGTCGCGGAATTTTTAGTTTTGCTTGTAAACATTCGTTCGTGTGAGGCTCACATAAACATTGCAGCCGAGATTGCGCAGTACGGACTGGAATTCATCTTTAATAGCTATAAAGCTAACAAACTCGTGGCCCTCCTATTTACAAGTATTAAAAAATCTAAGATACACAATAAAAAACCTACGATATACAATAAAAAACCTACGATATACAATAATATATAAGAAACGAATTATCAATTAAAAAACTACTTATTAAAAACTAATTAAAAAACAATCTGTATTCGGAATAAGATCTTAAATTAAAAAATGGTCAATAAAGTGACTGACTGACCAGAGTTAACTCTGGACTGACTGACTGACTAACTGACTGACTGGCTGACTGACTGACTGTTTTTTTTTTTTTTTACTGGCTGGCTGACTGACTGACTGACTGACTGACTGACTGACTGACTGACTGACTGACTGACTGACTGACTGACTGACTGACTGACTGACTGGCTGGCTGGCTGACTGACTGACTGACCCACTGACTGTAACTAACTGACCGACCTATCGACCGATCAAATGACTGACTGACTGATTGACTGACTGATTGACGGACGGACGGACGGGCTGACTCACGATTGCATTTGTTAGTTTAAAGAGGCGTTTTCTGATATCATAATCTTTACGCACGAGCGCGTACGCGCGTCCGTTTATTCTCCTTACCTCCCCCAGTTACGTTTTGACTTGCTGCACTTTTTTTGATTTAGAAAGTAGCTTTTCCAAAAAACCGCTTTATCGAGCTATGATTTGTGTTTAAAAAAAATAGGAAATAAACATCTAATAGTATGACGCATTTTTCGTCACAGGAATACTGGAATCGGAGTATGTTCCATGATGGCTCGTTTTGGGAGCATTATAACGCCATACATCGTGTTACTGGTTTGTATCATTAATTATTTCATTGACCAGCAGTCTTGATAATTCATTGACCAGTAGTCTTGATAATTAATGTTTCTAGTCTAGTACCCAGATCTTCTCTAACTCTGGGTCTCATGGGGAAAACTGGGTGTTATTTCTATCATTTTTTTTCCAATATTCCATCTAATATTTTTAAACGACTATTTTTCTTTTTAGGCTGATCTTCCTAACATGAGCAAAACGCTTCCGCTGGTCATATTTGGCATTTTCGGTATTATCGCGGGCGTCATGGCCCTCTGGCTCCCAGAGACCCGTTACAGTCCCATGGCCCAGACCGTGGAACAAGCGGAGGCCTGGAAAGAAGACTACAGAATCTACTGCTGTCAACGTCACAGTGCCGCAAAGGAAGATGGCAGTATTGGTTTGATGGACAGGCAAGATGGAGACGAGGCTGAGCCAAGCCCAATACATAAAGAGAGTCCAGATCACGAAGAGAAATTGAACACTGTTGTTTAAAAGAAAACCGGGTAACAGGAAGCCTCCTATGCAGACGTTCTTTGGGCTGGTCACGCAATCTTTCCTCTCCACGTTGTAAAACTTAAGATAGAGGCTTGTCACGTTCGTGACAAGCCCGCTAGTAGTGTATGGTAGGAGACAGCGCTACCTGAAAAGTTTCTTTGCAATGTTTTCAGATATGTTTTACTGATAAGCTGGCGTTTTAATAGCAAGGAATCGAATTTACTTCGGAATGATCAGTTTTACCGAGATCTTCCAATTCAAAGATCCCGTTATGTTTATAAAGCTTAAGTTATACGTTACCTTTGGAAACCACTATGACTGTATGTTCCAGTGTTATTGCTTTATTCACGTCGACATATACAGAATATATAAAAGTACTGGCAAAATACAGACATAACACCTACACCTATATATATATATACCTTAGCAATTTCGTTATATTAGTCGTTTTTCTTATAAGCTTCTCCTCCCCTGGTAAAAAAAGTTTTTATTCAGTTGTTTTACTCATGTGACATTTTTCAAGATTCTGTAATTAAGTTATACTTTTAACGCACATTTTTTCTGATTTTATTTTGTATTTAATTTCATCGCACTAGTTTACAGTTTAGCCATATAGTTTTAGCATTCTTATTTTATTGTATATAAAGTAGGAGGGCCACTGGTTGGTTTGTATTTTGATACTATTTTTGTGCTAACCTCGTTAAATTAAGTCTTTACTTACTTTACTTATTAATCCCGTTGAAGCCCTGAATTTTTTTCAGGCTTCTTTATTCCAATTGCTTAAATTGGAAATTCACTGCGACGATCATTTATCACTTTCAGTAATCTTATTGGCAGATAAATACAATCACAGTTTTGTTTAGCAAAAACATTTTTATGTGGGTTGCTTAATGAGTTCCATACATAGTTTTTAAACTGCGACGTTCAAAATATCATTAGCTTGTTCAGACCTGTTCAAAATGTTCAGTTCTATCCAATTAATTATTTAATTTTTGCTCAGGATGAGAACTAACCGTACGAACGTAAGACGCAAAGTTCGAAAACTGGGGAATATTACCTGATATTTCCCAGTTCTAGCTGTATCATGTGTTTAGACCAATCACGCACGCGAAAAATATTTGATGGATTGTAATTGTAGATATAGGTCATACCCCCTAACTGGGGATTAGTTTTTTTAGGGGCTAAAACAAGCCGGCTAAGTAAACATTATGCGTTCCTTCTCTTGCTTCAGTATCTATCTAGAGGGTGGGGTGTGCAGTCAAACCACTGAAGCCGCCATTCAGCCTTCTCCAACCCCTATCCGTAAGTTAGTAGTTTCACTGTCCTTTCAGCCCGTTAGAATGTCTGGCAGTGCAATGCATTATCCACAAGTGGTGGAGACTAATTTTCTTTTGGCTTGTAATTTTAACAAAAGAACTGAAGGCATTCAAAGGTTGCGCCAATTAAACAACAGTTGCATGTCAGAGCCGTCTGATGAGTACGCAGACAGAAATTTCACATCAAATACATAATTGTGACCGTTTTACATATTAATTTTTATGTAAAATGTCGTCTGCCCTTATTTTTTTCGCAGCCGTTCCCTTTACATATCGCTTTTGCAAACAATTTATTTTGTCTTTCCAGGCCCGCAAACAATTTTTTCAATATTTTTCATCCCCCCCCCCCCTCCAAAAAAATAATGGTCCGTCCCTAAGTGCCATATAGAGTTCTTCACTCCACCCCCACCCCCCAGAAACGCTTTCAAGTCGCTATTATATATACACAGAAGACACACAAGTACAAGTGCGGAAGTAATGTATGCAGTTCGGAAGCAGTCATGTCATGTTGGCGCTCGCGGAATGGGATCCTGTCATTTCTAGTCAGAACTTCATTGTTCAATAGCCTGAGAAGTTGAATCAACAATAAAAAAATATCCGCTAAAACAAAACACAATTTCCGCATGCATTCCACATTGTAAATATCATATAGTGTTTCGTTGTATCATGCTTCGCATGCGGCGAAGGTCGAGAAAAACAAACTCAGACGCTCGTATTAAGTGTTTTCGTTTTCAGTTATGAGGATAGTGTGTAGTATCTAGCCGACTCATTAGGGTCTGATTTATTATTTGAAACAATTTCAAGACTTATCAACAGCAAGAGTGTGACGGTAGCAAATTCTACTCAATATTAAACCTTTAAACATGATGCCAGATTAGAGTCGTTCTGATAAAATACTTGAGGTTGAAGCCTAAAACTCCGCGGACCTGGAACTAGAGGATATAGGGGAGAGGTAAGGGAAGGGGGGGGGGGGGGCGTTCTATGCATAATTCCCTAAATACTGTTACAAACAGCCTACAGCCAATGGGAATATAAAGAGATTCTCGATCGTCTCTAGCCCGATGCTCGTTTGAAAAGCTTTCCGTAACTCTGACTGGCTTCAGAGGGTGACACAAAGCATCAAAGACATTAAAGATCGCCGAAACAATACGATAGCATCCTTGCAAATTTGATGTGGCATCCTCTCTAAATATAGCCATTTATTTATTTTTTGGGAAAAATGTTTAAAACGCGTACACTAAGAAGTCAGTAGTACACAACCATCGATGCCTTGAAAAAGCGGGAAAAAGGTCAGTAAAGACTTACAGTATTGACAAAAAGTGTTGCAGATTTTTTACTCCATATCTATACGAAGTAAAATAAAAATGTTCCTTGGTTCTCTCTAACTTCATTTCAATTTCTTCGAGACGTAAAGTAAACTGCAAAATACAGCTATTTAGACACGAGTACAAAATTCCACTGTCTGACTCGTTCCAGTCCCTTTTCGCGTTACAAATGTTATTAAACTGCTCATATTTCAAGTCCCTTGGACTCTGCCTCGAGGGTTGTTACGGTTTGAGGGGGCGATCGCCAAGCGTTGGAGGAATAGCTCTTAATTACTTGGAATAACTGCTCATAAACATTGTGTTCTGTGTAACAGGTATGTACAATACTATAGTTTTACAATTCTATCTTGCTAAAGATGCCAGTCGCCAGAAAATACCGCGGATGCAGCGTGGCATGCAATAAAGTCAATATTGTGACCTCGTGCTTTCGCTAGCTTGTACACAATTGCACCTACAAAGAATTGTGGTTTTCCGATTTGCTTTCTTTACCGGTAAGCCTTGATACACCTTTTGGTCATGTTCGGAAAGCGAAAAACAATGAAATCGATTGTTCATGTCCAAAGGAACCCCCCTTCGCGAGAAACACGAGCAGACACATTCATTCTCGCTCTATGAAATTCATTCAATTTAAAATTGAAATTTCTAGAATAAAGAGGACTGTATTTTTGGTGGTGGATGAAACACATGTGGTAAGCTTAGCTCCGATCAATAAGTTGCACTGTGTAGCAATTACACTGGTTCTCGGTGCGCACACTGCGTAGACAATAAGAGACCGTGAACAGTGCAGCTCGCTGGATGGAGTATACGTATAGCGGGTATAGACGTATGTTGTCGTGACTTGGTTCCATTCAGAAATCGTTTCATCGCGTGTTAGAAGTGATGTTTTGTTTTGACGCTTTTGAGAAACAGAGGTTGTGTCAAATGCCAGAATTTAATACTTGGTATATTTTCAATCGCCTTCCTGCATTGGCGCGAAGAGAAAAGAAGTGAAAATCGACAATTTGAGGGAAGGTATATTTCAGTGTTTATATGAATCGAGAACGTTCGTTGTTTTCGTTTCAACGATTTTAGATTGATCGTTATCGGGGTTTTTTTATATGTATTTGCATTTACGGCTGATTCGAAAGATTCACAAACCTTGCCTTCGCAAAGCTCGGAACATCTGTGTAATTTCTGTTAAATGTTTTTCTTTCGGTTCGGTTTGATTCGATAAAACAAATCTCTTAGCCATCCAGGAGTTTACAAAATGCAAATTTCCGTTTGGAATTCATATTAGCCATTGTTAATAACCTTAGAAACATCATGCTCAGTTTACACAGAAAGCTCTATCGTGACATTTGTCTGACATGTGTCTGCCCAGCCCCCAATACTCCCACTCAACGCCCCTATATTCTGCATAAATAGGAAAATACATAAACAAGGCCGCTGTATTTCACTTGTACATAGGATAACTCATATTTGGCAAAATAAGCAGCCACACAGACAATATTGTTTTCATGGTTGAGCTGCATCGAATTCGAACTGCAACATTCCGAATTGCTTCGTTGCACAAGAAACTTGCTTCTAAAATGCGTCTAAATCTATCTGCACAATGTTCAAACGGAAAAGCTTCTGTTTTTCTTATAAAAAAAAAAGACTGTTTAGGCGGATAGCTTGAATTTCTTGCGAAATTGTTAAAAACAAGGATTCAACCTTTTGACCTGGATATAAATTGCAGTTGTCATGCCGGCGGCAAGTCTACCGTATCTGCTGTAAATGTAAATACAAAGTGAAGCTGCAATTACAACGTTATGATGTCGCGTTGGCTGCAATAATGATGTATGTGTAAACTAGATTGCTTGTGGATTAGCCTGCCAAACCCAATACGAAGAAAGGCTGTGAACAGTCTGACTTTAATTAAGGGATAGATGCACTTTGGAGGTTTGTCAAGCAAGAACGACGCGTTAAAGTCACTCGATTCTAGGCTCTTGATTGCTAAGCGAACCTCCCAAGTGCATCCATAACTTTGGCGTTTACTATGATTTGTATTACAGTATGTCAGAGTTGAAGGCATTTGTCCGGAAATCATAAACTCTTAAACTAACCAATCAGAGCGCGTGCTATAGTAAAAGATAAAATATAATATAATAAAATGTTGCCGATTCCGTTACTTACTGGATAGAAAGGAGTTTGTCGAGCATGCATCTTTCTCAAAAACTACTAAAAAAAAACCTCTATGGTAGAAAATTCATCTCGAAGGTCCTTTCTGTTGGAATCGTTTTGCAAAGCTTGCCCTTGAAAATTTAACTTAACCGCTGACGTAGTTTTACTTTTTTAACAGTTTGAAGTCACGAAACAATGACAGAGCAAGACGATACTAGAGCAAGCGCTAAGAATCTAGTTGCGAATGACGACAAGGAAGAAGCAGAGCAACTGACACCCGCGCAACGAAAGAAAGAGAAGCGAAAGATCACCAAGAATGTGTACATCATTAGCTTGGGTTTCCTGTTCCTCTTCACCGCCTTTCAATCGCTTCAAAATCTGCAGAGCAGTTTGAACAAAGTAGAGGGCTTGGGTCTATGGTCACTGAGTATAATTTATGCCGCACTGATCCTGTCGTGTATTTTCGTCCCGCCGTTTGTGATCGGACGACTTGGCTGCAAATGGACGCTGGTGCTATCCATGACAGGCTACGTTCTGTACACAGTGGCTAATTACTACGCTAGGTGGGGAACTCTTATCCCTGCTTCTATAATAATCGGTAAGTGCATAAAGGAAAAGTGAATTAAGGAATGCTTATAGTTTTATGAAAAACAAACTACTATGGGGCCACAGAGCCACAGGTTTGTTACCTCTGTGACACCCTCAGACTGACTGACTGACTGACTGACTGACTGTCTCTGACTGACTGACTGACTGTCTGACTGACTCTGACTTACTTACTGACTGTCTGACTGACTCTGACTTACTTACTGACTGTCTGACTGACTCTGACTTACTGACTGGCTCTGACTTACTGACTGACTGTCTGACTGATTGACAGACGGACTGGCTGACTGCTGATGATTGACGGACGGACTGAAGAGACGATGATCATTTGCGATTTTTGGAGCGAACGCATTTTGATTGGGTAAACGCAATATGCTAACAAATTACTTAATAACAAACAATGAAATTACAATGACGACTGTCTGACTGATTGACGGACGGACTGTCTGAATGATTGACGGACGGACTGGAGAGGCGTTATGATCATTTGCGTATTTTTGCGAGCGAACGCATTTTGATTGGGCAAACGCAACTATGCTAACAAATTACTTAATAACAAACAATGAAATTACAATGACTGACTGTCTGACTGATTGACAGACGGACTGACTGTCTGACTGATTGACTGACTGACTGTCTGAATGATTGACGGACGGACTGGAGAGGCGTTATGATCATTTGCGTATTTTTGCGAGCGAACGCATTTTGATTGGGCGAACGCCATCTTGGATTCGCACTCGGGAGAAGATCGGGGAGAGAGGAGAAAACGCGTCTCAGGGAGTAGAAGTTGAGCTGAATCCAAGCCTCTCTCCGCCCTCATCCAACATGGCGGCGAATCTACTCGATTGCGCGAGCTACTACTGAGAACTGGAGCGCCCACGGAAAACGCCCGCACTGCAGGCTACACACACCACGACGATTTGAACGTTGGCCCTGCGTCGGAACAAAGAGATCATTTGCAACGCAGGCTACCCCTTTAGCTAATCGAAAAAGCTCGTACCTCCACGTGTTAAAGGGTGATAACTAGAAACGATTCGCCCGTCAAAGGTTCAAGGATGCAATAATTGAACAACTATTGCGGTTTCTCCTAGATACTCAAAAGGGCACACGAGACTCTGGAAAGTGGCAACTCGGAGGTAGATATCCGTTGCTTTAGCAGCTAAGATTTAATTTCTTTTTTTCTTTTTTTCAGGTATTTGTGCAGCACCTCTTTGGTCGTCCAAATGTGCCTATTTGACCACTACAGGAATTCGCTACTCGCAGCTGAGCCGTGAGACGCAAGACGCAGTCGTAACTCGATACTTCGGCATTTTTTTCCTGATCTTCCAGAGCGGCCAGATCTGGGGAAATCTCATCTCGTCTCTTGTCCTTCAGCAGGGAATGAAGGACACCTTCCGTGAGAACGCTGCCGAAGTGTGTGGCGCGCGCTACTGTTCCGCGCCCCCTAAACTGACCAACGCGACCGACGAGTACGACCATAAGCTGGTTATCAGACTGTTGAGTATATACGTGGGGACGGGCGTGTTCGCTGTGCTGTTAGTGATCGTGTTGCTGGACCGACTCACCGGGGCACTGGACCGAAGAAAGGAGCAAGAGTCTGGCGTGAGTCTGCTGATCGCCACTTTAAAACACTTGAAGGACAAGCGCATGCTTCTGGTGTTACCGCTGACCATGTTTAGTGGACTGGAACAGGCCTTCACGTTTGGCGATTATACCGCGGTAATTCATTCATTCCTTTCATTCATTCCTTCCTTCCTTCCTTCATTCAAACATTCCTTCCTTTCTTTTCTTCTTCCTTCGTTCCTTCCTTCATTCCTTCCTAATATCAGTCAATGTATTTAAAGATTCATTCTCTATTTCTAAATCTCATTTTAGTCTATATACAGGAGTTTCAAAAGTTCCGAGACAATTTTAGGGGCTCAAGTTGTTTCGCACATGAGCGTAGCCTTCACAAAACACCAGCGTGCTAACACTCTCTTCACTTCTAAAAGATTTGACGCGGAAGATTGCCTTTAGTTAGCAGTATCATACGTAAAGAAATTAAAAACCCTGCATCGCCGAATACTTTTTCCGTACCCATAAGATTTGACGCTGACCAATAGAATCAAAATTATTTTGTTTAAATAATTCAGATGCTATGCGTGTTAAGATTCGCCGTTTAGTACCTTGTGACAATATTGTCATGCTTTCAGTGGAATAAATATAAAATATCTATAAAATACAGACACCAAATACTCGCTATGAAACTTAATGTTTGCAAAGAAATTACTTCTATGGATCAACCAAATGTGTCTCCCGGGCGTAATAAATTAAAGCTACAAGCAAACAAGATTAACTTTAAAAATTGTTCAGCCCAACAATATTTCAAAAAATCATATCGCAATCCGTTGCAATCTTTGTCGCTTTTGGCCATCCGTACATTCTTTTGTATTAGGTGTGTTACTGAAATGTTCCTTCGCTGTTTTAAGAGGTTCTTTTTTATATTTTAACGAATTTGATGGTCTTTTCCCATTCCTAAATTTAGCAAAAATCCGTGACAAAGTCCGCTTTAAAGAGGCTTGACAGTATTTTTAATTCGTTGTACTCAGGCGTTCGTGACGTGTTCGCTCGGGATCCACCGAGTTGGTTTCGTGATGATATGCTTCGGGGCCACAGACGCGTTCTTTTCTCTCACACTGGGACGCCTGACCAAGTACACCGGGAGAATTCCTGTGTTCATCAGCGGGGCGGTGATTCATATAGCTGCCATTATTGTCATGCTGATCTGGAGGCCTGACTATCACCTGGTCTGGGTGTTTTATGTTATTGCTGCTCTGCTGGGATACTGTGATGCAGTTTGGCAAACTCAGATTAACGGTAAGACATAGTAATTAGTGTACTGAGGTTACAGGAATTGAGACCTTACATGGGCATTTAAGAGAAAAAAAGAAAAATTTAAGTTTCATTGAACAGAAACCCCAAAACATAGCTAGGAACCATCTCTAAATTAAAAAGTCTTACTCCAGGTAATATAGATCCCATTAATAAATTATTTTAAATCTTAAGAAAAGACAACTTAGGACTTATACTCATTCTGATGATAAAGACGGTAAGGATAGATAGACCAAAAGGAAAAAACGATAGGTCAACATGCTCGTCTTTGACAGGCCTTGCTGCAAAGAAAAGTTGCCATGAGTGTTAATGTGCGCGCGCTGCTTCGCGCGAAATTATGCACAGTAAAATGTGCAGTGTTACCTCAAGTGGCATAGAAAATACCAATAGAAAGAGGCAGACAAGTGAGTTTTGACGCCATTCCATGACCGTCATTTCATGTAGCCGCATGAGAGGCCGGATCGGAAGAAGAGATTGAAACCTTTGCAACCCTCAAAGTGATCAACATCTCATCTCTCCTAAAAGTTATCACTGTAGAATTAAGTATGAAAGTTATGAGAATATAGACACTCTTATATATATTTCGAAATTCTCCAACCCCATAAGTAGGGTGTACAGACCTGTAAGGAGTATTTGCGTGTTAATATTAGAGAGATAAATAAAGAAAGATGTTAAATTTTTTGGGAAGTCATGGGTTCGATTCCCCTCGAGGGACTCAGATCTTTTAATTTGTCCCACGCTCTTGACATGATGAATATCATATCTTCTCTTAAGCCTGGTTTTCACTAGCGACGCAAGCAGAAGCGCAAGCACAAGCGCGATCACGCAAAAAAAAAAATTTTTTTTTTTTGTGCAGAGCCCAAAAACGGCCGCGTTTTTTCGGGAAGCCGGCCGCGGAAAAAAAAAAGTCCCGCGGGCGGCGGGCGGCGGAGAAAAACCAATATTAGAAAGTTTGTTCAAGTTGAATTTTTTTTTCTCCCTAGCCATGTACGGAGTGTTTTTCCATGACAACCAAGAGGCAGCGTTCTCCAACTACCGACTGTGGGAATCACTTGGCTTTGTGATCGCCTTTGCGTACGCCAATTACCTGTGCATCACGACCAAACTGATCATACTCCTGGTGGTGTTGATTATCAGTTTAGCCGGTTATTTCACCGCCGAGTGGGTCAATAAGTCGCAGATCGACCAGGAATACTCCCTTGCAGATGGCATGGCGCTGGATGATGCGAGCAAGAAAAAAGAGGTCACAGCTTGAAGATGGCCATGTTTCGGTATTCGCAGCTTCGTAATAGAAAGTAGCTGATTTTTAAACGATCTATGTCACGGGGATTTCGCAGATTTTTGGTCTTAACTGTTCTGAAATTAGTGATAGGCCATTAAAAACATTATCTTTACTTTAACATCTTAAGGAAGATATAAGCTTAATTTGCGGATAGAAATCAAGCTACGGCTATATTTTTTTTGAAGACGCGCGGAAACTACTTGAAAAAGTAAGCCTTACTTTTTCAAGTTGCAATCCGTTTCCATCCGACCCATCCGCAGCCAAAGATGCTCGTTAACAGTTTCAATATAAATTTTGGCTGTTCAAAAATATTGTAAAATCCGTGACATAGTTCCTTTGAGAGAAACTCTAAGGCTTTTTGGTAAAATAGTGAATGGTAAGGATCCAGGAGCAGTAGTAGTAAAAAAAAAAAAAAAAAAAAAAAGTAGCCTGTTCCAGGCGTTCGATTGGGGGATAAGCGCGAAAATCGGGATAAGCGCGAAGAACAGCTAGTAAAAAAATGGCGGGGGGAGGGGGGGGGGGTTGACACCTCTCCTCTTATTTTTCTCTGGCCATTTGTCGCGCTGCTTCCCAACTAACCAAACGCCTGGAACTGCGCGAGTAGATCATAGATCGTTTAGTGTTATCGTCCGTGTGTGGGCTGGTGACCAGTCATTTTCAGGGCAACTCTCACCCGGATGTTAACACTAAACAAATTGCTTTTAGATGATTGCTTTTAATTTTGTCAAGAAGAATCTGTTAAAAATCGCCTTAATCCTCGTTTGATTCTTATCGAAGACCACGCTTTTGTCAAAGCATTGATTCTGTGAATGATTGACGGACGTCGAGTGCATGACAAAGGCTTTGATTCACCGCCAGGAGTGTGCACTTTTGATGTACGGGTGAACCCCGCTAATTCGAACTCGGTTATTTCGAATTCCCCGTTATTTCGAACTTAAACCCATTTCCCTTGGATTTGCCTTTCAGTCATTTGGTCTCATTTACTATCGGCTATTTCGGACTCCCGCATTTTCGAACTGTTTTTTGTTTCCCCTGACGGTTCGAAAAAGCGGGGCGCAACTGTAGATATTAACTCACCTCGTACCGTATGAAAGGTTCTTTAATGGTATACCGTTCGAGAACCATAAAATTTGACCTTTGATCAAGTAATACATATTTGAAAGCCGGCACATTGTGCTCTTACTCATTGTTCTTAACTGGATGGTATGTAAAGCCCTTCTTTGCCAGATTGAACAAAGTTTTGCAATAGCGACGTCTGTGACCTTTGATTTATAGCAAAGGTGACTTTTACTCATCCAGCAAACTACAAAAGTGACGTTCGGGGCCCATAATGATCCATAATGTAGAATAGATAGATATTTCTTGGAAAAAAAATAATTTATTTCCTTAGGTAAATTTTAGGGATACGTCCACTCAGACAGATTTTAACTGGGTTATGTAATATTAAAAAATTAATTAAAATAATTGCAAATTATTTACCTTCTCCCAAAATAGGGTCGCATTTTAGTTGTTGAGGGACGCGTACAGAACAAATCTCGCGCATGGGTAATCAAAAAAATTATATCTACATGAGGGTCATTTCATTTTTTGTTCTTGTACTTGAACTGTAGCTTGCGATGGATGCTTGTGCGCGGAATCTCGTCAAATTCAAATGCATGAATCTGTTTCCAGTTCTGCTCACAAGTGTTTATTGGAAAGCTAAGTTTTATATCGCCTACTTGCTTTGGCGTTTTAGAAAAAAGTGTGTTGTGTAGACTTGTTTTTGCTTTGCTGGGTATTTTTTTTTTTAATTGTGAAAAGTTTTTGTCCTGAGGCAGCATAAAAAAATATACAACATAGGGGGGGTAACATATATATAATCTTTGTATGTAACTATAACTTAATTATTCTTTGGGATAATTATTAAAGATGTGATAAACATCGGAGCATGATAAATTGAGCATTATTAATTTTGCTCAGTAAGCAATTGTAAAGTTAAGCGTTATGGGATAAGAGGCCTTTTAACACGTGACAAAGAAGGCATCTCTGTTAAAAGTCTATAATTATCTCGAACGTTTCATAATTACGCTGTTTAAAAAGCTAAATTAAATTAATGTTGACGAAGGTGATTGCCCCATTAAGCGTTCAATCACTTAATGATTATAGCTGATATTAGCAGTGTGAATTTAAAATTTAACAAGCATGCGTTTGTGACACGATCATTTAATAGCTAAGGTGTCAGCGGTGTGAATTTTAAAGAAATGTGTGAAAAATGTAGATTTTGTTATTTCTGTTGGTAGATTGCGGTCTTAGAGCAATTTTCGATTCAGTGTTGAGATCTAGAGTAATCCGTGATTGAATTGGTTTTGCGTTTCTTGCGAAAACAAAACCAGTGACGACGTTGTCAAGCGTTTAGCGCAGGTCACGTGTATTTGCTTCGCGTTCTCATTGGTTCATTTGTTTACAATTCTTGTGATTGGCAACTGTGATTGCTTTGAATTGGTTTTATGACACTCATTTGGAAATCGCTCATAAGTCAAAACCTATAGTGTGGGTCGTTTGAAGTCAACTGCAGTCAATTGCATCAGAATGCTGGAAATATAATATGTAAAGAGCAAGTCTGTAGGAAGGTAGATATTACTACCTTCAAATGTATATATACAAATAAAAGTTAACTGAATTTCACTGGGTGTTATGCATGTTGTATAGCTGCGTGTGAAGTACGACTGTTGGGCTTTTAAACAGGACTTTAAAATTTCAGTACATGCAGTCCCTCCTTTAAAAAGGAGTTATTTCTATACTACATGACTGCATAAAAACGAGTCTATGGTGCACAAATTTCAAGTTCAGAAATCTACATGGCGACTAGCTTGGGACCGTTAAGGGAGAAAATCGCCCTCGGTCTATCCTGAACGAAACTCGCTTCGCTCAGTCCCTAATGACTATCAGAAAGACCTCGGACGATCTTCCAGTATGGCCCTAATGACTATCAGAAAGACTTCGGACGATCTTCCAGTATGGCCCTCGTGTTCGGTGAATAAAAAGTAAATATCACACCCCAAGGCATCAACACAATCACCAACACTATTCAATAAGCGATTTAAAAAGATGACAAGGCCAAATAAAGGTTCCAAGAGTACACCAATACTAGTGGCAGAATCTCAAATGCGACTTATAACGAACTTGACTCAAGATAGCTTTCTCCAAGCGTCTTGTTTTGTACAGCACCACTGCGCTATGTTCGTTCTTGATCTTGGTTAATAGACTTTGTCTGTGGCGATCGGTAGACTTAATATAACTAGAATGATATTTTGGTCACTACTACCATTACTTGTATCAGCCTGAAATGTCGGTCATCTGGCGCCCTCGTAAATTTTATAATTTAAAGGGTGTAAATTGCCCTCGGTCTATCCTGAACGGAGCTCGCTTCGCTCTGTCCCTATCAAAAAGACCTTGGACGATATTCTAGCTACTAGTATGGCCCTCGTGTTCGGTGAGTAAAAAGTAAATATCACACCCCAAATTTTATAACCTAGCTTAGATTTATGTAAAACGACTCATTTTGGAGCCATAGCTTCCAAGAGTCTTTGCTTCTGGGAAATTTTACAGGTATTTGCTGCATTGTTCCTCCTGCGTTTAATCCGAAGGCAAGTCGTCAAAGTCCTCTGACTCGGCCAAGCTTGGCACACTTTCTGATCTTTCCAGGACACCAGGGACATCGCATTCCACTTGAAGGTGTCCGTTGTCAGGGACGTTATTTCTGGGCACGTATTTAACACCTGCGGATTTAGTGCTTTTCCTCTTGCAAAGTCCGCTGTCAGGATCGCATTCGAAATCGTCAAATGTGAAAGTCATAATGTCGTTGTTGTTTTCTTTTGCATCAGAAGTCGGCTTGTTATTCCTGGTAGTTAAATCGCTAGTGTTCTGAGGCTTTCCGTCCTTTTCATCCAGTGGGCAAGTGTCCACATCTTTACCTTTCTGGATATAATACCAAAATTTCTTTTCTATGCACATGTCTTGCGCCATCTTGAGAACTCTTGGTGACTTGGGCGGCCTTATCGGTATAACCTCAATATAATCTTCAGGCAGATCCTTTCCGCTACCATCCCTGACACTTCCTTTAATACTCTGCACTTTCTCCAGGAAATTTGACGGTGCCCAGCCTACAGAGTGACTTGAAGTTCGCACCAGCCACCAGCCCCCCTCGGACTCCTCGAGAACTTCAACCTCAGCATTTTCTCGCAAATTGACTTCTTGTTCTTCTTCTTTCTTGTACGATCCCATGGCGTAAAACCTGTTGTTATTAACAAGTTCTGGCATGTTTTCTGTGTACTCTTCGCCGTCGTCTTCGACTTCCACTTCGCCTTCGTCTTCGTCTTCTTGTTCTATCTCTTGTTCTTCTTTTTTGTCGCTGTGTGAATCGGTAACAATACTTGCAAATTCTGGTGCAGGCGAAATTTCAATTTCTTGAATCGAAAGTTCGTCGTTCATGTTTGCTTCTTCATCCGGGGATTCAGACGGGCGGACGCAAACTGGTTCCTCGAAAGAGAAATGTGCGCTGCTTGAGCCTTTGGAATCCCTACGTAACAGCGGGCTTGGGATGGGACTCGTCCCGCGGGACACAGTTTCATTACCCTCCTCTTGTACAAGTGATAACGGTCTTGGTTTTACGAGTCTATCACCGAGCATCCCGTTGGCTGAATTTTCTGGGTTTTGTTTTACGCTGTTTAACTCTTTCCCAAATCTGCAACCTGCTCTCACTTCATTAGGATCCTGCTTCTGGCGAGGATTCCGCCTAGCTGCTGGTCTTTTAACTTCGTGGAATTCCAAGTTTACGTAAGATCGTGCGGGCTTGCTAGTAAAGCTGTCTTCTCTTGCTTGGTTTCCTCCATGCCCAGGGATGTTCCTCTTCTGTATAAAAATAAAAATATTTCAAATGCTTTGTAACAGCTAATTCTTTTTTGCTTTGTGTCTTTTGTTCCTACTTTGATAATGTTTTTTCACCTTATTCCATGCTTTTATTTTAGTTTCGTTTGTACATTTTGTCCTGTATATTCATTCGCTTCTGTGAATTGCGGACCATCGTTTAGTGCGTGTAGTTTTTTGGTTCCTTGAACCTAGTTCTTCCAGAATTTGGTAAGCCGTCTTTGTTTAATGTTTGTTGTTCTTGTATTTCGTTTGTTTCTTCCGTTTTCTTCGGTTCACGGTTGCTGTGTAGTTCATTTTCTATGTTTTCCTAGAAATTTACTTGTTTCGTATTAAAGTTGAAACTCTTGCTGGACAAGTTAATGAGTTTATGTGGTATACTTACGGCGCGGCCCTCTGCCTCTTCGTGCTTAGAAAACAAACCCTAGCCTGTTGAACTAAACTCAAGATATAAAGATTAATACTTGCCACACTCTTTTTCCTAGCCGGTGGATCCCATGTCTGTCTCCTTCCTAGAAACAAAAAGCAGAGGAATTTTTGTGAACTATCACCAATGTCACAATTTTTGACTGAAATAGCTGACTCGTCCCCAGTCGTCTTCATACAGCACGCGGCAAAGGTACAGCGGAGGGAGAGACGGGTACCAAGAAAGGGAGCGCAAGGGGAGATGGGTAGGGAGAGGGCGAAAGAGGAAGACGACGTCTTCTCCCCCTTCTTCCTTCCCATCATCCCCTGCTCCCCCACCTCGCGCGTGTGCTTCTCCCTTTGCCGCGTGGAAGACGACTGGGGACGAGTCAGCTGAAATAGAAGGAAAATGAAGAAGGAAAACAAAAGAAGGGGGAGAGAAGGAGAAATGAAGAAACAGAATGGAGGGGGAGAGAAAAAGAAATGAAGAAACAGAATGGATAGATGGATAATGTAATGATGAAAAACACGTTAATGTCAGTCATACAGGAACCGCGAAGAACATTTTAAAATGATCGGACTAATTGTTCTTCGTAAAGTGCGTTTTGTTACTTTGAAGTGGTAAAATTCATACATTATCTATGCAATCTGGAGCCTAAAAATCAACCCAAGCAGAACCGTGGTAGGGCTATAGCTCTCCGCGGTCCCTGTGATATAATTGCAATTTTTCCAAACAGCGGTCCGAATCCACGAACACAAGGTCTAACGTCAAATCTTCTTTGAATAGATTTATTCGCAACTGAATTATGTGGTTTCATTTTCTTACCAGCGAGGACAGAAATACTATTTAATCGCGTGTCTCTAAGCATCGCTCTGACAGCTGCGTGTTTTCCTTTCTGTCTTGCGTTGTGTTGAGACGAAGCTATTTCTCTTAGAAACATTGATGGTGCCCACCCTTCCTGCTCCTCCAACCTGCAGCGAAAAACAGTGTCTGATTACATGTTGCCTTTTTCGAGATGCTAAATTTGACTGTGTTGAACCCACTAAGATAAATACTAACTTCAATTATTTATTATTCGCTGGAAATCAATTCCTAGGTGTGAATATAGTCGAACGATAAAATCCCACTACGGCTAGGAGTCCACAGGGTACCCATAGGTTACAGAAGACCAATTAGGAAAGCGCCGAATCGAAAACTCTCGAACGAAGCAAACTTCTAAACAAACTATGGCGCGAGTGAACATATTCAATCGTCCATTCATTGGTCCCATCGTATTACTCATGAATTCAGGGGACTTGAGATTTGCACACTAATCTCTAAAAAAAGCAGAGGGCATGTAAATACTCTAACAATTAATATATATGCTGCCCTAAAGAAAGCTGTATTGTTTATGCTTTTTTTATTGAATACTTAGAAACCGTGTTGGGGTTACTTTTTAGAGAACTTCTGAACTATCTTACTGCAAACATATTCCCTTAGAAAGGGATTAAATAGAATTTTACAGCACCGGCCGCTTTTATGTGAGATTAGAACTTACTTAACAAACCACCATCCATCCAAATTTTTCTGAATAACTTTAACAATTCTTCCCATCTCAAACCCAACCTCATCTTCCAGTTGAGGCTCGTACGCTGCTATGGCAATGTAGGTTTCCTCTGAGAAACGAAAACAAGTTCACTTGTTTACGGTAGCTTAAAACAGGTAAAACTTGTTTACGAAAGCTTAAAACAGGTAAAACTTGTTTACGGTAGCTTAAAACAGGTAAAACTTTTTATACTTGAGTAAGTACGTTTTTTGATAATTATATGCGACGAAATTATTGTCAAGAAAGGACCATTTATAAGTAGTAGATAAATTTTGAGTGGGAGATCTGTATGGGCGTTTACAATGGCGAGCCGATAGGCGAGCCATTGTAAACGGCCATACAGATCGGACGCGAATATTTTATTCTACTTGTGAAATGAAAACAATAAACTGAATGCAAATTGTTATGCGAATCAGTAGAGATCTGTATCAAAAAATAATGAATACTAATTAGCTAAGCAGGAGTTTGTATCAAAAGTTAATTCTATTGTTTGATTTGTATTGGGGTTTACAGTTATGTACATGTGATCTGAATACTGTGCTGGGATTGGTTTGCACCCTCATGAATAATTAATGAGTTATTTTACAAGTCCGAAGATAAAACCATATTGTTAGGCTTGTTTTGTATTTATGTCGTTATAGAGTATGCTCGGAAACCTGTAATGTCTGTTTAGGGCTGTAGGACTTGTTTTGGGTTTCATATCGTTATGTTTAGAGAGATTTACCATGAAGAGTTTTTGTGTGCACAAAGATTATTTAACACAGTATCCTGTCCAATTTGAAACGCAAATTTTGATCCGAAAATAAACTCTCCCGTATATAAGCTCTCGTCAACAATTAGCCCACCTAAAGAGGACGTGAAACAAATTTACGCCCAGCCGGCCCAGGAATTTTACGGTATATTTTTTAAAGAGCATGGAAAGTGGGGATTGCGAAAGCATTGATGCGTGTGGACGTCCATAACATTCGTAGAGGGGGCCTCCGGTTTGAACCGATCTAGAGAGCTGTCGAATCGATATGCTTACGACATTAATTGGGGCTCCACCAATCGTAAGCGAGTTGTAGGTTTGATTAAGACTTTAGCCTACCCCATGCGACAGTTGAAAGAAAACACCGTACGCTCTAAATCTGTCCTACAATTTTTTCTATGTAAACAAACAAGTCTTTTTATTCTACCTTCTCCTTCTTCAAAAGTCTCCAGTATTTGATCATCCATGCTGCCATCCCGGGGCTCAAGATAAGAGGCTGGTACCCAGCCAAGCTCGCTATCGAGGTCAACAAACCACCAACCTTTAATAAGAAATGGTAAACTGAAATTGTAATCATCTTCAAACAACACACGACTAGAAATTTAAACCAAAACTGAAAATGTCATAACTGTTTTGTTTCTCGGATTGGTGAGAATACAATGCAAGGGTTTCTTGAATCAATTCAACAAATAAACTCAGACAATACATTTCGTCGAAATAATTAAAACTTTGATCCAGGGCGTAGTGCACTGTGAGAGTCAAGTGCTCAAAAACACAAAGAAAACACATTAACTCTCGGGACTAAGAGTTAGGCTAACCCAGACCACTTGATCCGGAGTCCCGGGGGGAGGGGGCACTCAAAAAAGTTTTATACGGGGAGGCTCCGTCCCGAGCTCTGACCCCTTTACCCTTTTATATACCATTTTTGACAGAAATTGTACCCCTTTCGTATACCTTTTACTGAAAAAGGGTACCCCTTTCATATACCTAAAAGACATGGCATAGACCTAGAACAGGACGTTTTCTTGTCATTTTCACGTAGCGCTTAATGCATTAAAATAATATAGCCGTAAATTGCGTCTGTTCGAAATATTTTAATAAAAGGCCCTTTTAGATGCCTAAATGACAGATTTTCATACCCTTTCGTATACCTAAACTTGTGAAATCCCTACCCTTTTATATACCTTAAGCCTGAAAAAGGTACCCCTTTCGGGCGGAGCCTCCCCGTATAGGCCATTATAGGGAGTACCCCCCCCCCCCCCGGTCCGGAGTCCACTGCACTGTCATTTTCAACAGGATCATAACTGAGAATCTTTCGGCATATTTAACAATTATTCCATGAGCGCGTGTTGGATATGAGATGGTGGAAAGCCAACGAGGCGCGTAACGCCGAGTTGGCTATAACTATCTCATATCCAACAAGCACGAGTGGAGTAATTGTAAAAGCACCCAAAAAATTGTAATATTTGAGCTCCCCAGTTGTTCTCGCTGACGTGTGCTTGTACCATATTTGTAGAACCATGGTATATGAGCTCATAGAGCAGTTTTCAATTGAGTGCCGTAAAACCAAAACCAAAGTAATTACTTGGCCAATCACAAAAAACACAGACAATCCAGTGAACCAATCAAAATTTAAAGCAAATACGTGTAGCTGGCAGAAAGAGCGGGAAAACGTGCGCGAGCGAGTCACGATTGGTTTTGGTTTTAGAGCGGTTTTCACTTGAGTGTCGAAAGTAAATTGCGTTTGCTTTGGTTTTGCATTATTACGCTCAGTGATTGGCTTAAAAATCTCGCGCCACTTTCTCAGCCAATCAGAACTAAAACCAAAACCAATCGTGACTCGCTCGCGCACGTTTTCCCGCGCTTCGTGCCAGCTACATGTATTTGCTTCGAATTTTGATTGGTTCACTGGATTGTCTGTGTCCTTTGTGATTGGCCAGAGTAATTACTTTGGTTTTGGTTTTACGACACTCAATTGAAAACTGCTCTAGTTCTGATTGGCTGAGAAAGTGGCGCGAGATTTTTAAGCCAATCACTAAGCGTAGTAATGCAAAACCAAAGCAAACGCAATTTACTTTCGACACTCAAGTGAAAACCTCTCTATACCATGGTCTGTAAAGCAATCAAAATTTAGGAATTCTAATATACCATAGCTGGTTTTTAATATTATTATACATTAGAATTACTTTGAAACATGTGATTGGTCGAGAGCATTCAGTCAATATACAGTAGCATGTGAACTTGACATGATAACCCAATATCTGCAGCAGATATTGGGTTATCATGTCGAGTTCAAAGTCCGCCTAGTTTCCAAGCCCCTCGTCCGTGTAGTGCTGTCAAACTTTTGAAAATATGGCTAAGCGATTCGCCTCCGTTTACGAAGAGGAATTGAAAGTTTTGATCAAGAATAAAGATTTTAAAAACAACAAGAGAACAACAAAAACAAGTGAAAAAATTCTGAATGATTATTTGACGAAGAAGAACCTGGAGGAACCACAAGATAAAACCGCTTTGGCCAATGTTCTGACAAAGTTTTACGCCGGCGCTAGAAAAAGTGATGGCAAATTGTTTGAAAACGTATAATAAAACAATTATTGAATTCGGTTTTCGCATGATATCGTGAATTATCAAAACCTCGTGTCTGTGTTATCTGCCTCAGCCTTCGGCTTCGGCAGATAACACAGACCTCGGTTTTGATAATTCACGATATCATGCTCAACCTCATCCAATAACTTCTTATTAACATGTACTGCTAGGGGCTTAACCAGCCGCATCAATCCGAGTTTTAAATAAAGTTACTCATTTACTTACCGTGTTCGTTTCTCTCAATTACGTCCACAACGTTCCCAGCTTTAAGACTGATGTCACTATCCTCTCTTTTAGTGTAATCCGAGATAGCCACGTACTGCTCCAACAAAAATGGCTCAGATATATGATGTATATCTAAACGACAAAAAATTACGGAATCCACCAGGAAATTGAGTAATATTAATTTTAGTTGGACAGAAATCGAGTACCAGAAAAATTTAAATCCCATTGCGTTATTTTTTACCCTTTTAAATATTTTAACAGACCGAGCTGTAATTCTTACATTTAGATTTTGTTCCCTGTTTCTCCATGCTGTGAAATGTTCTAATAAAAAGAATAAAAGTAAAAAGATATTTCAGCTTTTTGTTGTGTGCACTCTCTTCTCAGGTCAATGGAAGACACAGAAAGGTATGCAGACTTACTGTGCTTGTTCCATAAGATCTTCAGGCAGAGGGTGAAAAAAATTAATCACGGGATCCGATCCAGAAATGTGCGGTGGACAGTGAATTACAGACTGCAAAAAATAAGGTGATGTTTAAATATAACAGTGCCGATGTTTAAAGTTTATTACATTTTTAACATGACTTACTTTCAGGAATTCCTCAACAACAGGCATTCTTCTGAGTGCTTTGGCTCGCTTTTTAATTGTAAATTTGTCGGTAAAGGACTTTTCTGTTGGACAAAACGACATATATGTTACACCGCTTTAGTGATTATTAATGTTCAAACCAATTCGTAACATTTTTCCAACCTCGTAATGTTAATAAACTTTCAAATTACTTTTGAGAAGTGTTCCTGTATTTGCCCCATCCTTTTGCTTTGAGAGGAAGTCCTCTATTCTCAACAGTCTTTCCTGTAAAATAACCAAATAATTTATATATCGTGTCACGTAATGTAGTGTTATCAGAATACTTGCCAAAGTTCCAAAGGTGGAAACCTCTAAAATTCAATACATCTTTACCGTTTTTCAAATGTAGCACTTAAAGTGTGGGGAAGAAATGGTTTTCATTCAAAGATAAAAAGCTGCATGGACCCTTTGTCAAGCTTAAGTAAGAGCTCTGCCATCTTCTGTATCATGACAAGGTATCGTGCACCTAAAACTATAGTTGTTTCAAAGCCTGGTCAAAAATGTAACTTCGCTTTTGACATTGCCAGAAGAATTAAAAACCGTTTTCTGCCTCTAATGAAAGTTCAAAATAACCACGTTCATCCCTCAGAAAACGTTTTACGTGACATAATAGGAATTCTCGTATCTGTAAATCAAACTGCTAAAGGCTTGTCTTACCTGCAGCTCAAGGAGAGTGCTGTAGCTTCGGTAAACAGGAGTGATAAGACCATTTTGCCAGTGAACATGAATGAAGTACACCTAGTGATTTACAAAATTAGTTAGTATAACGTCATCTCGTTCAAGGATATATTAAACAGTGCCTACTGCGGATGCAATGGCATATAATCATGTAACACTTTAATAAGCGACAAAAAAAACTTACATAATGTTTTTGGGGCTTTTTTCTCATACATATGTCCTCGACAGAAACATCTTGTACCTGTGTAAGACTCATTGCACTATTACGGAAAAAAAAAGATATTTATCATTTTTTTAATTTTTGAAAATTACATTTCCAAATTTGAATTCTCGGTAGTCCCAGCCTCATGTAGGATTACGCTGGTATGTTTAGTTGTGTGGAAAAGAAAATCAATTACGAATACGTATATGCCGTTTTTTGTTTGTTTGTTTTTTAACAAAAAAAATTATTTCAGAAAAATTACAAAAACTATCAGCGCCCAACGTGGGGCTCGAACCCACGACCCTGAGATTAAGAGTCTCATGCTCTACCGACTGAGCTAGCCGGGCACGATACGTTAACACTTTAGAAACTGTGATAATAAAACAAGAATCAAATACACGGTTATAAAAACACGTAAACATTCGCCCCATCCTAACCCCCACTCCGGTCCCTTATCCCGTTCAGAGGGAAGGCTAAAGATTTACATGAGAAATCACTGAGTAGGCATAAGCGATTTATTAATCTTTAATTGAGCTCCATCGCACATAAAAAAGCATGCGCTCTCGAAAATGAACGTTAAATTGCTACGATGTCTACGGTGAACAGTGCAGTTCTCATCTGGATCTTGTTCGGACAAAATTATCAAATTAATACCAAATTAACTAACAAGTAAACGTCAAGTTACAAGTTAGTGATAAAATTAAAATTGGTTCGGTGAAGAAACTACGAGCGAAACTTTTGTTTCACTGTCTTTACGTTCCGGGAAGAAAGTGTTGTCGATAAAAAGAGAGAGAGAAAGAAATAGTTTCTGAGACTATACTTAGCTTCCAACAACACAGGAAAACGACAACAAGCAATCAGAGTAGAGACACGCAATGTTAAATCTTAAACTTACAGTTGCTGGTGATTCTCTTTGTCAACTGGCCCGGCTAGCTCAGTCGGTAGAGCATGAGACTCTTAATCTCAGGGTCGTGGGTTCGAGCCCCACGTTGGGCGCAACGATTTTTTTTTTGTTGAAATAAATCCTTTTGACAGACTTTTAATGGTTTTGAAAGTGGTTCAAAGCATGGCCCTCTGGTCTTGATAGCAGAATTTCAGATAAAAACTGATTTAGTCCTGTATGATAATTTTACAAAGCATGCAAAGAAAATGGTTACTTTTTCAAATATATAGGTTTCCGATCTGTGGTAGAAACCTACGTATTCGATGCAAAACATTTAATGGCTGTGCAATGAGATTTTCAACAAAAAGTATTTCCAGCAAAATGAAAATGCATTATCATGAACCTAAACATAGCGAGGAAATAGCTATGTAGCCTGCTACAAAAAGTAAGTCCTTTGAGAAAACTGACAAAATAATTAGCGCCCAACGTGGGGCTCGAACCCACGACCCTGAGATTAAGAGTCTCATGCTCTACCGACTGAGCTAGCCGGGCACGATACACAAGATATTTAAGAACTGTGATAATAAACAAGAATCACATGCTATTTATAAGGCCAGAAAGGTTCTAAAATAATAAGAAAATTAAAATATCTAGACCAAACGTTTTCGGCTGTTTGCCATCATCCTTTTTAGCCTTGTAAAAAGCATATATTTTACCAAGCGAACATTATGGAGAAACAAGAATCAAATACAGGTTTTTAGAAACACGCAAATATTAACTCTACCCTTACCCCCATTCCGGTCCCTTATCCCACTTGCCGCTTGGGCCAGAGAAAGCTTTGGTTTTACAAGAGAGATCATTGAGTAGGTATAAGCGATTTATTAAGTCTTTATTAATTTACGCCACACATAAAAAAGCATGCGCACTCAAAATGAATATAAATTTGCAACGATCTTTACGGTGAACAGTGCAGTTCTCATCTGGATCCTGCATGGCTCCTGTTCGGACAAAATTATAAGATAAACACTTTTCGCTCGGTTCCGTAAGATTTAACATGTAATTATTCAGTTGCATAGCATGTTACTGATAATCAGATTTGGCTTGGTAAAGAAATTATGATAAATTAAGAATAATCATATTTCGGAAAGGAAGTGTTATCGATAACAGGATATAAAAAAACTGAGAAAGAGAGAAAAATAGTTTCTGAGACTATACTTAGCTTCCAACAACACAGGAAAACGACAACAAGCGATCAGAGTAGAAAGCAAGACATGCAATTTTAAATTTAAGAGTTTCAGTTGCTGGGGTGTTTTTACAGCAAGCTCGGCTAGCTCAGTCGGTAGAGCATGAGACTCTTAATCTCAGGGTCGTGGGTTCGAGCCCCACGTTGGGCGCAATTGAATTCTTTTGTGTATGAAACTTTTTTTCTACAATTATAAAGGCAAACAGTTTTTGAATAAACAGCGGGGAAGCAATTGCAGATTACCCGGCTCAGCCAGAGCGCATGTTGCATCTACTGCTCCGAACTTCACTCAAATAATTTTTCACAATTAACAATATAATCCCCCTTATTTCTCTTGAAATAACGTAAGGACCATCCTGAAAATAGCAAGAGCGTATCTAATCCAGGCCGGTGGTATTATTAAAGAAATCAATTAATTAAGGACGTTTTCAAAATAATTTTTTTTCGATGACACAGGATGGATCAAGAAAGCTGTTTTCTTTCTTTAAATTTTGAATAGGTATTTCGTGTATACGTTGCTTGAACAAGATTAACTTTAGTTTTTTTTTTCAATACGTTATCGGGTATCGCTTTCCATAATTGTGCACCAGATGTAGAGAAAGAGTTTCTTTGTATATCCAATTTAGAGTGTTTATATTAAAGTTACCTTCAGCAGATGATCTATTGTGAAAAGTACATCAGAGAAACTTTTAAATAGTAAATTAATGATATTTGTAAAAGCCAATTTGTTTCTCCTTAGTCCCGCAGTGCGGAAAGAACTAACGATTTTCCGTTCACGCTCCCGCAGTCGCGACCTCCCGAAGTCTAGTAAAACGACTGATCACGCCGTTCCGCGCTCTCGAAGTAAAAGAATAATTAAAGTAAACCTGAGTAAGACTAATGAAACGACTTCTTCCGTAGACGCGCCCTTTTGAAGTCGAAAAAATATCAGACTAGTAAAACGACTACTGCCGCCCCGCAATCCCGCACTCCTAAGTCGAAGAATAATATAAATGTGTACAGCCGTCCATCTGAATAAAATAAGGCCGTAGTGTTTCCATCTATTATACTTACCCTTGACGCGGAATTCACTTCTTTTCAACTTGTTCTTGGCGCCACACTCTTTAAGACGAGGAATTTACTTCTATTCCACTTGCTTGGTTCGCTAAAGAAACGAGAAAGATATTGTATCTGTCGCTGCGACATATTTCATGAGGTTTGCATATAGTTCTTATGTTAATTATTTCGCTTGCTGGACTGTGGGAGCAGCTATTTTTAAAATGGCAACTTCAACTTTATTCAAACAGATTTTCTGAATTGTTTTAAAATAATGGACCACTCGCAAATAGCAAGAGCTTATCTAGGCGGGTGGTATTAAAGAAATTAATTAAGTAAGGACGTTTACAAAATAAATTGTTAAAAGCTTTTATCACAACGCAAATATAGTAAAAACATTACAATTAATTTTCAAAATTAAATAACAGTTATTTCACAGGGAGGAAAGAGTTGAACAAGGTATTCAAGTAGTCCCGGGTATTCTAGCCATAGTGGGTTTGAATATGCCTGCTCTCCGAGACTTAAAAATATAAACGAAAGAAATTTAAAAGCCATCACCGGCAGTTAACTTTACAGTGGCTATGTACGAAACAGACCGTGCCCGGCTAGCTCAGTCGGTAGAGCATGAGACTCTTAATCTCAGGGTCGTGGGTTCGAGCCCCAGGTTGGGCGCAAATATATATTTTTTTAATTTACTCCTTTTGGTTAGAGCAGGACACTATGGCTGTGCAGCAGAATTCCAGATAAAAGTTAAGTCATGTGTCAAAGTTTTGCAGAGCTGAGCATGCAAAGAAAATGGCTACTTAATTTTTAAAACTGTATTCCGCGTGGTATTGCAAAAGACGTTTTTCTCCTTTCTTTTTCTTCAAGAACTTACTCTTTCTGGATCAATCTGATATGTGCTTAACCACAAAACATGTTTGTCGAGTAAAGTTTGTTGTTTTTGTTGTTGACCATGGAATGGTGCACAATTCAAAGCTGACTGTACTGAATGAGATTTAGCAAGAGCTTTTGTGCGGAATAAATTATAAACTCGCTCCATTTGGGTCAACCTGTGTACAGCCGTCCCCCTAAACTGGAAAGAAACTAGGAAAGAATTGTATTTTTAATGTGCTTATAATGCAGAGGCGGCGGAGCGTTTTGGAACGCGAGGAGGGGCTCCGCTCCGGGGGGGGGGGGGAGGGGGTGTTGGGGTTGGGCCTTAGACTGTCCCAAAAATACTCGGCAGGTTTTCATATTTGGAGCAACCTTTTTTACGTTCTAGCAACATGTGTAGTCTGAGCAGTTTTACAAGTTTTTTGTATTTGATTTCCATTATGTACTCTAAGTGTTAAACAATTACCTTATTATAGGAAATTAACGCTTGTGTTAATTAAGGTATTGGAAATTAACGCGACTTAAATTAACGCGAATTGAAGGGAAAATTACTTCCTAATAAAGAAAATTAACGCGAGAGAGGGGGTAACATTTCAAAATGAAGGAAATTAACGCGACGTACACAACAGGAACAAGTTTATTTCAACACTTGTTGGCGTATAATCTTAAACGAAAACAATGTTCGTGGTACTTTTCCCACTTCGAGCGTTCTTCGCAGTATCAGTGATAGCGGCAGATGTCCACCCTGATAAAATAAATTATAATGATTTTTTCTTTGAGTCAAGAACGTCTGGACTGTAACGAAAAATTGGGGCTAAATAATGGAAATTAAGGTCATGGAAATTAACGTTCCACTTAATTAACGGTGCGGAAATTAACGTTAACAAAAATTAACGCGACTTAAATTAACGCGAATTTTTGAAATTCGCGTTAATTTCATGACGCGTTAATTTCCTATAATAAGGTAGGCGAATCGAAACAAAGAGCTTTTCAAGACAAGTTTAAGGCACACGGATTAAAAATGTTTAGAACCATTATAAACTCTCGAGGTTCAGGATGAGATCAGACAAGTAAGATTACTTCATCAAGGATGAATTAACTTGCAATTTTATGGAATAAAGAAATGGTTTTCATTACAATTGTTTGTTCGGTTTCTTTGGCGCAAAGTTTCAGATCAATGCATACAATCGCCTCGCCTGTGGCTGGTCGTATCCATTCTAAAGACTGGAATCGACTATACTTAATTCATGAAAAAGCCTTACAATTTTGACCTTGTGATACAAGAGGCTTCAGATACTTTTAATGCATGTTATGAACACACTTTACCTTGTAGCTACGTCAAAGGACAACACAAAATGGAAAAATTGGCAAACTTTTTCAAGTTTGGCGTTTCTAATCCGTCTTAATCTTCGTCAGTCGAAACCGTTTTCAATTATTTTGGTTTTCTTATTACTCCGGTGTTATTACTCCGGTGTACACCAGAAAGCTATTTTTTTTAGGTTTCCTTGAATTTGAAAGTAATCAGAAGAAATGGTAAAAATATTGTGACATTGCTCTTTTAATTAACACTCAATTAGCTTTCAGTTTACGGTTCGAGTTTCGCTTCTGAATACAAAGACCATCAAAATATGCTTTTCCCAAGGGTTATTATCGGAGTGAAAAATTCACATTCAAACCTCGCAGCAGCTCATCTTATATTCGTTTTTTACAGATTTAAGAAAACTTTCTTTCTTTCGAACGGTCCGAACGAGTTTGATATGTTTCCATGTTTATTAGAATTTAAGTTCTTAGATGTACTTATTTCAGTTAAAGAGTAAAAAGCGACAAACAAATTAAAACAAGCGCTTTTAACTCGTAGATTACAATTGGGCCTAAAATAAGCTGATCATGTCGATTTTTTTCTGTCCTGATTAAACAAATCTTCTCATACCTTTAAAAATGTGCTGTGTTCCCTTTTCTTCAAGCGTAAAGTAACCCACACATCAAAAAATTCCAAAACCTCTCACTTGTGCGAATACCTCTATATCGCTTTGGGGTACTGTATATTCTGTTATTTTTTCGTTGAAGGACAACCATTCATAGTATAAACTGAAAGAATCTCAACTCGCGATTTTGAAAGACAATTTTCGGCAGTACAGTGCGTCTACATGTATTTGAAAGTACAGTAACAAAGCTTTTGTTTAAACTCGCAAACACGGTTTCTCAAAGAACGTCAAACAATAAGACGGTAAATATATTCAGATGCGCTTCAATGATTTGGCACAAGTTTAATAGATTAAACGTTCTAGGGTGGAAATTATGCTATTTATTTTCAAAAAACATTATACGATATTTTGCCCCTCAATTAGTGACTGGACAATCACAACACACTCGCATTCTCACCTTCAAATGATCTTTTATTTGTGTGAATGACTCTTAGAGAAATACTTTCCGCTTCCTATGTTAAAAATTAAGTACATTTCCAGGACATTACATGTAAGGACTTTTCCAGAACCATAAGTACTAGCAGGACAATTTTTCTTTTTTTTTAGCGTCGGTGATGACAGAAGCGACGCGCGCGGCACACATTTGCGCATGGGGTGTTTCGACTAAAACAAATGACGTAATATCACGGATAAGACTCTTATGTTGGTCTGTTGTGGAACGCAGCGCTTATTAAATTTTTTCGCGTTTCAAATGCAACGCTTATTCGAGGGCGGCGTTTATTAAAAAGTTGGACGCGCGGTAAAGAAATCTTTTCTTTAATTTAAAAACGAAGAAAACGCTGAGAACAGGCTACTTATACAAGTAACTGGAAAAAGGAAGAGAGAAGTTGGGCGTGTAATGTCGCCAAAGCTCAGGGCCTTCACAACAAATATAATCATTTTGAATTGAAGAACATCGCTTTTGATGTTAAGAAATTTCCAATGTTGTTTAAGAGTACGGAATTCCTCGAATAAGCGTCGCATCGGGTCTGCGGCGCTTCGAGTTCTTGTCTCCTGGTTCTTTGAGCTAATCTTATCGGTTACGAAGGCGAGCCAACATCTGATGCCGGATCAAATTCAAATGGAACTCATTTTTGCTAGCTCTTAGTTGTCTCGCTTTTTTGTTATCGGGAGCCGGGCCGAATATTGACGAACTCGACTCTTTTCACAAGGCAACGATAAGACGTTGCTATAAACAGATTAATATACAGTACTTGCCCGGCTAGCTCAGTCGGTAGAGCATGAGACTCTTAATCTCAGGGTCGTGGGTTCGAGCCCCACGTTGGGCGCATTTACCTACTTTTTTCCACAAGCTACTTTTCTTTTATGAGGCTCGTTTAATCCTTTCACTGCTGAATTGTGTCAAAAAGCGCGTTTTTAACCGATAAACTGTTTTTTGTTGATGTTGGTACAATGCAAAATTTTCCTTAACGTTGCTAAGCAGTTTTTTACACTGCAGCAAGATTTTGATGAAGATTCCATGTAAAAATGTACAATACAGAGGAACCTCGATTTAACGAACCTCGATATACTCGCCTAACTTGGGCTTTGCGAATATTGCATAGCATTGCTGACCATTGCTGTCAATAAACAACCTTATCCCCAGGTATTCTCGGCGAGGAGTTTTTAAAATAGCGGTCTCGTCGTGCATCTTGATAGCGGAGTAGACCCTGGCAACGAGGTTGGTCAATAAAATCAGAAGTCTACTTCATCATGAAATTTAAAGCCAAAATGTTATTTTTTTACGTAGGTTTTCTGGACCTATCTGGTATCGTATTTTTACAAATAGCATCTAGTTAGAGTGTGTCAGCGGTAGAAAACCGTAGCCTTTAATAAAAGGTTTTTGACGCTTTTCCGATCAGTTCCACACTGAGACAGTGCCTGAAATGGATCGGAGATATATTTAAGTGCCATTGCTGTTCCAGCAATTGTAACAACGCGCCCGGCTAGCTCAGTCGGTAGAGCATGAGACTCTTAATCTCAGGGTCGTGGGTTCGAGCCCCACGTTGGGCGATAGCATCTCTTTTGTAACTGACGAACAAAACTTCCGGTTGGTTTCCACGAATAATCAAAATGACAGCACCCAAGCACCTCTTTCAAATATTGCAAAAATCACATTTTCCCTATAGAGCCCAACTCATTCTCCTCTTCCTAAGTTGGTTAACTCAACACGACAACAGCAAATCCATTTACAACAATAGCAACAAATACGGGACGCAATGCCGTAATCCACTCCAGATTTGAAGAAAAGGCACCAACAAAACTACTATCGTTTTGCCGGCAGGCAGAAACTATAGAATAAAGGCGACCTCTAGAAGCGAGACGACGAGCAAACCCACCCCTTTTCATGTGGCAGTCTCCCCCCCCCCCCCCCCCCGGGTAGTGTTTATATAGTAGTCGCGTGCCAGAAGGAGACCTGGTGGAGGGTCTGAATGGGGTTTAGTGTTAAGTGTTATTTGCCCATATTTTTTCGTGTTTGCTGTTAAATTGGCCAATTTTTTAATGTTTACTGTTTCTGGAGAAAATACTGTTAAGTGTTTTGAGGGTTTATAGTGAAAAATTTTAGCATTGTAAATTCTTATCTGCTCTTCAAAACTCGAATAAAATCACTCTTGAACTTAGAGAAAATTTTCGGATTTCTCCTCGGACATCTTCGGGGGTCTTCGGAAATCTTTGGCAGTCTTTGGGAATACTCGGTAGTCTTCGTAAATCTTCCGAACTAATCCAAAATCGTCGGAAAATTACCGAAAACTTTTTCATATACTGAACAAAATAATATTGGCCTTTTTGGAGCCGTTTTTGTTCCTTTTTGGATAAAATTTACTGTTACAGTGAATTTTTTATTGTTAGTGTTAAAATGCCTAAAATTTTACTGTTTCATGTTACAGAGCCAAAAAATTAAGTGTTTAGTGTTATCGAGGTATTCCCATTCAGACCCTCCTGGTGGTCACCTCGATAGTGAACACTGTTGAACGATTAAACAGAGATATGCAGCAGTTATGAACAGTTGCTGTTGTAAAAGTCTCTCAAAACCGAAAAGATATTTTCACAAATCCTGGCTATTCCAAACAACCTATGAACCAACCAGTATTTAATATTGTGCTTACTTCCTGTAAAAGGAAATCGTGATTTTGTTACCGGAACTCTCACGAACTTTTTCCTTGGTAATTAACCTATGCCTAGTTAACCTTGGTAACTAACCTATGCCTAGTTAACCAGTATTTAATGTTATACAAACTTCCTATAAAAGAAAATCGTAATTTCATTACAGGAACTCTGAGAACTTTTTTCTTGTGCCAAGTTTGCGACTTTATGCCTGTTTTTTTTTTCCCATCATTGCAACCTTGATACAAATATGATATTATGGTAATAAACGTTAAATATTTCGAAGACACAAACGTTGCATTTCAATCCAGCCAGTGAAGTGACACATCGTGCTAACACAAGACAAACTTAGAACAAACTCACTTTTTCTGTACTGTAGACTGAGAGTTGTTTATACAACTTTTTAGTAGAACGGCTGATGTTACGAACGAACGTTACGATAAGCAATTTGATTAACAAACATCTCGCTTAAAATGTAAAACATTTAGGAGTGTCTGACTCATACCGAACAAATCGAACAAATGTACTGCAGCTGAGCCTGTTTATTTTGTAGGAGCTACAATGAATCCAAAAAACAACTTTGCGTCGACTTTTGCCTGACACATTCAGTCTTCAAACGTTAAAATTAAAAAGGTTTACACAAATACTAAAACACATGATGAGCCAGCGAGTTAAGCTCGTCGACACTTTAAAATCTTTTAAAACAAACAAAAACTTACCTAAATGCTGAAAACAAGCCAGGAGCTATACAATAATTCTCAGGCCATCCCTGCGGAGTAAATTTCATGTATTTCTAAAGGTAAGAGATTTTCGCAAGACAGAACTGTAAAGGCGAGGTTATAGCTCGTCCAAGATCCTGTCGCTTTAATCGTTGAAAAGTAAACGAATAAGTTTTTTTGAATATTTAAATTACGGTCAAATGTCTGAAAGTGTTATGTTTGAACGGTTTGACGTAATCAATTTGTTTTCAAACATGTAACAACCGATCTTTGAAAAGAAAGTCTTCAAAAGAAAGTTTTCAAGAGTTGAGGTTGTTTTAACAAAAGGCGTCAGTAGATAGCTTTTCCGCATTAGTCCGTCTCCTTTATTAACTTTATGACTTTTAGCACTTTCATGTCTGTATCTTATTGACAAGACGTCAGGATTGAGACGCACGAGTTTAATTACATTCCTTTGTAACTACATGTTGCATTGAACAGCAAAGCAGAGCCTTCTACAATTTTGCTCAGCAGTTAGTTCGGGTGCTTAGCTCATTTCCCAGCCTGCGCATCGCCTCACGTCAGCTACACAAGCTGCTATTTGTATTTTTTGAATTGTATCATTTTCACATTGTTTAGGTTTGTTACAATCACTTTTTAAAGAAAGTAAAAAAAAAAAAACAGGAATGATAGAAACGAACGGAGTAAGGTTTATTAAAATCTTAGGGAGGGTAGGTTCTCCAGACAGGGTCGGCCAGGGTTTTAGGTTTACAGTATCAGTACAGGGTGAATTTAAATTGGGTATTCAGTATTTACGCTAAAATTGGGCCTTTTATGGGTATAAAGTATACTGTGTTTTTCAGTTTCAAATTTTAGTATTTCGCATGATTTTGAGGAGACATTTTGGGTATACTGGGTACATGCTTTTCAGGTATATTGATATACCCCCATTCCTCCTGGTCGACCCAGTCCAGTGTGAGTCGCTCTTTTGGATCACGTGACAGTAAGGGGGGCGGCAGCCGTTTCATCTCCAAAGGGAGAAAACTTTGATTTCACTAATGATCGACGAACGTATGATTTTCATCTTTACCCCTTTTTATACACTCAACGGAGTCTTCCGACATCAAGCTCGACATTTGTTCTCCATCAAACTTCCTTTCTGTTGAAGAGTCGTAATTGCAACAGGACTACTTAAACAGGTGTCCGCTTATGGGAGGTTGAAAATGTGGGACTGTGGTGGCTTGAGCCGAGATCCAGTGCCCGCTTCCGCGAAGTTTTCATTTTATATTTGGGTCACTTCTTGATTTTTGAGTTTAGTGCACAAGTGAAATTCATTTAAAAAGAGGAGTGGAAAGCCAATTGACGCTAGCCAATGACTAAAAGTTAACCCTGCTTTTATTTCTTTCAGTTGGCATCCAAATTTTTACTGGATTATTATTTTTATTTATTTATTGGAAGTTAATCCAGCTTTGAACAGCCAATATGATCCAAATGTTAACCCATAGGCTGCTAAAAGCAATTTCTTCTGATTACAAGGCCTCTACTGTAGAGTTGGGGCCTAACTGTATTTTGGAGTACATGTTCTGACCATTAATCTTTGCTTGATTGCGCTGTTTCAAATCACCATACCATGTCTATAGTGTTTGATTCTTTTGTGCATCTCAAATCTTTCTCACGCAAAAACTCTGCTCCCAAGCCTAATCATTTTTTTTAACGCAAAATTCGTTGCGAAAACGAGCAAGCCGGAAATGGGATGTTTTGTACACTTCCTGCCAACAAGGGTTTAATATTTGTCTTTGCAATTCACTAAATTTTTAAACATGACAAGCAAATATAGGAATGGAAGGAAGGGTAGAAAATGCACAGTTAAGAATCTTTTTCAGTGAGATACTGAGTTCAAAGAGAAGTAACACTTATGCTGTAAATTGTAAAACGGTACCTATTTTTTTTTAATAAAAACACATAAAATCAAACATACCGGTATCTTAAATGAAAGTTTTACTTTTTTCCTGCAGTCTCAAGCCCAAATGGCTACATTCTTCTTACACTAGTCGATCTAAAACAGTGTTTTGGAGAAGAGAAGGGCTGACAAATGGTCCTTCAAAAATGCAGGTCTTGCAGAATTTTAGCCAAATTTCAGGGTTCTCGTCTTGAATTTTTTGAATTTTTCTGGGACACATTCTCACAGTCTTAATTTCCTTTTCAAGGCTAAAAGGATCTTGGGCTTGCATGAAAAATATCAGTCTCACTGTCTTGCAAAGTCTCGAATTTTCCATTTGACACTCATAAGAGAGGGGTCATGGGTCAAAACTCGACAAGGTGCAGCTACCTGACCCAACATTCAAATACTGTCAGAAGCTTGATAAAGACAAAAGTTGTAACAAAAGACTAAATTCAAAAGTAGCATAGAAAAAAGAGTATAGAACTACAAAATGTAAGGAATAAAAAAGTTAATTACATTAATACCCTGTACAAAACAGATTTGTGGTAAAACTAATAACACATTATACTCACTAGTAATAAAACAAAGAAGCTAAAGAAACACCAAAAAGTGTTCCAAGTAATCAGTGTTGTTTCATGTCTCAGAGAAGCTTTTTATGCCACTTGCTTTACAAAAGTCTTATTTACACATGTGGTTTGATGTAGAGTACAGTATTGAACTATGGATTTGAGTCTATTTCTGTTCACTAAACCTCCGAGGTTTAAACTATCTTCTTCTCTGGAAGACATTTCCTCCTCTGCCACCCCGGGGTGGACCGCCTCTTCCTCTAGCAGCAGCTACAGAAAAATCAAAAGAATGTGTTATTTTATCATTCATATCGCTGCTTGCATCTGAGCGTGAACATGTGCTGCCGAAACATGATCTAATTGGATATTGAACGTGGCATGATTGATCATCAAACATTTAAAGTTTGGCAGACCGTAATGGCAACTTTCGAGCCAAAAGATCAACACATTCCGGTTTTGAAATGGCGGAAAGATTGGCTATATAGACTTCTTCCGAAAAAATGATCCAGACCTGTGTCAATATGCATTTGCAGGTTCACTCGAATCACTTCTAGTAAAAAGTTTTGCTCATACTCAGTGGTTATTGTGAGCATTTTGAGTGCGAAAGTTTGTGTAACGGTCAGCGAACGTCAAATGTTTTACAACCAATTATGCCACGTTTAATTCCCAATTAGATCATGTTTCGGTGACACGCATAGATGCAAGGGACATTAATTTGTATGCTTTAGTATGTATGTTGTGATTGGTTGATTTTACGGTTACCCAACTTTGGGTACACTTGACTTGAATTGGGGGGTTGTTTTTTTTGTTTTCCTTTCTTCAGAGTGAGAAATATAATAAGCATATAATGGACTTTTTTTTTTTTTTTTTTTTTTTTTTTTTTAATTCTTGTTTTAGAGGATTGTACTCGTTAAGAACCGTGTTTTGTCCAGTCATTTTTGGCCTGTGTGCTTTGCGCTTGGGCTTTAGATCGACAGAGAAAAAAAGATCCACATCTGACAGTATGGCCATTAAACTTGATTAATAAGGGTGCTCATGGTACTTCTTTAGTTTCAAAATGGTACTGACTAGTTGTTTTGCCAATGGTCAGTTTGATATATTAACTGCAGCATATTGCAAATAAGTCTACCAGACTCAAACGTCAGTATTACTGACACTAAATAAATAAATCAACTCTGTTTTACTAGGGTTGCACATACACAGTCTTTTGACTGACAAACCTGTGGCCCGCGGATTCCCGATCGAATTGGAATTTAGAAGTGTTGATTTTTCTAGAGGGAGAAAACCGAAAAACCCGGAGAAAAACCCTTGGAGCAGGGACGAGAACCAACAACAAACTCAATCCACATATGACGCCGGGTCCAGGAATCGAACCCTGGCCACACTGGTGAGAAGCGAGCGCTCTCACCACTGGCGCTATCCCAGCTCCCCTACTAGAAGGTAAAAGCACTGAACATTTTTCATTCTTCAAGCGTTAGCAATGTGACTACGTCTGGGAACTGCCCATTGGTGAAACCACTCGTTGGCAAAAGGACCGGTAACTATTAACACCAAATAGTTTGTTGCTATGTAGCACTTTAGATTGTAGTCATTATAAACAAAGTTTTCAAAAAGTGCTTATGTTCCTAACTCAAATGGTTGCTTTTTAACCACCATTTTCAGCTAGTGAAGGGGTTCCCCCCAAAAGAGGCCGTCTAATTTAAGAGCATAAGCACTTTTTAAAAAACTTTGCTTACCATAACCTCTAAAACTATATTGTTGTAGTTCTACTTTACCACTGACAGTCCCTGACTCCTGTCATTCGTAGCCCTTTGTAGCAATGAATAACACAGAGAGCTATTACTGTTAGAGAGGCTCTACTATACCTTGTGCTCTTAAAATAGCAGATTTGCCTCTTCCCGCTGCTCCACTGCCTCCAGAACCCTTCTGTGTCATTTTCTTGAACATTGGAGCATTTTTCAACATGTCTGGAAGAATCAGAAAGCGAATCTTGCTACCACGAATAAACACTTGTTCCAGCTGTGAAACTCTGCCATCTCTTGCGGTAACCGTGATGTTTGACATTTGACAATTCATGTTGTCCTCGGCTTCGACGAGCTTTCCTCTGTATACTTCGCCAGTCATAGTTTCTAGCGTGACAATATGTCCTTCGGCCTCGTGTAGAATCTTTATAGGCACACCTATCGACATTTTTGGTTAGTATAAATATCCGTTCTTCTTTACAACTAACTTGCAGTCAAGATAAAGCTCTCAAAAAGCGTAGATGGATTGGATTCTAGAAGGCTTTCCAACAAACATCGACAACCTCGTTTTTCCAAAGCGACGTTTGGAAACGTTACCGTCCGAGGAGGATTGGGAGTGAATATCGGTTCTCCAGCTTAGTGGCCGAGCCTTGTAGCAGATAGGCAAAAATATCAACGAAGATTGAAACAACTTTGTCTAAACACCCGAAATGATCATACTAAGTCAGTTGCATGGTGATAAAATGCACAAATATATCTTAATTGAAGAACACTGCTAACATTTAAAAGCAGAAAAGTGTGGACGCCGAAAATCGAAACTCTTAAATGCCAGGGTGGTGCAAGATCAACATGGCCAATAAACGAAAGATGAAAGGGAAAAAGCTCAAGGTATATAATATGCAATCAACTTGTATATTTGGACATCTACATATAAAAGTTTCTATTATACTGTAGCAGGAACTTTGCTAACTATGCTTAACTATTTTGAGTCGCCCCAGAATATGTGGGATTGTTAAACCCTACCCTTGCTAGATTTGTTAATTAAATAGAGTATTAGTCACCACTCTTCACATAAAAAATTATATGCATCATCTGAAAGCTGTTCGGCACTACACTCTTAGAAAGAATCAGCTTTATAACAAAAAGGAAATAGGTTTAAAGTATTAGAAATTAAGTCAGCCAACACGAGAATTCCTGAAATTTTACAGTAAAATACCACCTCACAAATTTGTCATCATATTTTGTTCACTTTTCAATAAGCTCATTATTATTTCTATACTTTTTTGCTATTTAAAAAATGTGCACTGTGTATAAAAATGAGGTTTCATCTTTTTTTTATTTTTATTTTTTTAAGATATCCTTTTCAGTCACTCCAATAATTGCGTGACATTTGTGTCAAAGCAAGCTGTGGACGCCCATACGCTGGGGGTGGGGGTTAGGCAATATTTTGTTTGTAAACAACAAGTTCAAAACCGGACGAACTCGCTCACTTCCCGCTCTTCCGGATTAAGTGTGTTTTGGTACAACCTCGACTACTACAGTAACACCTCTCTCATAGAAGCCGGAAAACTATACAAAGGGTCGATTCAACGGGATATATGGAAGAAACGTTTATTTTCTTCAAATGTTTCGTCTACAGATCGAATTGCCTCATGTAAGACAGAAAACAGAGTGGGACTGCGGATTGGCATGTTCCCTAATGGTGCTTCAGAAACTTCTAGGGAACAAGTTCGACAACGCCGAATACGAAGAAATTTGTGCTGGGAAGAATTTTGGAACCAGCGTTTGGACCATAGACATTGCCAGCATATTAACGGAATATAAAGCAGACTACGTTTTCTGTACAAAAACTCTGGGCGTAGATCCGAGCTATGGACAAAATGCGTTTTACGAAGGGACGTTCAGTCTTGACGAAACTAGAGTGAATCGCTTGTTTACACTCGCACCAACTTTAGGACTGAAAGTCGAGAATCGGTAAGTTCTTGTCATTGGGTGAATACAATGTTGCTATACTTAATTTTTTTTTACAGAGTTTTACACAGTCAGCTCTCGAACGTAAGATTTCTTCGCGTGACAAAGCAAAAACTGCAGCGTAATTTTTCATTGACCGGTTTGACGTCTTTTGACGTGTACATATTTTTATTTTTTACTACAGTATATATTTACGTTGGGTTCTTCGTAAGAGGTTACAAAATCTCAATCCTGAATTATTTTCAGTCAGCTATTCAGTTTTTGACTATGAACGGGCTTATGCTTGTCCAAAATTTTTCAATCTGGAGGGAAAATAAAACTACGTGACTGAGTGCAGGCCGATGGACGTGTTGTGGCTTATGTACATTATCAGTCATTGACCTCAGTGTTAAACAAACTACATGCATTATTACGAGGGGTCATGAATTAGCCTGCGTAGCTGGCGGTAGTTCCCTCTCAAAGCAAGCACTCGCACTCGAATCCCGCAAGTTACGCAGGCTAGTCATGAATGGTCCCTCAAAATGTCGCAGTGCTCGCAATGCTCGCAAATGCTCGCCAAATTTTAGTGGGTGCTCGTTTGCTCTTGCTCGCACAATTTTACAAGTGCTCGCATGCTCGGTTTTTAGTGAAGGTAGGTTTTTGAAAAGTGCTCGTTGCTCGCAAGGCTTGTCAATGCTCGCTCGCAAAGAAAAACGCTGTGCTCGCATGCTCGCAAAGACCATTTGATACCCCTTATACGTATATACCCGGCGCATATCCATCGAAATAAAGTGGCAAGGGTCAATACAAGATAAATTGAGAAAAAATCTAAGGGGTTTGCCTATTCACATGATTCAGCTTCAAGGGTGGTGAGGACACGGTGGTCTTACTAAATTGTTGTTGTATTTTCAATTGATAGTTTGATCAAGGATTAGCTTTAACAGAATGAAACCAGGGGGGGGGGGAAGCAACTTCCCATACATTCTCTTATATGAAATCTGAGCGATGCTCTCACAACTTGCAAAGCAATCATCGGGGCGGTAGTCAGCGGATGTCTCTAAGGCGCATGAGCAGCTCCTTTCTTTGTGAACTTGCCAAAACAAAAACAACATGGGACCAGTGAGAGAGTTCGATTTTTTTATATATGTAGTAATAAAAAAGAATTTCTAAGTTTTGTCTTTAAAGCAGCGAAAATTTCTCCGGAAAGGTTCTTGGTGTCAATATGTGGTGTTTGTTATGAAATAAAACCATCACGGGAATGGTAATGAAAACGTGTCGATCGAATATTCCCGCGCTGGTCGGAGCTATTGTTCTTGCTCTATTGTTTGAGGTTGTTTGTTGACTTGGTCTTTCTTTGTTTTACTTCATTTACAATCCCCATGTGGGCCAGTTGAAAATCGTGGTACAAACATGTCAAACATTTGCATTTCAGCACTGAAAAGTAGCACGGCATCACAAAATTCTGCAACGATGACGAAATTTTCGGATTTAAACACGCTGCTTTTAGATTTTTAGTTAAGAGAATTGAACCCCTTTATAATAAGTGATTCCACGACAGCAGCTTCCATTTCGCGGGAAAAGATTGCCTGTTGCATCATCGTCCAAAAACCGCTGACTACATCGTGAATTGATCGCTTTGCAAGTTGTGAGAGCATCGCTACTCGGTCCCAGACCTCGTTTCTTCCCCCCCCCCTGGAATGAAACATTACATGCCTGAAAGCAAATTCAGGATAATTTAGATTTTTCTCTTTATACGGCGCTAAACTTATGTCTCCAATAAATTTGTGTCATCCCAAAAACAGATTTTTAAAATGTTTTGGGGGTACTTTGGTCTAAAATATGGGGTAAAGAATTTGACAATTTTGGTTTGTAAAGGGTATGGTTTTTGCACTCTGTTTTTGCACACTATTTTATTCAGTTTCTAGCATGTTCATCTCAAAAGATTGAATAGAGCGGTTTATTTAACTTGAGGAATTTGAAGCCTTCTCAAGTGTTTAACCTTAGAAAAAGGTCATGTGAGCTTATCTGTTGTTTTCATTTCTTTCAGGAGTGTTTCATTAGAGGAGATCATTTCAAGATTATCAAAGGGCTATGTTGCCATAGTACTGGTCAATTCAAATGCGTTGATCTGCAACTGGTGTGAAGTCTTTTCTCCAATTAAACTGCGGATGTTTACCAACTGTATATGTCCATCAAATGGGGATGATTACTGTGGTCATTATATAGTGCTGTGTGGATTTGACGCTGACAAACGATGTGTTTATTACAAGAATCCTTCATTCAATGAAGGTCTTTGCTGTGCAAAGTTTGATATGTTTGAAACAGCGAGGCACAGTTATGGAACAGATGATGACATTGTATTTGTTAAATTGGAAGAACCTGAACTTATGAAGGAGACATTTATCAGTACTGATAACAAAATATGATTGTTGGTTGTAAAGTTCCAATTAAATTATTTTTATTTCTTTAATGCGACCAAAGAATTCTGCTGAAAACCTAACCAAATTTGCAGCAGAAGATCCTCTTTTTGTTGGTAATTTACAAACATGGGTATTTCACTACTTTGAATTACCGTACCCAAATTCGAAGTGCCATGAGGCGTTTTTTTTTCTGTTTTTCTTTTCCCTTGTCTTTATTAAATGTTTCGTTTTGAATTGAAAAGAGGTTTTACCAATAAAAAAGAATTTTTTTGGTGAAAAAAACCTCCTTGTTGTTTTTAAAAAAATAAAAAAAAAAAAAAAAAAAAAAAAAAAAAAAAAAAAAAAGAAGAAGAGATAAAAAAAGGAAAAAAAAAAATTACCTAAAATATCACAGCAGCTAACTTTGAATTTGAATGTAGTCTAGTAGGTATTCACCCCAACCCCTCTCTTTCCTCAAATCTGCTTTTTTTTCTAAAATATTTTAGAACTTTTACCAGCATTTCAAATTATTCCTTAACGTTTAGTTAGTGTTAGGTTTTTTGTTTAAATGTGTTATGTACCAAAACTAACTTATGATAATTTATGATGTATTGCAAGAGCATACATTTTGTAGCCTAGTGTAAAAAATAACAGACTAATTATTAATAATTTATTTTTCCAATAGTTTTTTAGTGCTGTAAATATTGTAAAGCACCTAATCATAATGATAACAGTTTTTTGTAAAAAATAATGTACTAAGTATTTTAAACTAAAATAATTATGATCTATTTGGAAATTCTAACTGGTTAAATTAATCAGCTGAGAGCAGTAAGAATAACACAATGATGGTTGACTCAATCCTTGCATAATTTCCCATTGGGTACACAAGACCTAATTTTGTACATAGATTTAAATGTTTATTTTATGGGTAATTGTGCAAATTATTTGGGTGAAAATGTAAATTATTTTAATATGTAAATACTAATTGGGAGTTCAAACTGAACAGCTATTTGCATTGTTGTTAAGTAGTTAATGAAGTTAAGTTTTTGCAAGTTATTTAAAATATATTGAAATTGAAATCTGTGGTGAATTTAATAAAATATACGGTGGTGATTTTGTTGCAGAGTGCTTTTTATGCCCTACTTGCGATCAAAAGTTAGCAAGATCAAGTTCATGTTCATAGAACATGTTCTTTGTGCAGAGGAGTACCGGTACTTAAATATTTAAACTTTTTTTGTGCAATGAATAAAATTGATTAATTGGTATGGCCTAAACATTCCATGAGTCACTACTTTTTTTATTTGATTTTTTTTCCTTTACTACGTTACTTTTTAATTTCTAAGTCATTTGTTTTTTTCAGTCCCAAATTTTTTCAGCATTGTCTAGTGATGATGTATATCTACTCAACAGTGTAACAAGTAATAATAATTCAATTATAGCTTTCATAGCGCTGCCATGCTTGATGACCGGATGGTCGTGTGTGTGTTGTACAAGTAGATACATATACTTGAGCACTTGATAAAATCTAATGTCAATACTGCATGTTGCAGATGAAACCTGAGGGAGGGGACAGTACTTTTTGGGAAGTTTTAAGAAGCAGCAATATCCAGACAATGTTCTGTCACCTTTGTTTGTTTTATTTCAATCAATAATTCACTGCTGGCAGATAAACAGTGTACTGCCCTTCAACTTAATTACATGTGTAATTCATTACCTAGCTGTTATTTGTATTATGTTTCTTGTTGTAACAATGTTCATTTAGAGGGCCCAAAATTAGCAACATTTTTTACATGACTGTTGTACATCAATAGAAGTATTTTACGTGGCATGTTTGCAGTTCAGCTAATCTTTTTAACACATCTCTTGCCCTGAGGACAATAGGGAAACACTGGGTAATTTCTTCATACTATTTTTAGACCATAAACCCAATACAGAGAAGTGGAGCTTGCATGGTACATTGCCTTGAGGCATGCACTAGGGAACAATCCTTTACAGCTTAGCTGAGGGGTTATCCAGCAACTCATATGCTGGAAGTGTAAGAAACTCTTCAAACTCCTCAGACAGAACCAACTTATCTAAAAGTTGTGAAGCCTGTCCAAACCGAGCTTTGTTTGCTCCTCCTAGTTTATCAAGCTCTGCTTTGTGCATTGTCTTGTACAGCTCAGAAGTGAATGGACGACCATCCTCAAGCTGCACACCATGGCGCAGCCACTGCCACAGCTGAGCTCGTGAAATTTCAGCTGTGGCTGCATCTTCCATCAAGTTGTTAATAGCTGCTGCTCCAACACCCTGTTAGAGGGAAGAGAAATATGACAAAGGTCAGGAATTGACTAACATACTGGTGTGTTACAGTCAATACTCAGCGTGTGCCGCCTAGAATCAATACTCAGCGAACGGATTGCATTTTTCGTTTCAGATATTCAAATATAATTTTAAATATTGTAGAGCATCCAACCGAGAACATGTGAACACGTGAACCTGTCAAAAATTAACCAATTTGATTGGTTAATTTTTGACAGGTTCATGTGTTTATGGTTGGATGACCTACAGTATTTAAATTAAATTTGAATGTTTGAAACAAATAATGCAATCCGTTCGCCGTTAATCAAAACTAGTCCGGATTCTAGGCGGCACACGCTGAGTATTTTGACTGTAAAGTGAAGAGACTTTTGATGATGATCATATAATTTTTGGTAGCCCCTTGGTATCAGCCACACCCCCTTCCATTTAAAAATCCAGGTTCTGCCCCTGTCATAAAAACTTTGTCACAATCATCTCTTTTGCACCTCTTTGAATTTATGCGACTAGCCTATTGTAGTTTTCCCGATGGCTCTTCCAGTTGACAACAGATACAGTAATCGGAAATGCAATATACAATGCATAGCACAAAAATCAGTTTAGGCAAAAAGGTCATTCTCTCTAGCTTTGTCAGTAGACCCTTTTGCCCCCAGATTTCCCTTGGCTGTTTTTCCACTCAAATATTTGGTATCAGATATTGGCCTATCCTGATTCACAGGTTGGAAAAAAGCTGTCACTGGTAGGTGAAAATGAACTACTGTAAACAAAAGAAATGGTCATCTTAAAACATTACCAACAGCCAGCTGTTCATATACTGAAGTGCCACGCTGATGTTGACTCGCACTCCATCCTCTGTGATGGTACCTCCTGGTACTGAAACTGAAAGGATTTCTTCTACCTTGACGTTCACTTCCTCACGCAGACGATGTTTTTGATGACAAGCTCCCTGCATACCCTACAATAACAAGACCAAAAGGTGGTTAATAAATATGTGGACCTACAGACCCATTCTAAATGGTTCAGTGTTTGCCTGCGCTAACTTATCTTCATTTGATAAATATGCCAACTTGATCCAAATATTTGAGAAAAAAAAATCTTTTATTGTGAGGGAAACATTGTTGTCTTTGGCTGATTAAAACAAATCACAGGTCGGAATATGACTTCAGATCATCAGAAATGTTTTGAAGTCTTGGGAAATCTTTGACATCATCAGAAATAATATTGTCAGGCCATCTTCACTTTCAGGATAAAAATCTCACGCATGTGACTCACAGCAACTTGGTGGGTACGTACTAGTGTCTTCAAAAAAAAATTGGCGAGGGGAATTTTTTATTAATAAATTTTAAAAATCTGAACATTTCATACCTTCACGAAGATCTCCTTTGCAAAAGGTACAAGGTCAGGGTGTGCCACCCAAGTGCCGTCAAATCCATCAGCCACCTCTCGCTCTTTGTCTTGACGAACCTTTTCAAAAGCCATCTTATTAACATTCTCGTCTTTTCGACTTGGAATAAAAGCAGCCATTCCGCCCATTGCATGAGCACCATGTTGATGGCATACTTGGATAAGGCGTTCTGTGTAAGATCGCATGAACGGTACCATCATTGATACCTGCCAAAGGAAAAGAAATAGAATTCGCATATTGTTTCCATAATATAATAAATGATTAATTCAAAAGAAAAAATAGTTCACTAACTTAAGGTAGAGTAACATTGATAAAGCTGATAATAAACCCCAACAAATAATAACCCCAAAAATGGTTACAAATAAGGAAGATTGATACAGATTCCAAACACACAACATGAAAAATTTACCCTAGGCTAAATTTTGTAAAAATATTATGCGCCGTCATTGAAATCTCTTTTGGAAAAGCCAGAAGAAAGCAAAAAGTAAAGGTTGCGGAGTGGTGCAGAACTTAAGCGTGCATTTTTATTATCTATAAAATAAGCCTTGTTATCTTAATATAACTTAACCAGCACTATATGCATGTTTGTAGTCATGCCACTCTCGGACATTGTAAATGGCACAACTTGATATGACCATTCCATACAATACCTGCTTACGATCTGGTAAAACACAATCAGATTTTCTTGAGAATCTTTTAATTGCTGAAAATATGTAATCCCATCTTCCTGCATTCATTCCACAGCAGTGCTCCCTTATCTCGTAGAGCATTTCTTCCAAGTTAACTCCTGCAAGCAGGGTTTCCACCATAACAGTAGCACGGATGGTTCCTAAAAAAATAAAACAAGTACAGTAATTTATTATGTTATGAATTGCCTACCTGTTAGCATGCCTAGGCTTTAAATATTTTAAAAATCTATAGCAAAAAGGGTTACACCAAAGAGTAAACTACTCATCATCATCATCATCATCATCATCATCATCATCATCATCATCACCATCATTATTTATTTGCCACTTTTGAAATGACATAAATTTTACAACAGTTACTATGGTAAGTAGGGAGAGGAGACCTCTTAGGAAACCAACAGGCTTTAATATAGGGGATGCCACCTTGGTTTGCAAAATGGTACTGGTATTGGTAACATACCAACTGTCCTGTAAGTGAAGTAAATGAAGAAGCGTTCTCAAGTTGAATTCTCGGAAAAAAGATTTTCCGAGTTCCCCCAACGGGAGTTGAACCCATGACCTTCCAAGATGGGTTCGACTCCCATTGGGGGAACTCGGAAAATCTTTTTTCCGAGAATTCAACTTGAGAACGCTTCTTTATAATTTTACTTCACTTTATCCAAGTTGCCATTTCACTTAACATGTCCTGTAAGTATTGTTATATTTCAAGTAACTTCAATCTACAACGAAACTAACTCCCTCTTCAGATCATTTTGCAATGCTTGCAAATAAAAGTCACAGGAAACATTCCCCCCCCCCCCCCGTCCCTTCCCATGAGCTTGCTTGATCTCTTGAATAAGCACAACCAGCTAATAAAAGAAACTTACCTTGAGGTACTTTCATGTAATCCTGTGCTGATTTAAACACATCATTCCACAGCCTTGTTTCCTGGTGAGTTTCCATTTTAGGAAGGTAATAGTAAGGAGCAGAACCACTGGCAAGCCTTATATGGACATTGTGAAAAAAGTACAGTCCAAAGTCTACCAGCGCTCCACTCATGGGTTCTCCATCACACAGGATATGTTTCTCATCAAGATGCAAGCCACGTACACGAACTAACAGACATGCTGTCTTGTCCTTCAAACGACGCTCTGATCCTAATGATTTAATAATTGAATTTAATATATACAAGGGCTCATGTAGCATGCATTAGATTAAATGCTATTGTTGGTTTTTCTCTACATTCTCTGGATTCCCTCCCTCCACAAAAACCAACACTTTACTTATAACAAATTCTAATTTGAACTGAAAACAGTGGATGAAGAGCAACTCTGTGTACATATGTCACTGCAAATTTTCCATTTTATCTATTTATTTATTTATTAATGGTTGATCTGAACATTTAAAGTCTATGTCACAAAAAAAGAAAAATGTTCTGCTTTGAGATGAAATTTAACTAATGTTAATGCAATTTATTGTGGCCCAGATTTCACTTTTTAAAAAGCTTTTTAGAAGCAGTAAACACAATATTTTCCACGCCCAGGCTGTTAAAAGTGTGGATAATGCAACAGGCCACTGAAAAAATCAAGATAGTGTCAATAAAAAATGAAGGTAGTGATTTATCCAACCATTGCCCACCCTTCAAATAGCAGGGGCCAATCTACTGTGTCTTCTGAATACGGACTTGCACCATAGTTAGTAACTATGCTTGCACCTACCATCAGCATTAGTGAAACTAATCGTCTTCTTGTTTGCGTCTAACAAGTTGATTTGTCCCTCAACAATATTCTTCCAAGAGGGAGTGAGTGAATCTTCAAAATCAGCCATGTACATGTCGGCGCCACTGTTCAAAGCATTGATAACCATCTTACGATCCGTTGGCCCAGTGATCTCAACGTGTCGCATCTGCAAGTCATGAGGAACCGCTGCAACCTTCCACTCTTTCTCATGATGTGCTTCGGGGTATCTGATTGGCTGGCCACTATTGATTGCTTCTTGAAATTCTACCCGTTTTTTGAGCAGCTTCTTCCTCTGGTAGTTAAAACTCCGATGCAGATCGGCTAAAAACTCCAAAGCTTCATAGGACAGAATCTGAGCATACTCAGGCTTAACTTCACCAGTGATTTCAATTCCTGGTGATAAAGGTAAGAAATTAAAATATTATAACAAAGTTTAAAACAATTTCAGGAATTTCTAGAAAAAAAAAATACATGACTTTTTGGCTGTTTGCCTGGCCTGTTCCAGGCTCTCGGTTTGTGGGGAAAGAGCGAAAAAGCGGGGCGAGCGAGCGCTCGTCTTTTCTGCGCTCGCCCGCTTTTTCGCTCTTTCCCCACAAACCGGGAGCCTGGAACAGGCTACTGTTTGCCAGACCAAGTTAATTAATAACTACAAAACGATAATAAAAACCTATAACAAAACATTATAACAAAAGTAGTAAAATAGCTATCAATGAAAGTTTTTTCTCTCAGTAATATTTATTTAATTTCCTGGCAATCCATCATTAAAAAAATATCAAAATGTGTTTAAACTCTATTAGCTCACCTTTAGGACACCTCATTGTTTCTTTTCTTGGAAACTATGGGGAAATAACAATATTATGAACACAATTTTAGTACAAATTAGTGCAGTTATTGTGTAAGTACAGCGATAGTGTAACAAAGAAAATGTCAGCAAGTTACATGCCTTTTGTATGTAATTATATTGTCAGTTCTTAAATCTTGGATACATTTTCATCAGAAACATCTCAAATTGCCTTCAATAAGGTGGATTTTAAAGTGGAACTTTAAAGTGAGAAAGAAACGTTTAAATTAAAATCAAATACTAGAAAATTCAGTGTCACTTTTTTGGGGGGAGGAGGGGGGAGGTGGGGTCAGGAGGTCTGTACTTCTTAAACAACATTTTGAAAATCTTCCGAAATCTTTGGAAAATGTTAAAAACATAGTAGGTTTATATAATAAACAGAATGATACATGGTTGCTTTGAGATATGAAATTTATCTTCTTCCTGTGTTCAAATCGATATCTCCCTCATTCGCTGTGTCATTCGTGAGATATCGATTTGAACACTCCAAGATAAATTTCATATCTTTGTGCAACCATGTATTATCCTCTACGTATGTGTTGTTGTAAAGGTGCAATACTGAAAACCGGAACTTATAAGTCATGATAACTTTAATATTTGAACAAGGGGTTGGGCAATCAATATCCAAAAAGTTAATATCCCAGGGATGACACGGCAAAATCAAACAAACTACCATGCAAAGCTAAAAAGCTGCAAGAATGACAAGAGGAAGAAAAATTCGTGATCATTCCTTTCTAAAAACATAGAATGGTCCCTAAAAGCACTACCTTTGGCAAGTAAGCTTACATGAAATTTATATACAACTCAACAATCGTAGTGTCCCCGATTAGTAAGCTTAAGGCTAGCTAGAAGACTAGACACTTAAATTATTATTATTATGTCGTGACTTGTCATGTACAGCTCACTGACTTCCAATTAGTTTTAGTGCGCTAGCTTGAATTTATTCACGTAGTAAAAATCAAAACTTGTTCAGTTTTCCAACATGAACGTGGAGGGTTTCTCAGTGGGTGGACTGTTTTGATTTTGGAGATAAAAAGTAAAGAATAAATTCGAGCTTGTATGACACGTGACAGTCTGTAACACGTTGAAAACAAAGATGCCGCAGCAAAATCAAAGATGAAGGAAACATAAACAGACCATTTAGACAAATCCTAACTTTTCTTCGTTACTTACGGACAGTTGCAGAGTTCTGTGGAGGAGGAAACTTGCGTTTAACCCCAGCTTTTTTCGACAAGAGAGGCTGATTTAGGTGAAAAGATCGTCCGACTTGAAATTGCCTCGTTTTTGTGTAAAGTACAAGGTCCACTGGGGTGACACGGTGGGGGGCGGGTACTAGGGTAACGCTGGTGGTGTGACTAGGGGTGTGTGTGTGTGTAGCGATACAAAGCACAATATAACAAGAATAGTTCTCTTTCAGTCTTTGACAGTGTTAAGGACTTCATTTTGTAAATATATTCAGAAAGAAGTTCTCTACGTGCAGTTATGCACAGTCCCTTAGGAACCAAGCCATTAATTTTGCTACCCGTCAAGATATTGGCAGAGTTTGATTTGGATAAAAAGATCGCCCAATTGGAAAATTGCCTCGATTTTGTGTAAAGTACAAGGTCCACTCAGGTGACTTGGTGTGGCAGAAACTAGGGTAACGCTGGGGGTGTGACTGGGGGTGTTTGTAGCCGGCGGCTTGGCCGCTATAAATCGCGAATAAAACAAGAAATATCGTTCTCTTTCAGTCTTTGACAGTGTTTAACATTTCATTTTGTGATTTTTTTCAGTAAACGTTCTGTAAATCTCTACATGTGCAGTCTGGCACGTTCCCTTAGCAACCAAACTATTTGCAACCCGCCAAGATATTGCATCAGATTCAGGCAGAATAAACAATCGTTCGAAACTTTCGGCTAAAACTTTTCTGGAACTCCAGTGGATCTTGACTTTTAAATTTTTACAAATGGAAATTTTTGAAGCGTTAAATTGTTCTTTAAATTCGAACAATAAGTTTTAGAGTATTCCCAAAGTTCGTGATTTGATTCATGTTCGCAAAAAAAATGAATGAAAGAAAAATTCGTGTTGTTTATTTGGATTTTAGCGTGCTCCAATGAAAACTGCCAATAGGACAAAAGATTGTCTTTTCCACCAATAGAAACGCCGCTTAGACAAGTGTTCAAAGTCCACGGGCATAAATTTACAAAACATTTGTAAATCTGAAGTTTGTTCTTCTTTAGTATTTTTACGGAGAAGCGTCTCCCTGAGTAAGGATTTCCAAGTCTACTAGAGTCGAGTTTTAAGTTTTTTCGATCTTTTTCACAATGTATTCCAAACATCAGCGATTCGAAGGAATCAAGAGGAACTATAGCCCAGAGACTGTCGAAAAGCTCCGCGGTTCTTTAAAGATCGAGTACACTTTGGCGAGGCGAGGCACAACAAAACTCTGGAATTACTTGACTCGTGGAGGAAATTCTTACATAAACGCTATGGGAGCCCTAACAGGTAAGAAAACGTCGTTTTTATCGGAATTCCCAGTCCGTATCCTCGATGTCTATTTTGACGCAGGGCCGAGTTTTTGCTCCACGTGAAAGCCACTCTCTTCCCAAATATGGTGAATGTTACGATGTGGCGCGCAATTTGCTTGGGATTTTTCCGCGAGCGAGTTTGACAAGCTCGATCTCTTGAATTTAAATGCCTTTTCATCTTTTTTCACTAGTTTATTGAAAATAACTCTAAAAAAAATTTACGATACGATTTTTTCACGGCCACGTCAACCCAAGAAAATCGAATGACGTGGAAATTTAGCGGAACGGCAAATGAACTTTGGACTGAGATGTGAAAACCGGTGAAGACTGATGTGACTCGACAATTTTCCACTCGATTTCCTTTCAAAAACTTAAATGCCGACTTCAAAACAAAACCGCAAAAAAATATTTTTAGATCGGATGAACGGACTAACGTTCAATGATCATCTTTACGGGAGGCGAATGACGCATTTTGACTCGATGGAATTCGACTCGATCACCCTCTTAGATCGCATCGCATCAGGAAAAAAAAAAAAAAATAAGCTTAATTATAATGAAAGAAGACTTAACTTATCAAATCTAACACGATTTTTTGATCTAATATTCTGGCAAAGTAGAAGGAAAAAAACTGAATAACTTTTTATTTATTTTTTTTTGTTAAAAAGAAATATATTGATTAAACATGTTTGTGATTTCAGGCGGCCAGGCGGTACAGATGGCCAAAGCAGGCCTAAAAGCCATCTACCTGAGTGGCTGGCAAGTTGCCGGGGATAACAATCTTGCTGCACAGACATATCCTGATCAGAGCTTGTATCCCGCTAACTCTGCACCTAAGCTAGTGGAGCGTATCAATAATGCCTTCATCAGGGCAGACCAGATTGCGCACATGGAAGGAACTGAAAAGCACATTGATTACTTTTTGCCCATTGTTGCCGACTGTGAAGCTGGATTTGGGGGACCACTGAATGCATTTGAACTCACTAAGTCCATGGTAAGTTCCTGGCTTTTAAAACTTTTATTGACCTACATGTACCTTAAGATTAAATTTTTATCTCCAAATATACCCTCATTTCTACTTCAACAGCTTTTTCTCAGCAATTAAAATTGGGTCACCAAATGCCAAGTGAAATGATCTGTGAAAGTTTAGCTTACTCTATTAATGATCACTAAATATTATGTTGACCGAAGAACCCTATCAAGTTGTTGGTTGACGAATAAACAGGGGTGAAGATTAGGGTTAAGTCAAGTCAGTACCCTTAGTGCCAGCCGTTTTTGTTTGCTATGATCTTTCACACCTCTGGTATTTTATCAGTCAAGTACATTACTTACAGGTTAAAAAATAATTTTTGGCTAACAACTCATGACTTCTTTTGTCAACAGATTGCAGCAGGTGCTGCCGCCGTTCATTTTGAAGACCAACTGGCCTCAGAAAAGAAATGTGGCCACATGGGAGGAAAAGTTCTTGTGCCGACTCAGCAGTTCATCAAGGTGTTGAATGCAGCTCGATTGGCTGGCGATGTTTTGGATGTCCCTATTGTCATTGTTGGCCGCACTGATGCTAACTCTGCCGCCCTGGTCACGTCAGATATTGACCCGTATGACAGGCCATTCCTTACAGGCGAGAGGACTCCTGAGGGGTTCTTCCGTGCGAAAACAGGTTTAGATCAAGCCATTGCTCGAGGACTGGCCTATGCACCTTACTGCGATGTTCTGTGGTGTGAAACTGGCAAGCCAAACCTGCAAGAAGCAAGAAGATTTGCTGAAGCCATTCACGCACGTTACCCTGGAAAAATTCTTGCATACAACTGTTCCCCATCATTCAACTGGAAAGCCAATCTCAGCGATGCAGAGATTGCAGTGTTTCAGAAAGAACTGGGCAAAATGGGTTATCGATTTCAGTTCGTTACCTTGGCCGGATTTCACTCACTTAATCACGCCATGTTTAAGCTCGCACGTGATTACAGAGACAATGGCATGTCTGCCTACACTAGGATCCAAGAAGATGAGTTTGCGCAAGCTAAGCATGGTTTCACAGCACATAAACACCAGAGGGAGGTGGGCACAGGGTATTTTGACAAAGTGTCCATGGCAATCAGCGGAGGAACAAGCTCGACGACAGCACTGAAAGGATCCACAGAAGAGGAGCAATTCACCCAGAAGCCATCATACGCTATGGCCAAACTTTAAGGCTGCACTTTAAGACACTCATTTTTTTTTTCTTTCACAAACATTCAAAGGGAATTTCAAGTGGTTTTTAACTTTGCTCCACAGTTTATTGTGGTATTCTTTCCCAGTATACCACATATTTCATTGTTGATAGTCAGACTATTTTCATTTTCATGTTAATCAATACAGAATGACTATTCTGTATTTATTTAGATCTCTGATAAACACAAAATCAACTACCAGAACATTAGGATCTAAAAGAATTTTATTATTTGCTCAGTATTGGAGTATGGCTTTGCTATTTACCGGTATTGCTTACGCTTTGTAAGAAATTTAACTTTCGTAATATTGCTCATTAAGGACTTGAAACTTATCAATTTGAGCAGTTTAGGTTAGAAGTTTGATGTTAAGATTCCATGTATGAAAACCAAGCCTTCAATTTTTGTTATTAGAAGTGACTTTACAGCTTTGTTACAGCAAAACCGTGTAGCTGAAATTCTAGACTCCTTGAAATTTATTACACAGGAGCTGGCATTAGTTTAGAATAAGTATAGATGTTGGCCAACAATTCATCCTGGAATATAAGATGAGAAACTGGAGATGAAAGAAAGACAGAGGATGAGTTAGAGTTGAAAATAATATTAAATATTAATATTTAAATAGTTTTATGGATACTTGGAAAAATCTAATCCTATGCATTTAGGTTGCAGTCTAAGGATTTTTGTAGATTTTGTGATCTGCAGACTTAAATAAAAATGCTTTAAGCCAAGCATAAAATATAAATATTGCCTTCCTTTACTTGACTAAATATTATTGTTATTAAATACAGCAAATCCAATTGTTTTAAATATTATTTGTCCACACAGATAATTGAGATCACTGACATGCAGCATTTCACTTGTCTCCTCAAATCTAACTCAAAAAAGTGAACCCAGAAAAGAACTTGGTTTAGTCATTTGTCATCTACCGGTATTATGGAAGAAAAGATCTGATTCTTACTGTAAAATTATGAAAATAAACCCTGGGCTTACATTTGCTCAATATCCCTGTCGGGAGGGGGTGAATAGGTTCGAGGATTGACAGATTTTTTTGCGATACATTGAGTGGATTTGCAGATTCCAAGAATACAGCGAATCACTGATAAGCTAAGAATTTTGGCGCTGATTCCGGACTCTTCATGTCAAGAAGTTTAGATCATGAATACTAAACAAAAGTTTGGATCACTTTGGTCAGTCGTCGTCAATATGTTATATTGGTGGAATTGTCGCAAAAACAAGCTAATAAAACAAAACTCCTTAAAAAAAATAACATAAAAAAACTCCATCTACCATACGTCACAGTAAAACTATACCACACAAAGTTTTTAAGTACCGTAAATGTGGATTTGAACAAAAATAGTGGTGGATTGTCAGATTTGGCCAAAAAAATAGCACAGATTGGTGGATTTGCTTACCCCTATTCACCCCCCTTCTTTCAAGTCCACGGGCTTTCTTTTGGAGGGAGTTCATAATTTATATGATGGAACTTATTTTCAGAAGGATTTTTGCATCTGAGATTTGAATTGGGGGGGGGGGAATCTTACAGTAAGAATCAGTTCATAATTTATATGATGGAACTTATTTTCAGAAGGATTTTTGCATCTGAGATTTGAATTGGGGGGGGGGGGGGAATTTAACAGTATCACAATTCCTTAAAAGAGCACACCCTTATATTATTAGATTTTAGGTACTCCTTGAGGTCATAGCTCTTAAGAATTGCCAATTCATGCTCCCTATCATCAGAGCAAGCAAACAAATCAGGTCCCTCACCACACCCTCCACTCCCTGTAATGCTTTTATACCCAGGATGCACCATGAGCTCACAAACAGTTTTAAAATCTGCTTCTGTGACGTCATGTTGCTGTTGTTGTATGAATGCACTTTCTATAGATTGTTTAAGACTTGAAAGTGTCATGTATTTTCCCATGGTGCTAAGACCAATAAAATGATTTGGGAACCTGCAAAAAAAAGGAAATAATTTTAGTAAATTAAAATACTTAAAGATGATTTCTAGTCCGTACTGCGCAGACTCAGGGTTTGTATTCATTTTTGTTTTGAATTCGTTGAAACGTTACACTTCGGTGATAGCGTACATGAAGTTTTTTAGTTCGCCATTACGGATCGTTTCGTTCAAGAATTCATGATGAACTAAAACGTCCGTTTGAAATACCATCGAGCTTCTTTTACTCGTTATTATTGTTTTGCAAGGATATCTGGCGTTAATAATGAAGAAAAAGGTAAGTTTTGTCCCGGAATTTTTATTTTTGCTAGTAAACATTCTTCTGTTTGTGAGATTCACAAACATTGCAGGCGGAGATTGTGCAGTACGGACTGGAAATCATCTTTAAGGCAATGTATCACACATGCTATTTACCTTTGAAGAGAAAAATTAAATAATAGTTTAAGCAGTATCAACTCTTCATCTTCAAAAATTGATTAGGTTTAAAAGCATCTGCATTTAGGCTATGAACCAGGGAGTATATGTTGTGGTTCAAATTCTTTGGTTTAAAATTTTTCAAACCAGTTTGCTTTTTATTTCCCTTGGTCTCAGATTATGATAATGGACATGAGAATCAAACTGTTTTAACAAATTTTAGACCAAAGATAAATTTAAACCACAACATGTAGGTATACTCTGGGTATAATCAAATATTCAAAATTTCTTTTCTCAAATTCACAGATCATAATTTTATTAGCTTTTAACATATTACCTTATTCCGTGGCAAGAGAAAACTTCTTTGGCATTTTCTGCCTCTGTTATGACAGATTTGAAGAAGTGTTTTCTTGGTTCTTCTATCCACGCACATTCATCTAAGTTTTCTTGCACAGGTATTCTTGTCCAGTGAATTCCATTCTTTTTCATGACTGTGGCAAGAATTTCACACACTTGTGGTATCACATGAACATGTTGATGTCCATCAATATGCGTAGGTGATGATCCAACAATGTCAACAAACCACTGCAACTGAGCCTGTATTTCCTGTTTAACCTGCCTTGTCAAGAAAAAGATAAAATACATGAGCTTGCCAAACCATAAGATGAACTCTCCACACATGGTGTACATAGAAAAGAATCTATCTCAAAGTGATCCGATCCACATCTAATTCTCCTTACAATTTTAACACTTTGTCATCAAGCAGAGAGGAAATAAGCATCAAGAAATCAACATGTAATTGCACATGTTAATCAAGTTTACACAACCTAGTGATACAGACACTTTATTGAAGTTTGGGAAAACTTAATGCACAATTCTGTAGATGCCATAGATCATGCCCAGGGGAGGGGGGGGGGGGGGATCCTCCGGCTTGTAAATGACGGGGATGATCGAATGGCGGCAAAACTCAGGACCCCAAAAAATCCCCAAGTCTTCCGACATTACCCAAAAAAATCCCTGGACCAAAAATAACCCCCAAAAAATCCTTTGTCAAATTACCCCTAAATTGCCAGGAGGGGTAATAATATAACACAAAGAACACTCATTTTATTTATTCATCATACCATAACTACGCCAAGGCCGCGCCAAGGCACTTTATTAATACCCAAAAAAATCCCCTATTTAAACCAGGTCACCCAAAAAAATACTTGACAAATTTTCCAACCCAAATAAATCCCGGAATCGAAAATTTCAAACCCAAAAAAATCCTTCGATCATCACCGTCATTAACAAGCTGGAGTACCCCCCTGCCCGGGGGGGGGGGTACTCCCTAAAATTTACCACGGGGGTGTGCCGCTGAGTCTCTGAGACTCTGGACCTGTTCCAGAGAAAAAAAGCTGAATTTGCGACCCTGTTCCAGACAAACATTGCAAAATAGGTACCCTGTTCCAGACAATATCCACAATGGAAATATATGTAGATAGATATAAAAACACTAGCGTATACATCACACAAAGCGTTCACTCTGGCTCACTTGACTTCTTCTGTGGCTCGGAGATAAAGCGATTAGAGGAGCAGAGTTTAATAGCCAAACTTGATCGTGTTTAATCATGATTCTGGGTAAAAAACGACCCTGTTCCAGAGTCAGAGAGGCAAAAAGCATACCCTGTTGAGCGGCACATACCCGTATAGCCCTTATATGGGAGTACCCCCCAGGCCCCCCTGGGAGATCATGGCGGTTATAAATCCCATTTCCCAGCTAAAATTTAGCCCAAATCCCATTTCCCAGCCTCCATTAAGCCCAAATTGCAGTTACAGGCCCATTTTTGTTGGTGATTCCCAGTCCCATTTTTCAGTGAAAATTTTGTACGAAATTCCAGTTCCCATTTTACCCCCTTCAGGCCCCTCTATTAAATATTTAAATATAAAGTAATTTTAAATAAATTTACCTCATCCAAATCAATTTTTCCACTTTTAAAAGCTTCCCTAAATCCGAACTTGCCTCTCATGTAGCCGTTCTTTGCCGTAAGTGAGTTGTGACTTGTTTTCATTGGTCGGCCCTCAGTCAGATTGAGGTGAAGACCAAGGGGTATCCCATGCTCCTTAGATAACTTTACTGCTTCTAATGTCTTATCTGCGTTTACAAGGAGAGAAGCACTCGAAACTACTCCAGTTTGAAAGGATTCTACTATACCACGGTTCCTTTGATCACAATATCCAAAATCATCAGCATTTATAACGAGTAAACGTGTTCCATTGTCCGCAGACTTAGCCGCCATTTTGATTTTTGTAAACAATGAGAACTGGTCAGCGGAAAACAAACTAGTGCCAGATTCCTGACCGAGAATCAACATGGCGAACGGGGAAAAAGATAGGAAAGGTGAGTAAGAAATGAAGGACTTGTTGCGCGCAAAATATTTTAGTCAGTTAAATCGGAGGCATTTTTTCAATCTATTTACATGTTAGACGTTACAATATTATGGATGATTATTCAATATTATGGCATAGTCAACACTACTTTACTTTTATATAAAAGTCTACTGCAGTCTGTTTTTATTATTATTCATGACAACTAGCTACTTGCAATTTCTGTTGATTTGGGCCTGATGGAACATGTAGTACTTTGTGATAGAGAAACACGTCTTCCCATAGTATAATACACTGTCAGATAGTTCAATGCCCCCATTAAAAATTTGAAATTGCTGTATATCAACCTCATATTAAACTGCTGGTAAACTTTAATGAAGTTTGTACAGCCCTGTTCAAACACTATTGCAAACCAAGTGGTACATCTCTTCTGAATTATTAGTTGCAATTTAAAGACTTTAAAATCTCAAATAATAATTACCGGTATTTCAAGGGGGCCGAGCAAGGGGGGGGGGGGGGGGATTTCAAGGGTTGTGATTTTGTAGGATGCATGATACAAGTGGAGAGATAACCCTTCCCCAAACAATAACTGACTATAACCAAGCTAAGCAAACTCAAACCAAGCCAACCTTTACTTTTGTCCAAACCAATTACAGTCAACTCCCTCTATAACAGACTCCTTTGGGACCATCATTTGCTGCCCGTTATACAGGAAGTCCATAGTAACAAGAGTTATTTTTACTAATTTTTATTCGCGAGGACTTCAACTCCTGTCCGTAAAAACAGGGTGTCTGTAATAGCGAAGTGTCTGCAAGGCAAGAGTTGACTGTATACTGTATTGGTACACACAATGGCATCCAGCATTCTGGATTATGTGTCTTCCAAATGCAGTCATCAAATCAAGAGGAACCATTTTTAATACTTTGAATGATGGTAATAATTTATTACAGCTCTGATAGAGAAGAGGACACAAGCATTGGTTTCACTTAGCGTAGGAGTTATTTTTATTTGTGTTGGTCTTCCTCTTTGGTGGAACACAACAAAAGTGTACAGAGCATCCCTTCCCTATGCTGAGATAGAGGAGCTCAACCAACTCAAGGTATCTTGAATAACTAATTTGAACAGTAGCACACAATAGTGGAATGAAATTTAGTCTTCGAACACACTGCTTTCTCACAGGTTGTTGAGTAAGAAGCACATTTGGCATGTCACCTTGAGACATACTCTCCTAACAAATTTTAATTTTGTTTGATTATGCTGAACTTATAGTGATAATAATGATGATGATGATGATTGAAGATGATGATAATGATGATGATGATGATGATGATGATACTTGACACATGGATAGAATAATAGCAATTTAGTATAACAATAACGAAGTTGTGCAATATTGAACAAAAAATATTGTTTCAGTGGCAGATATCTGTGACTTCTGATTTCGTGTAGGTGAGGTATGTAACAAACCTGAACGTTATTCTTCTGGGGCTTCAAGATCCTGTTGCTTTAAAAGAAGAGATTGAGAAAGAGCTTGGTAAAGAAAGGGGTAAGTTACCATATCTAGTGCTGACAAGTTATGTTAATATGTTGCAAGCACAAAAAGTTATTTGATTAAAATGTTTGTTACAACTGTGTTATGATATTTTGCTGTGCTCTCTCAGTCTCCTTTTCTACTTAGTATAAATTGAAATACTGCTGAACTTACATTAACTTTGCATTTAATGTCTTCATATTATGAATTATAAGAAGTTAACTTACCTCAAAAAATGTAGTTTAAAGCCTGAGTCTAACACACACTCATGCCAATCCTTTCTATGTATTTATTAAAGGCATGACTTTAATATTTTAATGCTGTTTTCAACCCTTTAGATGATTCTGTCATATCAGCTGACTATAAGCTGACAGTTGAAAAGAAAGAAATTTCAGATTCTGCAGCTGTATTCACAGAACTGAAAACCAGATCCTTGCAAGGTAAAGCAAACAAAATATAGTTTCACTTTGTCTTACAGCTCAGTTATCTTTTACCCACAAGAAGAATTTAACCTTTTTCAAAGGCACCAGACAATAATAATTATTTCTGCTTGTAAGCAAAGAACATACCATGTAGTGTAGCCAGTCAATATAACAATTGAAAGTAGGTGGCACTTTTTGTCAGGAGCCAGCTACATATGAAAACCCTGCAAATATTCAAGGCAAAATGCCAAGATTAAACCTAAAAAAACCTTCAGTTGGCAAACATGTGACCATATTTAATTTGTGTTATTCACTAAAAAATTTAGACATAGCAGCTATACTTGATCATGCTTAATCAGGATTCTAAGGAAAAATCGACCCTGTTCCAGAGAAAAAGGCTGAATTCTATACCCTATTCCAGGGTCAGGGAGGCAAAAAGCATGCCCTGTTGAGCGGCACATGCCTGTATAGCCCATATATGGGAATGCCCCCCTCCCCCGAGTCAGGGAGACAAAAGCATACCATGTCTAGTGGCACATGCCTAGTATATAGCCCATATATGGGAGTAGCCCCCCCCCCCCCCCCGAGGTCAACATTAACAAATTATGTAACAAGCACAGACAGTGTATAATTTAAACGAGGTTCCGAATGTTTCTCATCAACAGAGTTAGATGATTATTTTCAACTGCAAGACAGCTCGTCAAATAAAGGAAGTCAGCATTACTCATTTTTTGTGCTACCTCATGAAAGTCCAGAGTCAAATGGCATTGATGCATCTGTTGGAAAATACTTTCATTGTATCTTATACAATGACAAAGGTAGGAAAGGTTTGAGATAGTTTAGGTTTCTGTCATAAGAATAAACCCTCTTAAAAAAATCAAATAATTTTTTCCCTTGAAAGGACATGCGTCCGACTAAGTTACCATTTTGATTGGACAAAACAAAAGTGAGGTCGGACGTCATCTTAAAGTACTGCTCCATATGTGAACCTGCTAATATAATGCATTGTCAATGCGGAACATTGGTGTTTGCACTGGAACATTCTGTCTGACCACAGTTGGAATTTCATCAGACATTGGCAAATTGTGGTTGGCTAGTGTCCAATGTCGGACTGTTATTTGCAGCCCTGGAATTTGAAGGACTAAACAATAGAGAAATATTTAATATATGTCTGATAAAAGTGCAACACCCTCTAGGGAATTTGCTTGGTCCTGTAAAAAAGAAAATATTTATTTGATGTTTGTTTTTCAACATGGAACTCAGGTTATGCATCTAAAATGCATTATTTTGTAAAATGTCTACATGTACTCACAAGTAATTTTAAAATTTAAAAGTAATTTTAAAATTTAAAAATTTGTTTCTGTAGATTCTGCAAAGCTGGCTTCGGCAATCACTGACGTTGTTAGGAGCATTTTTGTCAATGAAGAAGAAGTCAACAGAGCATTTAGTATGGCTTCAAAGAGGCAATTTGCAAAGGTGTGCAGTAACTATTAAATTAGAATGATGTGGTTTTGTCAAGCAAAATGCTGAGGGAAAAATTAAAAATTAAATTTGTGTATTTAACCCGTTGCCTACCAAGGACGTATATATATACGTCCTCTCTGTTGTCACGCAATGACCGAGGACGTATATATACGTCCTCAACCAAAAGACATCACTGAAAGCCTGGTTGTTCGCGATGCCTTGAATAAATCATCCCCGGTTGTTGAGAAAGGTCTGGCACTACTTTTGAAACACCGCTGACCCAATAAAATTGCTTTTTGCTCAGACAATGTACAAAATGGCGGCTTGTGTCACAGGCGGCCCAAGCTCTCTATCAGATTACCTTTGGACGTGACTCTTGCTTACGAGCGGTGTTGTGTTACAAAGATTCGATTTATAAGGGTTTGTATGGGAAACAACGGTTTTGCTTTAAAAGTAAAAAAAATGTATATTTTGTGAACAAAGTTGACTTACTCTGATTCGTTGTTTCATTCTTCGTTGTCTGCCAGATTCTCAGGTCGATACAACGCGTTTTCGGCGAGTTATCGTTATTTAGGTGTCCACTGCTAAAATAAAGACAAGGCTGTACACTGATTTCCGGAGTGCCCGCCGCTCGAAGCGAATAAATCCTCTGAAATTAGTCCTGTTGACCCAATTCCTCCACAGAATCAAAGAAGAGATGTTGAAGTTCCATGTCTGTTCACTTGATTCGCAATTCTGCGCTCAAACGCCTTCGCTACGAAAGCTTTTTTCCGAAATTTCTTCACTTCACAAATTCGAAATAGCCGCGTCCAAACTGGCGTGGACGTTCTCGTGGTTGGGTGACTATAATTAACCCGACGGGGGTGGACAGCATCGATTTGTCGCCGGTGCATAGCTGTCAACAAATCGATGCTGTCCACCCCCGTCGGGTTAATTATAGTCACCCAACATGCTATGCGAACCACGAGAACGTCCACGCCAGTTTGGACGCGGCTATTTCGAATTTGTGAAGTGAAGCAATTTCGGAAAAAAGCTTTCGTAGCGAAGGCGTTTGAGCGCAGAATTGCGAATCAAGTGAACAGACATGGAACTTCAACATCTCTTCTTTGATTCTGTGGAGGAATTGGGTCGACAGGACTAATTTCAGAGGATTTATTCGCTTCAAGCGGTGGGCACTCCGGAAATCAGTGTGCAGCCTTGTCCTTGCCAAACGCGACTCTGATGCAAGCGATTTAAGTCACAGCGAACTAATGGCAAGTGATTCTGAAGAGTATGAACAAAAAGAAGAAGAAGGTGGCGACGAAGAAACCTCGATCGATCGAAGAAATTGAACCTCCAAATGCACATGGTCAAGGAGTTCGCCGGGGAGCTGTACGAGTCAACAGTACAGTAAGAGAATGCGGAAAAGGCAGAGGAACTCATTGTAAATGCTTAATCTAGGTGTACTTTAATATTTTATCTGAAAAGATGCCATTGCTTAGCCAAATGTAGAATCTCATTAAAAATTCAATATGGCCGCCGGTCGCTTGGTGTGTTTGGCTGTGGTAGGCAAGGGGTTAATAAAACAAGTATAAATATCAAGTCTTTATTTCTGAGTTTTTGGTACCCTATGGCTTACAAGTCAATTTTGTTTTAGACTGATTCTAAAGGGTCTTTGTTTTAGGGACTAATTTCTTTTCTTCATTAACATTCCCTGAAAATAGTGTGTTTTTCTTGTTTCAACTCACTTGATTCAAGATGCTTGAATGTGCCATTATGGAAAGATGTCAGTTTGCTTATACAGAGAATCTCATTATTGAAAATATTATTTGACAAGGTTTTATATTAATGCTTTCCTAGGACACTGTGGAAAGTATGAGAGCCCAGAAGTCAATAACAGGTTTGAACTGTCAATTATAACATTATAACCACATAATCAGGATTTTTCTTTATAGTTTCCAGTTCTTTATGTATGCTTTCCATATAACTTATGACCTGTGTGTTGTGCAGTGTTAAAGACAGTTTAACCAGACAGTCATGAAGAATTTTAAAGTTAATTTGCTAAGCACAAATTAATGTAAGCTGTATGTATTACCGGTTGAGAGAGAGTATCTTAGCTTATTGATAAATTCCAATGAATATTTTCATATTTTTGTAGGTTTCCAGGTTTCTTTTACCCTCCTTAACTCTGATCCAGACTCTGTTCTGGCTGAATGGGATATTGAGTCTGCTGTACAAAGTAAGTCAAATCCTTCATTGCTTGCTCACTTCTCTATTTGTTTGTTTATTTATTATTTTTTTATAGTTCTTTCCCTAAACAAATTTTTAACCCTGTTATCCAGAATACTTAGATCCATTTTTGCTGAAGGTTCCTCATTTGGATATCACTGTGGATTCTCAGGTATTATTACTAGTTTCTCTTATTTTTTATAATTCAAGAATTTGATGCATATTTGAAGCACGGGGCACTCAGACTCACAATGCTGCCATTCAAATTTGTATGGAACTTTATGAAACATCGTCATTGAGTGGTTTTATTGTAGTTCTGGAACCATTTGTGGGAAGAGGGATGGCAGAATGGTAAAAAAAAAGTGGATACTTGAAATCCGAGATTCAAACATTGCTGGAAACAGAGAAAATTTGGTATTGTGACAAGATAGAGGCATCATGAAACGGAACAGAAGATTGCTCTTTACCTTCAGAATTTTATGATATTGAAAGGTGATGTATGACTGCTTCTTGTTTGCCACAGGTTCTTCATTACAGTAGCATCAAAATCAATCCCCGCAAAGATGGACAGACTTTCTATCTTCCTTACGAAGACTTGCCGCACATGATTAATCCCATTGAAGCAAAACTTGGTATGTGAATAAAATGTATATAAGATCCTGGTCATAGTTACTGTGTTGTGCTCTTAGGCAGGACACTTCCAGTCTCCCTAAGCAGGATCCACATATGAAAAATTTATAAAATGCTGCTGGGTAACCAGAGATGGACTTTCATCTGGTATCTGTAGAAGCTGGGGCGTAGGGCTGGTTGCTTGGACGCAAGTGAATCATAAACAGACTTTGCTGGTATTTGACTGGATTAGAGCACAAACTTTAAGCAGTAGCAAGCAGCAAAGCTGTAATCTGGGAGTTTTGTGGCTGCATTTGCATGAAGTGTGCGCAGATCTTAGATGGCTTTTGCAGCTAATTTTGTATTCTCTCAGTTCTTTTGAGAGACAAATAGAGGCTGCTAATGGTGCTGACACATGAAGAGACAAGTAACAGTGACATGTCACAGAAAAATGTAACGGGGTCAAAAACACAACATGTACATGGTACACACAGTAGAAAATAAATGTAGCGGTGACATATCCTTGAAAAGCATCAGCACACAAGGGAATATGTCAATTCAACTTTTCCTCACTACACATCGTGCTGTGATTTTGTCCCTGCTACATGTCTCTGCATGTCCCTTTAACACGTCCATTCGTGTTTAAGGACCTTAATAGTCTACTCCTTCGCCAGTTGAGTTTTTGCAGCAGTGGGAAAGAACATTTCATAGTTTTGACGAACTGTTTTTTCCTTCCAGGTTCTCATATTTCCTTGTATCCAAGTCTGAACTTTGTTGTTTATGTCCCTTCTCAGACGCAAACGCCTCTTTACATGAAAAATAAAGACGGTAAGACCTAACTTATCAATTAGTTTTTTTTAAAAATACGTAATGAAGACTGATAGTTTGGTGGCCTGTGGGTTGGTAGCAGGAGCACAGGATAGGCAGTCTATTGAGAATCTTTCTCCCTTTTCATTCCATTCCTTCATGAAATTACTGACAATTACATGACGTTTAAATCTTGTGCAAATTTTTCCTGCAGGTGAGCTGAGCAGTAGCAATGCATTTTTGAGTCCTCAGTGGGGCGGAATCATGATCTACAATGTACAGAAGACTGCACCAGCGAACAGCACCAAGCCACAGCAGATAGCTGTGGATATGAAGCCCGTCATGAGTGTGTTCCTCTCACAACTCAAGCTGTTGTTAGGCTTGATGCCCGTGGTAAGAACTCAAGCAATGTAAAATACAATGCGACCACTGTAAGATTAGCGGTTGGGCAACATCACTGCGAACACAGGCGTATTTCGGTGGAGACAAGCGACAGCCGGAAATACGTCTGTGTTCGCAGGCTACAACAACATTAACAACGGCAAAAAGAAAGACACCACGTAAGAAGGTTTAACGAGCAGAACAATAGCTCAGCACGAGCGTCATAAACTTGCTAATTTTCTTAGCCGCCTTCTGCAAAACAACAACGTGAAACATGACGGCTATTTTTTAGTATTTCTATTCGGAATCAAATAGTCATGTAAAGCAAAAACAATCAAAACAAGTTTCGTAAATAATATAAATTTGTTTTATACTAGGCGTTGCCGTGACCATCGCTCAAGCTCCCTGATACTGTATGACTACTGTAGTGCTAGCTAAGGCACAGGCAGACCACCCTATGTGTTCGTGGTTAATATTGTTGGTGACATGAGGCGAACAAAAAAATTAAAATCTATAAGGGCTACTGAAATAACTGGAAATAAAGCTTTAGAAATTAAATATCTAAACTACATTTCGCTCTAAATATCTCAATAAAGTTTAATGAAACGTTTATCCGGCTAAATCAGTTATAAAGGCGCTTAAAACGGCCTGCGCAGGAGAAGAAATACAACACAAGAGTCGATAAACGTTTCATTAAACTTTATTGAGATATTTAGAGCGAAATGTAGTTTAGATATTTAATTTCTAGAGCTTTATTTCAGTAGTCCTTATAGATTTCAAAATTTGTTTTGTTCGTCTCATGTCACCAACAATAAGTAACCACGAACACATAGGGTGGTCTGCCTGTGGCTAAGATTTCCTTAATGTTAATTGATTGTTCTTTTTTATTGCAACTGTCCATTTTTTTCTAGAAACCCTTGAATGGTATTGAAATGAGGCTCGCTGGCGATGTTGGAGTGACAAAATGGGTAACTTAAATTTGTTTCATAATGTTAATTTTTTAGTTACTATAAAAGTAGTTTTGGGGAAAAAGTTCAACAAGAAGTTATTTTGTTGCTTCGACAAATTGGTAAATGAAGAAAACTGTTTTTGCTTCCCATTAATGTTTAAAGATACAGTTTAAGCTGGGAAATTGTTTGGATCACAGAATGAAGGAAAACACGAAAAAGCAGAAATGAGTCCTTTGGCTTGGAGATATATCAAGATGTTTGATCACGAAATAAGTTTGTTTGATTCTGCATGAGCAATAGATGAGCACGGATAAACTGTTTTAAATCTAATTTGTGTTGTTAACTACAGGAACAAGAGTCGCTGATGAGACTGAAAACAATGGAGTACCTGGCGACTTCTACCATCACGCTGACTTCACTCGCTCAACTTCTGGGAAAAATCAGCAACATGGTGATTAATGATCATATTCAACAGCAAGTGGAGCAGGCACTTGAAGCAATTCATCAGGTATTGTGCAGTAGATCAAATTTCTTAATTTTGACAGGCTGGAGTGTACTGGCGCTACACTACGAAGTAGAGCGATTTTTAGAACGAGGAGAATTGGAGCGAGTAATGATTCGAAATGGAGGGGAATGTCCCTGTTCACCACGACTATCGCCACAAGACACCATTCACTGGCTATTCGTAGTTTCCCACCACCGGAGACGGTGGTGTCAAGAATTTCCTGCCAAAACACGCGCTGCCATGTGGTCCCCGAAAAGTAGTTTGTCCAGATTGTATAAGCCAGGACATCTTTCTTGACTGAGTGACTAATATAAAACTATTAACACAAACTCGTGTTGTTTTGTAAGTCTACAACAGCTCTTCAAGATGGAAACTTTACTGCAGCTGTCCTCACAGCTAAGAAAGCTATCAGATCATCAGGTTAGTAAACTTTTTTTAAGCTTCTGTTATTGTTTCTCTATTGGTACAACAGTTTAATGAAAGACGATACTTTTCTTATTGTAGACAAACTTACTTTGTTTACGGGGCTATATTATGAAGCTGATTCCAGATCACTATGTCGCCATTTATTTGTGTGTTTAGGTGACTGCTATGCAGGCTAAGTTTTAGGCTAGATAAATGAGAATTCCGTTAAAACTTTAGCCACTTACGTTTAAATACAGCGTTATAGCTTCCGTGCCTGCGCGTTAATAATAAAAATAATAATAATAATAATAATAATAATAATAATAATAATAATAATAATAATAATAATAATAATTGATATTTAAACAGGGTGACCCCTTCAGTCGCAGGACTGGTATTAACGGGGGCCCTGTATAAATAAAATAAATTAAAAAAAGAGAATATTTATAAAATATATATATCTATAAAAACTTACTACTTTAAAAAGATACCGCTTAAATGCTAAAAAAGTTAAAAAGTTTAAAAAGTGCTAGAGTTGTCATAAAAAAAATTGAATTACGAATTAAAAATGTTCTAAAAACAACCTAAGAATAAAAAGCAGAGATAGCATGGAAACGTTCCTTTGGCTGCATAGTCTTAATGTTCTTATTATGAGGCAAGTTTTATTGAGGATTGCAAGCGCCACCAGCAATGTCCTTTCATTTCTTGGAGATCTGTTCCATTGCTTTGTTGATCATGTTTTTTTTGTTTCATGTTTCAGAGGAGGCATTTTTTGACCCATCAATACTGGAGCTTTTGTACTTTCCAGACGACCAAAAGTAAGCATGGTGTTATTTTATCGTGTCTAATATTATATTGCTACCTATCAGTCGTAACATCCAAGGAAAATCTTTAGAATCTCGGCCATGGTTCGTAGTTTGGCGAGACTCGTGGATCCACAATGCCCATGACGAGACCAAACGAGCCTGATATGCCGTCAAAGCGTACCAGAAAGGCGTAATTAGGTATTTACCGGATACTTTTTGAAGATCAGGACAGTAGACAAAACTTCTAATTGGCCGTTTTCACACTACAGAGACGGACAAATCGTCTAGACGTACAAACCGTCTGAGACGGACAAAAAACGGACACGATTTTGGACGTACAAGTCGTCTGAATTTGTCCGTCCATTTGGCCGTCTAGAAAGACGAATTTTCGAGGACGACTTGGTCGTCTAGACAGACAAGTCGTCTAAACGCCGTCTTAAATTTACACTAGACAAACAAACCTTCAGACGACTTTTCCGTCTAGAAGATTTGTCCGTCTCCTAGTGTGAAAACGGCCAATGACTAATTCCGAGGCTGGTTCGGTGTTTGGTAAAAGCAAGAATTTATATACCTAAGTTGTGGGTTTGGGGGGGGGGGGGGGGGAGTGGGGGGTGGGGGCGCGTGGACATGGAGTCTTTACTTCACTTTTCCTGTACCCTTTTCTCCTAGTTCCCACCCCTCCCTTAATGGTTCCCACCGCCTTGTGCTATTTTAATTGCAAAAAAAATACGTAAATTTGAGAATTTTTTCCTCCATTTTCCCGATTCCCGCCACCTTGGGAATCCCGCTTCCCGCCCTGTCTTCTCCCGCGTCCAGTGCCCCCCCCGCTACCTATTCTCCTGGGCTACGGGCCCCTGATCCCCTCCAATGAGTTGTAATGGCCGGCAAACAACCTGCGAAAAACGCATAGCATCAGCGGTGTCTAATAATATATTTCGTTTGTCCTTCATTTTCTAGGTACGCCATATATATTCCTTTGTTTCTACCGATCAGCTTGCCAGTTCTGTTGTCTTTGAGGCAAGCTATAAGGTGGTACAGAGGAAAAGATAACGCTGACAAAAAGGACGAACAGAAGGATAAACACAACTAAAACAAGCTTCGAGAATATGGTGGTGCGGTGTGCCGCGCCAAGAACGATTGCTGTATCATCGGTTTCATGGAATGTAAAAGAACAAAATAAGGAAACTTGAAGCATGACACGCTTTGGAGGTGGACACAGGGATAGTATAAAATCAAGAAATGTTTGAATGCGCTATGCACGATGCACAAGTCCCAGTAATGGCAGGCAATCGGCAAATATGACCGCACACCGAGGACACATGCCTGTGTGTGACGATATAAGAAACATAAAACGTGAAAAACATTCTAAGAAAGAACCAAGGAAGTAAAGGAGTATGATAGCCCCTGATATTCAGAGCGTTCAAGGACTTTCTAAAGTTGTCAGTTGCCTCACTTTAACTTTTACCGGGCGAAGTAAATGTATGCCGCTCTTTAATCTTGCCCGTTCAACCAGGATCCTAGATTATGGAAAATATAGATGGCCATACGTCAAACTCGTCAAAATATAGTAACCAACACTTTGTAGTACGACAATTTTTAGTAACAAAATAAAAAATTCCCACTTTCAGTATTAGTAACGTGAATAAAGTGGAGACATCGTTTTTATCCTCGTAGCATCAAGAACAGAAGAAACGCGCTCACCGATATGTTGAAACACGATTCATTGGAACCAGTTATTCCGCTACATCATTCCGTCACTGCCCTGTTTACTCTTATACCCCTCAGTTCTGTGCCACCCATCCCAAGAAGTTGCCTTTCGCCTCAGTTTGAAAGCGAGGCTCGGTGCAAAACCTTCCGTATGACAAGTTTTGACCAGGAGCTGTATTTTAACTTTGACATGGCTGCAGATTTGGAAAGCTTCTACCTAACCTCGTTTAGAAACAGAGGCAAAGGTATGGTTGGTTTTGGCTAGTTGATGGTCATCACGGGCGATGGGGTGAACAAGAAAAACAGGTTAATTAAGACGAGTTTCATTACTTGAGCTCCCTGCGATTTTCGACCCTCACGGGAAGTTTTCCACTGTGTCTTTAGTTTACCGGTAGAGACACCGGCCAAGAGGACAAGACTGATTTTGATCAAAGTGTAGACAGCCATTTCCAAAAGTTAAATTTTTAATATTCTATTGAATCTATTTCTATTGAGTGAATTCCTACAATTGAATTGTTTACATCAGAGTTTTAAACCAGTTAAAAGTATACAACATTCTAGTAAATATGTAGCCTGCTTGCAGGCTAGTAAATATGAGTCACAGTGTACAAATGGACATAACTCATGGTGTATGCGTCGGGTATGTGCTTTTAAAGCAAATCACATAAAGTTAAAACGTAATGACTAATCATGCCATCACATCAATCACTTTACTCTTATCTCGTTTAATACTCTCAGCTACTTCAGACTGGCCCTATAAAGAAGAAAGAATAAAGTATCGGTGAAAGGAGTCTGAAAAAGTACAATTTGAGCTGCAAAATGGAAAAGAATGAGGTCCATTCCCAGGCCTACTCTGGGACCCAAAATCGCCTAAAGTCGCCCAAAGTCGCTTTAAGTATAGATATTTTCTGTAACAGTGCTTTATGGTGTACAATGATGATTCCCATGTACATGTATACTACAACTGTACTTAGGTCGGTCACCTAAAATTGCCTATTAAAGTCGCTCAAAATCGCCTAAAGTCGCCCAAAATCGCCCGTAATTTTGGACAAAATAAGCTAAAATCGCCTTAACCCTTAACATGCTAAGCGCGGATTCCGGGATTTGGAGGAATGGCCATTCTGCCACTTATGACGTCACCAATTTACACGTCAGCAGATTTTTGTGATTTGCATCTTATAGAGCTAGGATAGATCTTTCCACAGGACTATCCATCTTCAATATTGACTGCATTCCGACAGAGTTAATCGAAAAAAACACGATCAGTTTTTGGTGTAAAATTGGTGCTAAAACAGGCCAAAATACCCGTACTTGATCATGATCTCCTTTCCAGGGTTTTCCATTGATTCAGATCAAAACTTTTCAGGCCAGTAGAAGAAGTGCACAGAGTAAAAGATAGAGAGAATAAGAAAGCAGAGAAAAACGAAAAGGAAAGGAGCAAGGAAAAAAATCGGAAAGGTTCAGCCAAAAAAAAAAAAACAAAAAAAAAACAAACCAAATTTTGGCTTATGCGCATGCGCCAAAGTAAAATATTGTACATTTTTCCATGGAAATTTCATCAAAATCTTCCTGCATTGTCAGAAAGTGCATTTTTAGCGAATTTAGAGAACTTTTGGACCGTAGGGCCAAGAAAATCGATTAACGGTTATAAAAAACGCGTTTTTAGGAATAATTCCAACATATTTAAGGGTTAAGTCGCCCAAAGTTACGGCGACTTTGGGTCCCTTAAGACAGGGATAAACGTTAATTTGAGTGACATTTTAAGAGATTTAAAAAGGGATTAAAAAAAATGGAACACCATCAGACAGTCGACCATCACGCAAGAGCACCCCAGGCTGTCAAGGGACTGTTTTAGCGTTCATCTACTAATTTTTTTTACTTCAAATTTCTAGTTTTAAATCACACTAAATCTTTAATTTTTCCTTCTCTCAATTTTACTAATCCTTTGTGAAAAACTATTTCCTCCTAAACATGCCCAAAAAATTTCAAAACACTTTAAAACAGGTTCGTGTAATGATCAGAGAGTCTTTGGATTGCTTGAAATGCGAACGAGATATTCGCATTAAACCCAAGTTAAACAGTGGATAAACGTCCTTCAGGTGTACTCCCGCCTTTAAGGCAGCCAGATGACTTTTGGTTAGTGGCCCGTACAATATTTGATCACTTTATAGAGCGGTTTTCACTTGAGTGTCGAAAGTAAATTGCGTTTGCTTTGGTTTTGCATTACTACGCTTAGTGATTGGCTTAAAATTCTCGCGCCACTTTCTCAGCCAATCAGAACTAAAACCAAAACCAATCGTGACTCGCTCGCGCACGTTTTCCCGCGCTTCGTGTCGGCTACATGTATTTGCTTCGAGTTTTGATTGGTTCACTGGATTGTCTGTGGCCTTTATGATTGGCCAGAGTAATTACTATGGTTTTGGATTTACGACACTCAATTGAAAACTGCTCTATTGTGGAACTGACGTTAAGTTAACTTACCTTATCTCAGATGCAGAGCGCATCTTTCCCTCAAACATTTCATTAGCTGCTTTAGCCGTTGCATTACCAGGTCCCATGGACGCTACAGCCAGAACTTTGTCACCTCTGGAAACAAAAAATGCAATGCTATTAAACAAATTAATTATGTTAAAAATGTTGTTGCTTAATTTTATCATCGTGAAGATTTTTTTCGCCCAAACAGGCAAACATCGATACCAATCATGTGACATTTCCGGTACTTTTTAACGGGTCACGTGCCATTGAGTGGATTTCTGATTGGTTGTCATATTTTACGAAATTGTGACGGGTTCTGTGATGATTTTTTTTGTCTTTCACGATTACAAAAGACATTCCAATGCGTCTCTTTAAAAGAAATGAAAAGACGAAGTTGGACTTACTTGACAAAGTAAGCTGTGAATTTCTGTTCATCCACGTTACCGTCAATGATAACGTCATCAAATGAATGGGCGTGACCTAAGGGCATATATCACTGTTAAAAGACCTCATGTGATGCATACAATAATCAACTCTTGGTTACATAACACACATGCACTGGTTGAATGGCTAGGAGTTTTGCAGAAGCTAAGAAAACTAGTTATGAAGTCAGGTTTTATATACTCGTCTCAAATTTAATAAGGAGAATAGAACCCAACGGTGGATGCAGAGACTTGCAGTGAATATTTGGAAGTGGGATAAGTTAAATAATAATTAGGAGCAAATTAGAAAGTCGGGTAAGGTAACACTATGGTATTGTTCATTATCGTGTTTGCATCAAGCTAACCCGCACATGCGCGCTTTCTATTCCAATTTATTGGGTTGAGGATAGCCCTAAATGACACTCTCTTTCCTGAGGGGAGGGGAGGGGGGAGGACAAGGAACCTAGGATGATGAGGAGAAGACGAAGAAAACAGTGCTGACCATTTCTTGAGAAAAGTTACAAGGATTCTAAAATAATTTGACTTTACGCTAGAGCAAATGCTGAAGACCGTATTGAGCTATTTAACAATATACTTTCCGACACAGTACATGAAGTACATTCTCGCCACAGCAATACAGCGTGACACTTAAGCCCGAGAAAAGGAATCACGTAAAGGCTACACTGGTCACATGCTTGAAACTATCAATTTCAAAACCGAAGAATCAAGTTCAAGTGGACGGAAACAATCAAAAGAATGGCGAAGGCTTACCACAATATCTGATACTCTTGCCATACTGTGAAGTCCAAAAGAACGGAATTGTATTGATCTCTTCGTTTCTTCCAAGCATGTTACGCGCGGCTGTCAGTCCTGCAAATTAGAATGGTAACAGATGTTCATTGTATATGGAATTAAGAACCTGTTGTAACATCAGTATGTGAGCGTGCAGGACAGGTTATTGGATCCAAACGAATTTCTACACCTAAATTAATTCTCTTTACAGATCTTTGAAGACGGTTGGCGAAAAAGGAGGGGTGCAGGGAGAGCTGGGAGCCATCTTGTTTGCCTAGTTCGCTTACGCTGCAGTTCATTCGTTTTCTTCATAAGCTGAAAGCAAGGGTTTGGTCTCCGTTTGAAGAAAATAAGTCAAACAAAAGGGAACAGAGAAAATGGGTCACCAAAGCAACCTTGCTTTCATTGCTGTCTGTTCGCTAGTTTTTTCATGTACATTATGAAACGTACCATGTTTGTGTGAGATCTGCCAGTGACCAATTGAAACCCGGTCCCAGTTCAACATCTTGAGAGGAAAGTGAGCGATATCTCCGGAAGCAAACACTCCATCACACGCCTTCATGTGCTACAGGATAAAACAAAGAAATGCTCAGCTCCGTGACGTGCTTGTCCGTGACTTGCCATCACGCAAGCCAGTGACGGTCACGCTATGCACAATGGCAAACCTACATTTCCTTAATAACAAAAGTACGCTCAAGTGAGCAGCAAATCATACTCCTACCTTGTCAACAATCACATCTCCACGGCTGGATAGCGGTACGCCACTGCTTTTTAAGAAATCAGTGGATGGTATTACGCCTAAGTAAGATGCAGATAACAGGATACACTTTTCATTAGTCACAGCCTTTTTTTGTATTCAACTGAGAGGTACGACCAGTAGCTCCGTCAGTGTCTTATAGTGTCATGTAGAGCACCCTTGCGGTTCACTCTCCTTATAATGTCAACCTCATTTTAAAACAGCCCTTACCTACTCCTTGGACACAAATATCAGCGGGAATCTCCGTTCCATTGTCAAAACACACTGCAGTTAACTACAAAGACAGAAGGAAGGACACTAATGAGCCAGCACCTTTTAAGCTTCACGGCTTTGAGACAAAAACGCCAAAACAACAAAATTACCCTAGCCCTCGTATTTCCTTCAATTGTGTAGGTGGGAAATGAATCGTGAGACAACTGCGCAACAGACAAGAACGGAAGGCGTGACGCCCGCCCCCGCCCCCACCCCCTCGTGCTCCGCACTCGCACTCTGCTTCTCTTGCGTTCTTTTAGGTTAAAAACACAGAGGCTGTGAACAGTCTATTTTGGCACTTTCTCAAGTCGTTTTCAACTGTCATCTCTTCTTGAAAGTGCAGGAAATCTGAGAACAGCTTGAGGACAAGGAAGGCGAAAGAATGCTTCACACAGAGCAAAATCGTACTTTTCCATTCTCTCCTTTGAAGCCAGTCACTCCAGCGTCAGTTATGAACTTGACTCCTTTACTTTCATGAACCTGAAAAAAGGAGAAGCTGTCCTATTAATTCCAATAATAATAGCTGGTTGCTCTTTGACTAGCTTAATAGATCATTTAAATCAACAGGGCTTTCACCAAAATAAATAGCATGTCTCTTTCTTTACGTGCATTTCTTCTCTTGCTCAAGAGATGTCTAAATTTGACCCAAAAATTTCCACACAAATGAAGAAGCTCTGCTATCAGTGATCCATGTAAGATCTCAGGTACTTGCCTTTGTTGGTTACAAATTTTTCTCACGAAAACTTTACAGATCTCTGTAAAACTTAGACTACTTTTGAGTAGTCCTTTTCCCTTCTTCTCTTCTATGGTGTGAGAAGAAAACAAAGCAGGGGAATCAAGAGGAACAACCACGTGACTGGGAAAGGCATTAGTCGCTGGGTTTTCCTCTGTTAATGTAAATTATGAAAGTTAACATCAGAAACTTTTGTTTAAAAGCATGTCTGCTAGTCAGTGAAGCTCAGAGTTTGACGACTCTAACTTACATTACCTTTTTCAGCATGGAGCCAATTTTTTCTCCAAGCACATTTGCAAAAGGAATGCTGCTTCTTCCAACACATGTCACAGAAGACGCTTTGTCAGAAAAGTTGGATGCCAGTTCCATACCTAAGAGAACAGGAAATTGCACCAATTTCTCAAAACTGAGATGAGTAAAGCAGCGAGTAAAGATCAGTATGAGACTTGAAGTGAAGTGTTATGCCATACAGGTGTGCACAGAGAACATATTAGAAGAGAATTTACTACTTACCAATAAATGATGTTCCTATGATCACCACATTCTTTTCAGGAACAAGGGAAACTGCAGAGGGTGCAAAAGTGCACGAGTAATTGCTTAATTTTTTTTAATTATATAACAAAAAAAAATGAAATTAAATGACATCCTGTATACTATATGTATCTGGTTGGCAGCTGGTGAACATGAGGCTTACTTAAAACATTTTTATTATTTTATAATTATAATCACATAACATGTTTTAGTAGAGAATGTGAGTTTGGAAACACTTGAAAATTATAATAATTCATGATTGCAGGCTACTTTGGCCTGAGCACAGAGTCCCCTTTTACTTTTGATTTCCATGAAGGTGACTCTACATATTGTTAATGTTTCAATGTAGCAGATAATACACATACTAATCTGGTTGGCATCATCTGGGCTTCTCAATAGGAAAATGTTCTCTAGATCACTTCCAGGCAGGTTTAACTTTCTTGGTCTGAAGGTAATTAAAAGCAGCAAAATATTACTATCAATTAATTTTTCATTCATACAACTAAAATGAATGGACAGATCGATGGACAGACATAAAAATGGATGTATGGACAGACAGAGACGACGCGCAGACAGGCAGGCAGGCAGACAGACTAGATAGATTGACAGAAAGACTGACAGACAGACAGAATGATACAGACATCAGAAGCTGTCATGAAATACAGACAGGCTGAAAGGCAAGTAGTTGGATGGAAAGACAGATGGACAGATGGATGGATAGATCAATACATGGAAAGATAGAACTATACAAATGAATATATATGTGCAGAAAAAGATATTGAGGTTTGTGAACAAACACATAACAACTCACTTTCCCCCAGTGGCAATCAAAACATTATCATAGTTCAAAACAGTGCCATTACTTAAAGTAACAGTCTTCTTGTTGTTATCCAATGCTGTAGCCTACAATGATAAAAAAAAAAAATCAGTAAAAATTGTGTCTAATATCGCTTCAATTAAAAGCCAACAGAAATAAGTCCAGTCTCAAAAGGGTGGATAATGGCAATACATGGAAGTTAAGGGGTACTGCTGACTCCCAATAGCTAAACAAGGTTTGGACAACCTCAGAACAGGTGGAGGTTGGAGGGGGTGGGGTGGGGGGTTGTTGCCTTAGTAACGACTAATGGTTGACCTTCCGATGCAGGGGGAGAAGCAATACTGCTAGTTGCTCTGGCAGTATGGGCCACTTTAGACCAGAGGTGCAGACTTACCAATATGTCACTCTTTCAAATTCTTACCAACAGGACAGGACATGCAATGTGTGCAAAGAGACAGATAATAATGATAAAGCAGGAGTCAGACTATGCCAATATCCATTTACAAGTCATAGGTACAGCTAATCTACAATGAAAGGTTTTTGACTTACCTCAGCTTCATTTATAAATTCAATGTCATGCTCCTTGAGATATTCCAGTGAACGAAGCTTTATTCCATCAGCAGTGGCAGCCAATTTCTACAATAAAGGAAAACTATCACAATCCCACATACACAACACACACTTCTACACTGACACAATATGAGTAAGGTACAATAATAACAACCTTTGATCAGCATGCAACCAGTCTAAAATACCGCTATCAACATAAACACTCTTTGCAAACTTGACACTAACCTTACTCAGTATTGGTCTATCGTAAGGAACATGAGCTTCTTTTGAGACCATGATAACACGACCTGTACAAAGCATCAAGTCAGACTATCATACAGGGGTGCACATTCTTTGAAAAATTGTAATAAATGTGAATTGTAAAATTCATTAACTATTCATGAGGGTGCAAACCAATCCCAGCACAGTATTCAGATCACATGTACACAACTATAAACCCCAATACAAATCAAACAAGAGAATTAACTTTTGATACAAACTCCTGCTCAGCTAATTAGTATTCATTAACTTTTGATACAGATCTCTACTGATTCACATAACAATACTTTGCATTCAATTTATTGTTTTCATTTCACAAGTAGAATAAAATATTCGCGTTTCCGAGAGAGTTGGACAATGGCTCGCCTAACGGCTCGCCATTGTAAATGCCCATACAGATCTCCCGCTCATATTTTATCTACTACCATATTACACAATGTTGCACCAGTGTTCCCATTTCTCCTAGTTCTTACCATCTTGGAAATCTTGTTTCCTGCCCTCTCTTTTCCTACCCTTAACTCCTGAGCTTCCACCCATCTGTCCCTCCTGCCACGCCCCCATAATCCCCCACCCCCACCTCTCTCTGCTATCTGAAAACCTGTCCTTGGGTCCTTTGGTCTGGAATCATCCCTTTGCTCTTCTTAGTTATATCCATAAGATCTTAAGTCACTGTAACAATGAATTTTTTTTTGTAATTTCTTACCTCTGAATCCCTCCTCTCTCAGTGTTTCTGCAGCTTTCATGGCTGACCCACCTGCATTGTTAAAAATTAAAACATGTTAATTTTATTGATTAAAATATTTTTATTAATGAACCATTTACATCCTGCAAACACACCAAGTCTTACCTCCACCAATAATAACAAAGACTCTTTTGTCATAATTTGTGTCTGCTTTAACCATCTTCTTCACTCTTTTATGGGATGTGAATTGCTAAGCAAAGGAAATTAAAATTAAAACAATTACATAGTAATTTTATGTATCAATTTTATAATCACTAAAGAAAGTTAGTTATAACAGATCATGCAATCTTTCTGTATACTAACTCTTTTATGGTACATGTTGTCAGTAACAGCAGAACTCACTTCTTTTATTATACATAATTTTAATAATTTTATTCTAAATTATTTACTGTAAACATCTTACCTCTGGGTGTGCTCTCACAATCACATTATCGTTCTTAATGACCACCTAAAATAAATTCATACCAAAATGATTAATTTAAAATTAATTCAGTAAAAGTGGCCTCACAAGGCAGAGTATAAAAAATTAGAATATGATTTTGTTTATTAATAAATATAACTCTTGCCACTGCAAACTGGCATAATTGTTTATAAATGCATTAGACTCCAGGGCTGTGCTCTAAGGGCGCCCAGGAGCCTCAGGGGACTAACTTTTGTCTTTGGGCGACCAGATAATCTTATTTCTTTCATATAAGCTAGTTATGCTGGGCACCCTAGATCTTATAGTTTGGAACCTTTGGGCTCCTTGTAATTTTTCTTAGAACACAGCCTTGAGACTCTTGGTCAAGCAGACTCGGTTCTGTAGGGGAAATAATCAGCAGGGCCCAGTTGCAAGGAGTGGATAAATCACTATCCAGTTGATAGCGTACTTATGTTTTGACATTTATCCACTGGATAGCGATTGTATCCAGCGGCTACCATTAGATCCATCCTTTGAAAAGAAGTGATGCCAGGTAGTAGTACTTAGTAAGTTTATGACAACTACATTTGTATATAGCAAATTAAATGCCATATGTATGGGAAACCTCAACAGCAAAATTAATCACTTTACAAACCTCGAATTTGGGCAAACTGTCTAGCCCAGGAAAGTCTTCAATATCACCAGTCTTGATATTGAAGCAAGCTCCGTGCCAGGGGCAGCGTACACGTCCATTACAGAGATGTCCCGTGGATAGTGGTGCTCCATAATGAGTACACTTGTGACCCACAGCAGAGTATTCTCCATTTTCACGCACCAGCAGTGCTTTACCAGCTTCTCCAATGTCAATTGTTTTCATCCTTCATACAAAAATTGCAAATGCAAAGTTCAAAATATTTTTATCGATATTGAAAAAGAGTAACATTCATGACAAGTGCAACATGGATCTGACATTCTGCAAGTTTCTGAATTTGACATCAGCACACACACATCTGTAATGTATTGGGCCGCAAAGCATGTTGGGAAAACCTTCCATGTGCTTTTGGAAGCGGCGGCCATGTTGTCGGCCGAATAAAACATGTTGAGTTAAATCTGGAAGCTTAAATGTGTTATTGATCCAAGGGACACTACACTGGCGACGAGGATAGTTGCATCATCGCACATTAGAGCAATTTGGCGATGGAAAAGAACGTGTTACCAAAATTTGATTGTTTTTCTGACCCAGCGACGATTGGTCCACGATGGACAAGATGGTTGAATTCATTCGAGCTGTACGCCGACGGGAAAGGGCTTATTATAAACGAAACAACTACGGCAGCAACGAAGCAGAGGCGAAGAGCCATGTTACTCCACTTGGCTGGGCCTGACGTACAGGAAATATTTACCACCTTAACCGAAACCGGGGACGCTACAGATTACGCCCGTGCAGTCAACATTCTAAACGCCTATTTCGTACCACAAGTGAACTCGGCGTTCGCCCGCCAGACCTTTCATCAGATCACACAGAAACCAGGTGAGACCGTTCAACAATTTGCTACACGCTTAAAGAAAGCAGCTAAAGATTGTGATTTTGGCACCGATGCCGATAACCAGATTCGAGATGCAGTTTTGAATAAATGTGCTTCAACCTACATAAAACGCAAATTGCTTGAAGAAGGGCAAGGCCTTAACTTAAAACGCACTTTAGAGATCGCTGAACAATGCGAAAAAATTGAAACACAACTGGCTGCACTTTCTGCAAAAGGGGAGGAACCAGAAAGTATTAACAGAGTCAATGAAAGGGATAACAATCCGAGCACTAGCACACAGGGGAGATCCCAAACGAGAGATCAAACTTGTTATAGATGCGGTTTAAAGGGGCATTTTGGTCGTGATCCCCAGTGCCCAGCAAAAGGCAAGACGTGCAGGAAGTGTCGTGGGAGGGATCATTTTGAGAAAGTCTGCAAGACGAAATCATATGCTCACCAGGTTGGAAAGGGACCCAGTGACCCCCAACATGACTATGCATTCAGTATCAATGAAGGTGAACAATCAGAAATGATCACCGTGCAAGTAGGAGGGGTGGACCTTAAGATGCTAATCGATTCTGGGGCTAACAGCAATATTGTTGACGAAGGGACGTGGGAACAGCTGAAGGCGAAGGGGGTGAAATGTGAATCACAGGCTGCTTCCCCAGACAAAAAGTTATACCCATATGCATCAAATCAGCCATTGCCAGTGAAAGGAAGTTTTAAGTGTACGGTGGCCGTTTGTGATAGATCCACCAGAGCAGAGTTCTTGGTAATTAAGGGTAGAGGGATGTCACTACTTGGAAAAGTAACAGCAACAGAATTGGGGGTGCTAAAAGTTGGTATTAACATTGCTGCAGTAACCACCAAGGCCCATGATTTGAAACTGCAATACCCAGAAGTGTTTGAGGGTGTCGGAAAGCTAAAAAACAAGCAGATATCCCTGGATATAGACCCCACTGTGAAACCTGTGGCACAGCCATACAGAAGAATACCTTTCAATCTCAGGGAAAAGGTCCAAGACAAAACCACAGAACTCTTGGAATTGGGAATAATTGAACCAGTTGAGGGACCTGCCCCTTGGGTCAACCCTGTGTAATTGTTCCAAAGAACAATGGGGAGATCCGTCTCTGCATTGACATGAGGCAGGCAAATCAGGCAATAATGCGAAGGCGATATCCAATACCCACAGTTGACGATGTGTTACACACCATGAATGGTTCTAAGGTCTTCAGTAAATTGGACCTCAAGTGGGGATACCATCAGTTAGAGTTGAGCCCAGAGTCCAGAGAAATTACAACATTTGCCACACCCGATGGGTTGTTTCGCTACAAACGCTTACTCTTTGGTGTATGTTCTGCCAGTGAACAATATCAACATGAAATCGCTTCAGTCCTCGCAGGTATCGAAGGTGCAGAAAACATCTCGGATGATATTGTGGTGCATGGTCCTGACACAGAAACACATGACAAGAGGCTCCGGCAAACGATCCAGCGCCTGCAAGAGTGCGGTCTCACTTTGAATGCTGAGAAATGTTTGTTCAACATGGACAGGTTGGTGTTTATGGGAATGTTGCTTTCAGAGAAAGGGATTGGTCCCACAGAAGATCGAGTCAAAGCAGTATTAGAAGCGAAGGAACCAGAGAATGCCACGGATGTACGCAGTTTCCTGGGTTTGGCCAACTACAGTAGTAGGTTCATACCTCACTTTGCCACGTTGTCTGAACCACTGCGAAGATTGACCAGGAAAGAGACGCCGTTCGAATTTGGGCCAGAACAGAGAAAATCCTTCGAATCACTCAAACAGAAGATGGCAGAAGCATGCACGCTGGCGTATTTCGATAAAACCGCACCCACCAAGGTCATTACAGATGCCAGCCCAGTTGGTCTAGGAGCGGTTCTCGTACAGGAACAGGGTGGCGCGTGGACACCAGTATGTTATGCAAGTCGTAGTCTGACTGTATGTGAGCAGAAATATTCCCAAACAGAAAAGGAAGCATTAGGTGTGGTGTGGGCGTGTGAGAGGTTCCATGTCTATCTGTATGGAATGAAGTTTGTTGTGGAGACCGACCACAAGCCATTAGAGGTGATATACGGTCCACGGTCGAGGCCATGTGCACGGATAGAACGATGGGTTCTCAGATTACAGCCATATGATTTCAGTGTGGTACACAGGCCTGGGTCAGGGAACATTGCCGATCCACTGTCACGGCTGCTCCACAGGGAGGTCAAACCTGACAACCACCAGCAGTGTGCAGAAAAATATGTTAGATTTGTTGCCGTAAATGCGACTCCGACAGCACTCACAACCCGCGAGATAGAGGAAGCATCAGCTGTTGATGAAGAACTGATAGAAGTAAGAAGGGCCATTGCAACCGGGCAGTTTGAGAAGTGCAAACAATACATGGCGGTGGCTGGGGAGTTGTGTGTCATTGGCCAGCTTGTGCTTCGAGGTACGCGCATTGTTATTCCCCAAAAGTTTCGACCGAGGACCCTAGCCCTTGCTCATGAAGGCCACTTGGGGGTGGTTGGCACAAAACAAAATCTCAGGACCAAGGTGTGGTGGCCAGGAATGGACAGGGCAGCTGACAGACACTGCCGAACATGCCATGGATGTCAGTTAGTGGCACGGCCAGATCCTCCTGAACCAATCCGGTCCACGACACTACCAGATGGGCCCTGGCAGGACTTAGCGGTTGACCTGATGGGACCACTACCGTCCGGACATTCATTGTTGGTGATTGTCGATTACTATAGCCGGTTCTACGAGGTCGAGGTCATGCAATCCACTACCGCTGAAAAGGTCATTGACCGCCTGGCAGACACTTTCTCTAGACATGGGTTACCAGCCACCATCAAGTCTGACAATGGTCCACAGTTCAAATCAAGTGAATTTAGAGAATATTGTGAACAGCAAGGAATAATTCATCACAAAGTTACCGCCAAGTGGGCCCAAGCCAACGGGGAGGTGGAGAGGCAGAATCGGTCACTACTGAAGCGTCTGCAGATTGCTCAGGCAGAAAACAAATCCTGGAGGGCAGAATTAAGGAAGTATCTCACTGCCTACAGAAGCATTCCCCACGGTACGACTGGTAGGAGCCCTGCTGAGCTATTGTTTAACCGGAAAGTTAAAGGAAAGATCCCTGATTTAAGCATTGATCACGCTTATGACCATGAATTACACGATCGCGATGCCGAACAGAAAGCTAAGACCAAAGACTATGCAGATACACAACGCAGAGCCAGTCACTCCAATGTCGAAGCAGGTGATGAAGTCCTAGTCAAACAGGACAAAACTAACAAGCTCAGCACAGCTTTCAACCCGAACCCGTTCAAAGTAATCAGTAAGAGCGGAAACAGTCTTGTGATTGAAAGTCCAGCAGGGAATCAGTACTCCAGAAACACAAGCCATGTGAAGCGTTACATCACGGAAGGGGACCCCTCTTCCCAGCAAGAACCAGATGTCTTGGTAACACCTGCCCCACTACCCGCAGAGGAACCAGCTACGGGGCCGCTGAACAGTGAAGTTTACCTTGACACACCGGAGAGCGTTGGGGCAAGATCAGAGACACTAAGTACCCCGCGACCACAGAGGACACGCAGATTACCAGAGAGATTGAGAGACTATGTTGTTAACTTTCTCTGGGGAACATGAACACTGAACATTGATTCTGTTTAAACAGAAAGCTTAAGAGACAGTGTTGTTTATTACAGTAGCTTTCTCAAGAGAACACTGATTTCACTTAAACTAAAACAGTTTGAACAGTTAAGTTTAATTTGTTACATGTTTCATTGGGGAACCCCCCCCCTGACTTTGTCGTTTCTGCAGTTAGAAATACTTGTTTATGTAAAGAAGCATTTATCAGAGAAAAGGGGAGATGTAATGTATTGGGCCGCAAAGCATGTTGGGAAAACCTTCCATGTGCTTTTGGAAGCGGCGGCCATGTTGTCGGCCGAATAAAACATGTTGAGTTAAATCTGGAAGCTTAAATGTGTTATTGATCCAAGGGACACTACAACATCTTGGGAGGGGTAGTGGCCTAATGGTTAGCGTGCCAGACTCCGGAGCGGACTTTCCGGACTTTTCTGGCTGGGTCACTGAGTTGTGTTCTTGGGCAAGATACTTTACTCTCACAGTGCCTCTCTCCACACAGGTGTATTAAAATGGGTACAGGCGAAATAATGCTGGGGGGTAACCCTGTGATGGACTAGCATCCCATTCAGGGGGGAGTAGAAATATTTCTAGCTGCTTAATGCTATTGAAACCAGGATAAGCTCCAGCTGTATGCGGCACTTGGCTAAATGCTGTCCCCCTTTACACGCATATTTTACATTATTGCCATACACAAAGAAAATTAATCCTTACGTTCCATCTTGCAAACAGTCATCATACTGACCCACATTAACCTCAATCATGTTGGTACTTTCCACAGAAATTCCTGGTTATGAAATGAACACATCCTAGTCAATAATCACTCACTAATATGATATGATGAGAAAATGACAATACACTTTTTAAAAAAAAAATGCATTTCTAGCAGACCTTTAGGCCACAAACAAAAAATGCATTTTTAGCAGAACTTTAGGCCACACCAACTCCATTTCTTTTACAAGGCTTAGCAAGTCTCAGGCTGACAGAAGATGTAACAGGCTTGTTGTCTCGCAACAGCAACCCTCCAAGTTAAGACCATTTTAGTCGCCATGGCGACTAAAATTTTGGAGCAGGCGAATACATTGAAATCGAACTTGCCAGCCTGGCGACTAAAATCAAGAAGAAGGATTGAAAGAGTGAGCTTAATTTAGCAACTAAAATGTTTCACTGGCAACCAAACTTGAGCAGTTGGTGGCCAAATGGCCACTAAGGAAAACAAATACACTTGGAGGGTTGAACAGCAAAGTGTGAATTTACCCTTCACTGCGAATGACAATAAATGACATTGGCTGGGGTGGGGGGCGGGGTACAGAACATTGCAAAATTATCTGTGCAAGTCTTTCAAACCTCCTTCTTTCCTTTCTTCACAAAAACCACACTGTGAATCAGTGACAATTTCTTTGATAGCCTAGCTCACAACCTCTATCTGCCATTGTTGAATTAACAGTAGAGGAAAATGAATTATTTGTCTGAGATGTACGTTATAATTCTAGGGGTTGCCAGAGGGTTTTTTCTGTTTTGTGGTGAAGCTATCTGTGAGCAGTGGAGCTGTGATGACGGCAAGCAAACTTTCACTCACCATGATTGGAGGCTCACTACTCGCAGGTAGCAGCACTGCTCACAGATAGCAGTAACCTGCGATCAGGCTTTCTTTTTTTTTCGCGGCGGAGGGAAGGCGAAAAAAGGAAAGCCTGATACAATTACTTATGAAGTCGTCTGCCGCCCCCTAATTAAAGTATCTGTCAACGTCGTCTAGAATGTCGGCGATGCCATCAGATAAGCGTGATTAGCGCCTTCAAATTATATTTTTACTCTCACAAACGTGTGTTTGAATAACCCTTTTGAACGAGCTGATCGGATGGTTTTTAAAATTTGTTTTTGCGAAGGCTGATTTTGTGTAAGACTCAGGTTAGACATTTCAAGGTTGTAGTTTTCGTCACTGGCACGATCGTCTGGCGTCTTTGGTGGTGTGATGTAATACTGTCGACACCATTGGTGATAGATCACGCTCTTGCCGAATTCCGTCGGAAGCACCGCCAAAACATCTTTTCTTTCACAAACTATTCGTCGAATACACTCCCTTTGTTCGTCTTTAAATGTTTTGTGAACAAAACTCTTCAGAGATTTTCTAAAAGCTAGAAGAACTCGCTCTCTGCTTCATTCCGCCATGATAACAATCATCTACGCGTGATATTTTTGGACCGGAAATTAGACTTGAACTCAATTAGCCAATCAGGATAGAGTTTTAATGTTGCCTTTTGTTTTCTGACCAATCAGAAAAAAGTCCAGATTCTGGACTTTTTACAGACGACTCGACAAGTAATTGTATCAGGCGTTCATTTTTCCGTTGACCCCTCCGCCGCGAGAAAAATAACGCCTGATCGCAGGTTAAGATAGCAGCTTCACCACAAAGAAGAAAAAAACCCTCTGGCACCCAGGGTAAGATTAACGCAGGACACAGATGAAATTAATGCCAGGCTGGCTTGTTTTCTGTCCTTGATGAATTTTAATGTCTAGTGAAAACATGTCTTGAAATATCTGTCATGACGAACTTACTAAGATTAGACGTAAACTTATAATTTATTAACTTTGATCTGAGACAATTAAGAACTAGCTTTGTAAATTTAATAGACAGTAAATTTCTTATTAAAAACCCAGTTAAAATATTTTTCTGTCCATTTTTTTAATCAGATTTCCGAAAAACTATGATATAGCAACAATATCCTTGACAACAAAGTAATGATTTTCTAGCCAGCCCACCGCTGTTTATATTATATTGAGCGCACTAAGCGATCAAGATCGACAGATATCTAATATTGAACAAATGCCTGTTAAAAGGCGACAGAGACAACAAACCAAATGGCTTCCGTCGTTTTAGCAGGTGTGAATCCATAAATTATCGAGAAAGCAAATCATTCCCACCTTACGCACAAAAGCGGATCAAGCCATTCTGTATTGAGCTAATCTGGCAAGAGTTTTGCCAGACGAAGTGAGACAACTCACCTTCTTCGACATAGGCAGAAGTAGTTAAGGTCCCTGTAGTAGAAAAGCTCGCAAAAGATGGAGGAGGGACCCTTTTAACTACGTTCTTCTCCCTCTTAGACGAAACCGTGACTCCCATAACGGGAAAAAACCGATATGGTAATTTTCTGTGATAATGATGTTTACGTATGAATCTACCGATGAAAACTGCACACACTCGCGATAGAATGCCGAGCTTTCTCGCTTCGCGCAACATGCAGATGGACTTTGCAGGTGAATAGGTAATGACGTAGGTTGGTTTTAGAGTCGGATAATTATACCTCAGTACTTACTGTCTCTTAAAAGGTCATCAGCTGCACACACTGGAGCTCTTCTGCACCTTGCAAACAACCTTGACAATGGAAGGGGTGGGACCCTTAATTACAGTCAGTGCTTCACGTAAACCCCCTTGTAATGTCTCACATTATCAAACATTCTGGCTGCAACCACGGACGAAGGGCAGTGGGGGCAAAAATGAGCAGAGAAAAGAACCAGGGAGGGAAACGCGCGTCCCCCAGCAGGCCGGGACGCAGGCAAGCCAGCAATAGGCACGTATGACCTGCAAGAGCAGTTTTTTTGGTGGGTTGTGGGGTGCTTATATGTCAACATATGGCTTATCTCAGTATCTCAAACGATACTTAAACCTTCTCAGATACGGCAAAGTGTACTGTCATCCTGTGTACAGTTTTTTTTTTTTTTTTTTCTCCCCAGGGAAGGGGGACAGCTGTACACAGGCTAGTTGATGGCAGCCCCAAGCTGATTGCTGCGGCAAACCAAAGCTGTGCACTAAGAATAATTGCAGGGTGCCGGAAGGCTCTTATGAAAGAAATCTTGGGTACCCAGGTCTTAAAAGCTTTCATGATAGCAAAGTTATACAAGTCGCCCAAAGACTAGCCTGCGGCAAGCGCCGCGAGCGAGGGGTGTAGGGCGAACGAATATTCTGGCGAAGAGGAACGCTTGCAACGCAGGCTACCCAAAGACAAAAGTAAGCTGCCTGTGGCACCTGGGCTCTGCTAGAGCACAGCTCTGCTTGAAACTTGTGACCAATCGTCCAACATGCAACCTCACCCCCAGTGTCTGTCTTCTCCCACAACATAAAGTTTGAGAAATGATTTGGAAATGGAGGGGTGGTGAATGGTCCTTCAAAAAAGGCGAGTCTCGCAGAATTTTAGCCAAATTGTAGGGTCTCGTCCTCTCAAAGTTTTCTTTGATGCCTTCTCGGAGTCTCAATTTTTTTTGCAAGGCTAAAATGGTCACGCAGAAAAGATATCAGTCTTGTCATCTCTCAAAGTCTCCCATCTACCATTCAACACCCCTAAATAGCAGAAAGCCAAGAGGCTAAAAGTATGTTACTGTTTGCCAACTTCTCTGAACAAAGCAGAACAAAGTAGCAGTTTAGCACTGTTCATTGGCCATTGTAGGCTCGATTTCCGCCGTTTCCCGGGTCCGGTCTTCTTTCCCCCCCGTGGCCGCGGCTCTTTTTCCCAAAAGGGGGGGAGGGTGGCCATTGGTGCTTACTGAAAGCATGTAAGACCCTTTAAATTTTGAAAAAATAAGTAGAGTGGGATAGATGTATGACACAAAAAGAAAAGTGCAGATTTTACATTTTATTCACAACCAGTTAAGAAATTTAATCCAGCATGACAAAGCAATGACACTATCATAGGTCCAACACATCTTCAAACAATTTTCCAATTAATGAAACGCCTTGAAAACAGCAATGATGAACAAAAAGCCTGCACAAGTGCTCAGTGCTCATGACCGTCATCTTCATAACCCTCAGGTAAGGCATTGGCATGCGGGTTGTGGAACAACGAGTGATTACCATCACCCCATGGGAATGCCTGCAAAATAAAAACATAAATTTAGCAGTAATTTAGCTGTATGTCATTTAGCAATGTTGCTATCACCAACCTTCTTCCTTAGCCTCAGATGGGTATATGGCACAAATTCAGCCCTGGGATGAGAGTGGTGCTCTTTCTCCTTTAAGATGGCATTATATGCACAGATGAGACACCCAGGGATGGCAACAAAAAATGAAATCATCTTCCAGGTCTTCATGGTTGCTAAAGAGAGAAAGTAAGAAAAGAACTTTCTAAGGCTTTCAATTGCATTTTATTATCAATGTTAACTTTACTTGAAATATTCTTTTTCTTGTCCATCTTCTTTCATTTAATTAACTAACTAAGTAAAGTGCATTGAAATTCCAGCATGAACTCCAAACATTAATGAACAAACTTGTGCATGGACGAGAGGGTGTTGTTTTATGATTTGAGGCTGAAAATGTTCTTAAGATGTTCTTGTTACATAATGGTATTTCAATAAAACCTTGTGAACGTGCCCAGGAAACGTATCAAAGAACATTGTTCACTGTTGTGATGTATCAAGTTGCTTTTGACATGCCTGCTCTCTGTGGTCTGGTGCCGTGGACAATTCAAGATGTCCCACCAACCAACTGTTGATAAATTTAGCTTTAAAAAAGCATTGAAGACAGAGGTTCACAATGGCCAAAATAAAGACGTTCTTAGCTCATCTGACTTTCAGCCTGGGGTATGTTCTTGGACAATCTCAGCCTCAACGTTCTTATAAAAAAGTGTACTCTGAACACAACTAAGTTTGGACTTTATTTCTTTCATAATGTATTGAACTTGTGTGAATTATATTTCTGATGCAAAGCCAGTCTTGCTACTACCTAGGAGGTGGGAGAGGACGCGGGTGGCGGCGGCGGGACGAGGAGACTGGGCGAGGCCCCACTGGTCAGCGTGCAGTGAGCGCGGTCGGTACAGACCGATGTGAGAGGACGGACGAGTGAAGAGGGAGGGGCGGGTCAGGGGAGGAGGGGAGTGACGAGAGTGGGCGGCGTGGCGGGTGACGACCCTGTGCGGGACGGACGGGGCGGGGACAGCGGCGGGGCCGGGACAAGGGAGGGGCCCCGAGCAGGACCCCCACTGGAACGGGGGTCCCGGACCCCTCACCTAGTGGGAACCGCTTAATAAACATTTGTTAGCTTCCTTGCATTTTAGGAAATAGAACAGTAGATATTCATAATGCAAGTGCTGTAATATTTCTATTACTTATCAAATTAAACAATATGGCATTGCCATAAAATGGGAGGTGGGATCGGATACTGTAAAATTCCAGTTACAACTGTATATACCCCCCCCCCCAATTATAAGCCCCCCTGGTTATAGACGCATCTCTCTGGAAACAAAAAAAACATCCAATTGTAAGCCCACCCAGATATAAGCCCCCTATGCCAGATGGTCGCCAGTCAGATCGCTCCATAGTTAGATCGGTCCAAACTGAAGTGACTTCGCTTTAAGTTAAAAAAAAGTGTCTATCAAGATGATCGAGTACTTAGTTTTGCTCATAGCTTTCGATCCCTCCATGTTTTAACTTTATAGTCTTTACTTCTTACTACAGATTGTTTAAGATGTATCGCGATGATCAAGTAATAAACTTAGGTTTTGTCTGTACGTTATAAGTAAAAGTCTGAAGTAAAAGTTGAATCAAATACAGACCATGTTATTTTGTTGTTCGTTTCACCGCAAAAAAACTGTCAAACATTTTCTCAGAACCGTAGATAATCCAACGACATTTAGGATGTTTGGCAATTCAAGCGCGCCCAAAATCAGTTGATTGTTGCGTACTACGGCACACTAAATAGACTGTCAAACGTGGTACAGTCAACTCTCTCTAAGACGGACACCGTCGGGACCGGCTCCAAATGTCCATCTTAGAGAGGTGTCCGGCTTATAGGGAGTCGAGGTAACGTGACACCAGTAATTCTGAGATAATAAAGCTGAACCTATGCACAATGAATACATGTCTGTTCTGAGTCTGTTTAAAGTCGTTTACTTTAGCAAAACCTACAAACTGGAACAAAAATGATATCAGAAAATTAACTTGTTTGTTCATTACAATGTTTAGTTTTACAAAGTGTAATACTGTAAGTAGAAAACTTTGATATCTTTGGTGCTCATGCACTTAAGAGAGGCAATCTGTTATGGCGGTTCGTTTTTGGAGAGAAAGTTTGGTATCCTCAGAGCGCTGACTAACTTTGCTTAAGAAGTTTTGAACTACTATTCACTAAAAAAAACCCTTTCTCAAGTGTCCGTTGACAGTTTCAAAGTGTCCGTTGTCCGTCTTAGAGTGGTGTCCGTCTTATAGGGAGTTTAGTTACAGTAAAATGACTGAAAAACGGCAGGGACCAACACAAGGTGTTCGTTTTATAGAGGTGTCCGTCTTATAGAGGTGTCTGTTAAGAGAGAGTTGACTGTAGTGTCAAAATAAATTTTTCCGATTGTTCCTTGCTTGTGACAAGCTGACAAAAAACAAATTGTTCAAGTTAGTTGTTTATACTTGTGACTATCTTGACACTTCTAACTTTTTCGATGGGGTGATCTGGCTTTTGTTGGGAGCGATCTGACAGGGAGCGATTTGACCATGGTGCGATTTCACCACAATTCTGCCAGATGATAGTACTGAACATGGCCAAATGTTGCTTTATTATGTGTTTTTAACTTAAAAACGTGTTTTGATCAACACTCCCGTGGCTCATTTTGAAAAGTTTTTTTCATTCTGCTTTATATAAGCCCTCCCAGATATAAGCTCACACAAAGTTGGATAAGCCCAGGGCTCAAAACCGGAATTTTACGGTATTATAAATAATAATTGGCTGATTTGACATGATCAGCTAACAAAAAGTTATCTTAGGTTTACATACATTTATATGTTAACCATGATCATGAGTTCAAGTTTCAGATATGGAAGTATACTTGAATTAGTGTACAAACCCATAGTTTTCAATCATGGCGTATCCGATATTAACGTCACTACATTTTTACAACTTTATAATGGAAATCACAAGACAAGAACCAATCTTCAAACTTACATGCAGCATGTTTTTGTTCAGCCAGCTCCTTCTGTACTAAAGGAGACTCTGCAGAAGCCCCATTTGAGAAAAATCGCCTTGAAACCAAGTTCAATCGGGAAAGTATGCGCGCCGCCATCTTGAAACTCTTCGACTGGTGCTGATAGCGTCGAACAGACGTCTGGGATGTCCTCAAGATAGACCAATCAGAGCTCGCCTTATATTGCACCACCAAGAGAATCCAAAATGGCGGCTTGACCTTTCACTCATTCACAAGAGTTATTGATTGTAAAAAAAAATATTCAAAAAATGGATTATTTAGAAGAACAAAGAGAAGAAGTTGAAACATTGAAGTCTATATTTCCTGAAGAATTCTCAGAGCTCAGTGTTTTTCCACCGACGTTTATGATCAGAATTGATGACCTAAACATTTCTTCTTCTGTTTCATCCATTCAGCTGAAGATTTCTCTTCCGGAAAAATATCCGGACGAGATTCCTTCCTTCGAGATCCCAAACCGCTCCAATGCAATGCCAAAAGACTTCATAGAAGAACTAATCACCTTCTTACGATGTTCATGTGAACAGTATATTGGAATGCCTATGGTGTTTGGTCTGGTGGATTCAGCCAAAGAATGGATCAATGAAAACGCGGGAAAGATCAACAGCTTGGAAAAAGATGAATCTGTAGTGGTTGAAACTGATGGAGAAGTCAATGATCAAGACTCAATCAACTTAGAAAATGTAAAAGACAAGCTAGAAATGATCAATGCAAAGGGTGGAAAATGGAACTTTGTCATTGGCCTTATTGGTAATTATTAATTTTTGGTAATAATTTGCATCAATGGCAAAACTCGTGTTTCTGATTTGTTTTCCATGTGCCTATTTAACAATTAGACTACGAGCCCGGGTTTTTTATGAGAAAATATTCAACGGGGGGCGGGCGGGTGTTTTTTCTCTATAGAGAGAGAGGGGGGGTATTTTTTTTTTTTTTTAAAAAAAAAGGAATAGTATAACAAAAAAACAAAAATATTATAAAAAAAAAAAAAAAAAAAAAAAAAAATTTTTTTCTTAAATAACTACCCACGGGCGCCTGTTTTTTTTCACAAGAAAAAAAAAAAAAAAAAAAAAAAAAAAATCTGCCCATCTAAAAAAAAAAAAAACAGTTTATTATCATTGTTATTGGAGCACAATTTCATGGTTGGATACTTATGTCACTTGCATACCAGGCTGCATTTTATGCAGGTAACACCAGATCTTCAGCATGGATAAAGGACCTTGGCATTGACTTTATTTAAATACCTTTGGCATACCTTTGGTGTGGTGTGTACACGGTCATGCAGCATGGCTTGCACATCGATGATTTGTACTTCAACGGCTTCTTTCTGTTTCACCACTGTTTGAAGGGGGGGGGCACTTTCATAAAAAAATTTCCTGCACAGAAAAACGGCTGAAAAAAATCATGCAATGGGAGCCATGGGAAAAAAAAATAAAAAACATCTTGCATAACCTAATGGTGAAAAAAATATCTTGTTGAGAAAAATTGCCCCCCCTCCCCCCCCCCCAAAAAAAAAAGTAATTTATAATGCTACATCCTTAACCAGAATGATCGTTAGAGATTGTTTGGCAGTCGACCACCAGCAATCCCTCTTTTCCCAAACTTCTTTAATCAAGAAAGGGGAAAAAGGAGCATGAGGATAAATGAGCTATTCACACAACTGTAGTCATGTTTTGCACTCAAGAAGGGGCACCCCATCTTTCATGTTTTTGCTTGAGTACCACCCAATACCAACCCCCTCCTCCCATCCCTTAGTCATTGTCCTCATCTTGTAAGCTCGTACAAACAATAACAATTATAATTATTGGTGTTGTTACAACAAATTGTATTTCTTTTGTAGGAAAACCTTCTGCTGGAAAATCAACATTCTTCAATGCTGCCACTCACCAAAACATGGCTAAGATAGGGGCCCACCCATTTACGACAATTGAGCCAAATATAGGCCAGGCATTCTATTCAATACCATGTCCATGTGCACAGTGGAGTCACAGATGTCAAGCACGGTACGGTCACAGTGCTCTAGGTGAAAGGTTTGTTCCAGTCTTACTCAAGGATGTGGCTGGTTTAGTACCCGGTGCATGTGAAGGAAGAGGACGGGGAAATAAGTTTCTGAATGATCTGCTGGATGCTGATGTGCTTGTTCATGTTATTGACCTGTCTGGGCAGACTGATGAAGATGGAAAACCTACCACAGGTATTTAACACTATTGACTGGATTGATTTGAAATAACCAATCAGCACACTGATTTTATGTTTGGGGGATCGTCAAGTGACTGTGATGAGGCTCTACTTGATTTGCACTGCAGGGCTTGAAAAGAAGTGCTGTCTAATTGTCTGACAAGGAGATTTTCCTGCAGGGCAAGTAACATTTCTTGCTCACCAGCCTGATGCGCAAGGGCCTTGGCAAGTCATCTGCTAACTAAATCATACTAAAACGTAAACAAAACAGGCATGCCCTGGCCAAGCAAAATTTGAGAGCTGCTTGCAGTTCAAGTTTTTTTTCTTGAAAGCCCTGCACTGTCTAAAAAAATAGTGGCTAAAAGAAATTATTTTAACTTGTTGAATTGTACATACTTTGCCATCCTTTAGTGAAATGCCTCATTGCTTTTGAAGATATGTTCACTCCTTCCAGGGCTAAAGCTTAAAACCTGAATTACAAACAGTGATTTCTCTCTTTTGTCATCAGAGTATGACCCCAGAAGAGATGTGGAGTGGATTCAACAAGAACTTCACAGATGGATTTATGATAACATCATGGACAAATGGGATTCTATTAAAAAGAAACCATCTAAACTCCGTGACATGTTTACTGGGTACCACACCTCGCAAGCACTGATTCAGCTAGCATTTGACTCCACAGGAATAACAGACGAAAAGCTTCTCGCTATTCCAAGGATGGAAAAAGCAAAGGCTGAACTTTTGGTGCACAAAATAGTTGATAATTTTTTGCGGCTACGCTTTCCTATTCTGTTAGCTCTCAACAAAGTTGATCTTTCTGATGCTGCTGATAATCTAAAGAAGTTTCAAGAACAGTCTAATGACATGATAATGGTCCCAGTTAGCGCAAGAAGTGAGTGTGCTCTACAACAGAAGTGCAAAGATGGTCTCATATCATACCAAAGTGGAGCATCGCATTTCAATTTTAATGTTCAGCAACAAGATGAAAATGACAGGTCTGACAAAGAGTTAGCAGATATCAAAGACAACATTCTTGAAGTTTTTGGTGACACTGGTGTTCTGCGAGCCTTGTCACAAGCTGTAAGTCTGCGGTCACCAGTGTATGCATTTCCTGTCAGCTGCCTTGACACCTGTCAATCAATCAGTATCGTTACAAATGAGAAACACCAAGTTCTCAGGGACTGTATTGTGTTAAAACCAGGCACAACAGTAGGGAAACTTTTTGATATTATGCTTTATCCACCAGTTTCTCTTCTTGCTGGAGAGTATGTAAGAGCAGAAGGGATCAATTCAAATGGAGTGAAAAGTGTGTTACATAAACATGACCTTGTGAATGAGTCAAACCAGATTATTAAAATTATGAGCACAAAGAAAGCTTCTTCCTCAGCAAAGACAAGAAATTAAAAACTATTTTATCATAATTGTCAGTTTTAACAAAACTGATGTGGATTGAAAAACAGATTGAAATTGAGTATCTGTTAATTGCGTTCGACGGTAGGAGAACGCATCCTAATCTTGCGGTGGCCTGTGGCCCCGTGGTTGTCCTGTGAACGCGCAAGCGAAAGTGGTTCTATATGTGGTACTATGTATGTCGGTATGTGGCAAGTTGGCCTCGATCTCATGTGATTAGACATTAGAAAGCAATTAATTGCGTCACAGCAACATCAACAATGACATTAAGCCGCAAAGACACCGCGCGCAAAAACAATTCAATTAAGCCGATACCGCTAGGCTGCCGCTGTAAACAATTTTTGCGTTCGATGGTAGCAGTCCGTATCCTAATCTTGTGAACTGTGGCCCTGCGGTTGTCTTGTGAACACGCAAGCGAAAGTCGTTTTATGTGTCGTTCTATGTATCTTGGTATGTGGCAGGTTTGCTAATTAATGACGTCGGAGTTTCTTTGCGAGAGACCTTGGGAACGAGGTTGATTCGTTCTAACGATCTTCTTCGGTTTGCATTTGCGTTTTCCGCAGTCCTCCTTTTAACAGTAGTAAAAAAATTGCTGTGCTGCCTCGTGCACTGTTGGATTGAGATTGTTTTTCTGATAGTTTAAAGTGATGTTGGATACGCGCTTTATGTTGCACGCGCGGTCGTTTTAAATTTGTATGACGATATAAACAGTCGTGTAATTCGGATTACGTTTGCTAGCCTTATCTTGGGTACCTATCTTGGGTCGAACGCACTCCCCTAATCTCTGATTATTACTAGTAATAATTAATAAAGTTTATCACAATTTGTCAAACTGTATTTGTTTAATAAATATGTTTAGGTACACTTTTAAAAAATGACAATATTTGATAGCAAACCATGCATTAAATAATGTTTTGTGCAATTAAAGAAAAAATCGAGCAGTTGGCTTTCCAAGGTAGAATAAATATTTCTTTCTCCATGACATATTTTTTGTAAAAAAAAAATGGACAATAAACTGTTACATGCTGAGCAAAATTTGTTTTTAAATTTGCTGTAATGCATACAGTGTAGACGGCATCATGTTTCCTTGCTCTCTACTGATAATACATCCTTCACAAAGAATTCATCTTCAGTGTAAAATTTCACTCCACAATTTGCTGCAAATTCCTTATCACTTGCACCATGATCTTTTTTCCTTCCAGCTGCGTCACCCACAAAGAAACTTTTCTTTTTGTCTACTTTCACATCACCATTACAGTTTTGGCAAAAGAACTCCCACATTCCTGTGTTGGGTTTACGATAGGCATCCTTTGATGTGGCCACAAGGATCTGGAATGGCAGATCTACCTAGAGAAAGAAAATCATAGAGAAAAATATTTGCAGAACTAGAAAAAGAGGAAAATAATAAAATAATAAGAGAAAGAAATTTGCAGAATGATTCAGCCAGTATATAATTTTACTACCAAGGATTGTAGGTGTGCAGAGTGCTATTTTGCTGTGTTTGCATTTGCATGTGATGCACTGGATATTTCTAAGCCTGGATAGACATGGAGAGGGTGACAGCTACATATCACTTAACACGCATTGCATGCCTATGTTGCTTGGTAAATTCCTTGGAAGAAGAGTTTTATTCCCAAAGTGATCAAAGTCCTGGACATTCTTTTATGACTTTTATATTATGACTTTAATACTCTGCTGACAAAGGTGATAAAAAAATTTGATGGCACATAATGCTAAGATGTTTATCAGAGAACAAAGGTATAGGTTGTTGGCATGCATTAAAACCTGAAATGAAACGAAATGAAATCACAGTATTTCACTCCAACTTGCTTGCGGTTATAGCTTTCACTCCAGTTTGCTTGCAATTAGCTTTTATTTGTTGTTTAGGTTTTGTTTTGTTTCTTTTCCTTTTGGTGGTTTTGTTTTGGGTTTTAGTACATGACATAGGATGTTGAGGTTTATCATGTAATAGGTCTGGGGGGGGGCAAAAGAAAACAGATATATTGAGTAATCAAAATTGTTATACTGTATTTGCTAATTATTTAGTTGCCATGGTTTGTCTTTTTTTTCATTGTTTTAATGTGCCCCTGAATGACCTAGCTATGTTCTTTGATTTTGTACAGAACAGAAACTTCACCCCATGACCATCTTACTCTTTGCAAGGAAACTTTTCAATGACTCCTGCAGCTATTCATGCAATAAATTATGGTGAAAGTCTGATCAAGAAATGAAAGTCTTGTGTTATGAATCACTGTTCTGCTTGGGGGGGGGGGGCCCTCACCCCCACTCTTTTCACCATTGAGATATGTCCTAAATCATACAAGATCTCAAGTTACCTTTTTGAGAAACCCAATGAGTCTCCCTTTCTTTTCATCTATAACCTTCTGTTTTGATGCCTTGGCTTTGCCTATTGCAGCTTGATTGGTGAAGATAACAAGTTTATATCCACTCTTGTGTAGGTTTGTGAGCTTCTGTATACAAGTTGGATAAAGAATGGACCAGGCATCTGGTCCATGTTTGAATAAAGATGTCTTGGCTAAAGTACCATCAAAATCAAAACTGGCAATTTTCTCTGAATGCTGGATTTCCTGTGATTCATAGTAGAATAAGGTTCCTTTCCACTTCCAAGTGGGTGTTGAATGACTGGTTCCTTGTGATTTTGACATAACAGTGCTGTTTAAGTCCATTTCTAGAGAAAGAACAAGTTATTTTTGTTAAAAAATTATATAAAGCTTAAGCTAAATTAAGTTAATTATACCCAGAAATGCAGGAGTCATGCAGCCAGAATCCCAGGGGGGGGGGGGGGGGGGAAGGGTACTCGGTATTTCATGTGACGGGGATGATCAAAGGTTTTTTTGGGTTTGAAATTTTCGATTCCGGGATTTTTTTGAGTAGGAAAATTTGGCAAGTATTTTTGTGATTTACAGTGCGACTACTCGAACCGGGACACCCTGAACAAAATTAACCAATCACAGTGTTAATTGAAAACAAAGGATAGGGACTTTTTTTGCAATGGACCAATAACGTTCTAGAATGTAAACAAAAGATTACCTACAAAATTTGAACTGTCAACAACATCACAAACAGATGCGGACCTCTCAGGAAACTCGCCTTGTTTTTGATTGGTTAGTTTTGATCCATAATTTTCAAGAGGTCAAGATGTATGTGACCCTTTTCGCGAAACGTTTACGAATCAAACCACGAGACCATATTTTTTTTTCACAGCCAAGAGAATTGAAGATTCTACACTGTGTTCACTCGACTTTTGTGAAAAATTTCACACTGGGAGTAAAATGAAGACCGTGAAATCAAAATCACGCCGTCCACATCTGTTTGTAACGTTGTTGACAGTTCAAATTTTGTAGGTACATGTAATCTTTTGTTTAGGTTGTTGAATGTTATTGGTCCGTTGCAAAAAAATGTCCTTATCCTTTCTTTTCAATTAACACTGTGATTGGTTAAGTTTGTTCAGGGTGCCCCGGTTCAAGTAGTCGCACTGTAAGAAGGGATGTTTTTGGGTATTAAAAACACTCTGAAGATTCAGGGTTGTGCCTTGGCTGTATAGTTCTGCGAATAGAGTACAAACAACCGTGTTTGCTGTTGTCTTATGAGGGTCAATTTTTGGTCTAGAGATTTTTTTGGATCTTGATTTTTGCCCCCATTCGATCATCCCCGTCACTTGAAATCCAGAGTACCCCCCCCCCCCCCACCCGTGGGCCCAGAATCCAAACAAATTAATTTGTGAAATAATTGTGTGTAAACCAATCACAAATATCACCGCAACCTTCACAACCTTCACACCTGCGACATTAAATCACCAAACGTGTTGCGAGAGGTGGGTGATGTATGAAATGCATGAGCAGGGGTCGCGGAGCATTTTTCCAATTGGAAGGAGGGGGGGGGGCTGACGAGTGACTTGAAGTAAGGGGCTTTAGAGACTCCTCCCTTAGTAAGTCTTTATTTTTTCAGAAATATTAGGGGCGGGCTAAGCCCCCAGCCCCCCGGCTCCGCGGTTCCTGATGAGCTTGCAATGGTGAAAATTATATATTCAAACAATATTTTACTTCATTGAACAAACAAAATTTGGCTTATCCCAGCTAATCCTAGTAGGGATGTAAACAGACTGGGGTCTAAAAAACCCTGTAAAACTCATCAGTGACGTAAAACAAAGAAAAAAAAAAAACAGGGAGCAGGAAAACAATAGTTACAAAACAAAGAAAAACTTGCATGTTTTAACACCGAGCAAAAATGCAAAAGCTGAAATTCAGAGCTTATACTTTTAAAGTAAAGCAAAAGTAACCGAAGGCAAAACAAATCAACTGTCTCTTGCCTTCTTTACGTGCTCCAAAGAAGCGTTTGATGCTATTTGGTTTTCCGTCGCCTTCATCATCCTCGACCTCTTCTATTTTCCTCTTCGCTGATTTTGAACTGCCCTCCTTTTTCGCCATTTTGAATTGCAGGCTCTATTTAATATCTTTCAGCGGTTGCTATCATGGCATAAACACGTGCAAATTTCAAGATGGCGGAATTGTGGACCATTTTGTAGTCTCTAACAAAGTTGTTATTTTTTCCCTGGAGAATCCATAGATTGCGATCATGTCAAGGCTAATTATCAGGAACCTTCCCAAGAATGTAAAAGAAGAAAGGATTCGTTCTATTTTTGCGGCTAAAGGGGAATTGACAGACGTCAAGTTGTGCCACACAAAAGATGGAAAATTCAGAAGATTTGGTTTCATTGGTTATAAAACAGAAGATCAAGCGAAGGTTGCCTTACAGCATTTCAACAGTTCGTTTATTGATACTTCCAAGATAACCGTAGACTTTGCTAAAAACCTTGGAGATGAATCATTGCCACGACCTTGGAGCAAACACTCTGAGGGAAGCTCCGCGAACGAAAGATTGAAAAAGAAAAAGGAAAGAAAAGCAGAGGAATTTAAGAATCGAGTTTCAAATTCTACAGAGGCAAAAGAGCACTCTGAAGCACATAGCATAAATAAAGAGAAATCAAGTGTTGTAAATGAGAAGAAAAAGAAAAAGAAGATTAAAGTTTTAGATGACCTAGAACACGATGTTGAATTTCAGGAATTTTTAAGTGTACATAAACACCGCGGCTCAAAGCAGACATGGAGTAATGACAATGCAGAGAGTGGTGGGCCAGAACCAAAGGAAAATCAGAAAAGGGAAAGGAAAGAGAAAACTGTTGAAGAAAATAAGGTATTTATAGGAATATTGTGATTGCTTGTGTATCAGTCAAAGACAAGAGCAATATATAGAGGTAAAGGTAAAGTCTGTCCGAGCCTAAGTGGCCCATACGGCCGGAGCTTATCCTGGTTTCAATAGCATTAAGCGACTAGGAGTATTGCTACTCCCCCCTGGATGGGATGCTTGTCCATCGCAGCGCTACCCCCAGCAGCAAATTCGCCGGTACCCATTTATACACCTGGGTGGTGAGAGGCACTGTAAGAGTAAAGTGTCTGACCCAAAAACACAAGTGGCCGGTAGGTCTGACCGGGCCGTTCGACTCGGAGTCGAGCGCTAACCATTAGGCCACCGCACGTCCCACAAAGGGAGAGGGTAGAGGGTAAAACACTAAAACTGATCACCACCCGCCCCAGGGTATTCAATTGATGAAATTGATAATCAATGACAATTGATATCAATCAATACCGTTTGATATCAACCAATCCTTGGCAAAGATTCGTGTGGTTATTGATTGGTATTGATTTCCAATAACAATCAATAGACGACAATCGATCAACAGTTCCCTCAAAACAGCAAAGAAGATAGCCTTTGACTATCCTCCTTATATTCAGTAGAACCTTCCCGGACTTCTTGTGTCAACATGATAACACGGAAAGACAATGATGGGCAAGTTGTAATTTGAGTACATGTGCAACAGGGTATATTCTTTGCGTTGAAAAGACTGGGCTGGATTTGTTTTGCCAACTTCCTCCTTAGGACCTCCTAAAAATGGCAGCTCATCAGACCAGTAGCATGCGTGACATTTGTTCGAGGTTGCTGTGCCAAGCAATAGCAATCAATGAATGAATGGTTTTTGTGTGGTTATCGATTGATCATCAATATTGACTGATAGCAATTGATACCAATTGACTAATTTTATTGATTGATATTTATTGATCGATTGGTTTTCCCGTCATTGATTTTCATCGATTGGATACCCCAGGCACCCACATAATGCTATATGTCGACTAAGAAACCTCACTGAAAACACCAAAACAAATGACCAACTGTTGCAAAACGCGATACATAACTTGGAACAGATGCTTTTCGAGCTTGGGTTATCTGTGCTAAGTGTGCTGTGTATCAAATTATTAATTTCAGGGTATAATAACTATTAAAATGCTGATTTCCCTTCTGTTCATTTCTCATTTTTAGTCATCTGAGAGCCAAGTGAAATATGACGACTCTGATGAAAGTGGAAATGAAGATGAAATTTTTGATGCCTCAGGTACATTTATCACTGATTTATGGGTGCATGAAATGACAGCTAATGAGTATACAGCCTTGCAGTTACATTATGTATCTATGAATTACAACTTTGTTTTTGCCTCATTATTGTAGTATACCTGGCGTATCCAATCGAACAAAATCGAACCTAAAATCAATCAAACCCGATTACAATCCAACACCAATGGTTCGATTGGGCTGGGTAATGGAACAAAATTGAACATGTATTTTGCTGTGAGTTCGATTTTTGAACAAAACGAACCAATCAAACACAACTCAATTTGATTCGATTTTGTTTGGAATCTGACTCTTGATAAGTAAATCACACAGGACTAATCAGGGGGACGGTGCACCATGCAAAATGTCTGCAGTATAAAGATTGGTGTTCTATTGGGTTCGATTACCGAACGTTCAATTGAATACGCCGGGAGTAAAACCTGCATGCAGCCATCTCCTACTGCCTTCTGTGGCACCGCAAAAGGAAAGATAGAACAACTTCTCCACTATTCTTCTTTTCTTGCTTGTAAACAAGCAAAAAAGTCGAAAAAAGGAGGCAGCTGCATGCAGGGTTATTATTGTACTAATAAAAGTAATTTTTGTTGCAGGAATCACAGAAGAAGGGAATGTTGATGTGAAAGAAAGCAGAGAAAATGATGAAGAAGAAGTCAAAATAGCCAAGGATTCCAGATTATCAGATATGGATTACTTAAAATCAAAGGTTGTTTCTACTGAACAGAAGGTGTCAAAGACCAAGAAAAGTAAAAGATCTAAAAATAACAAAAGCAATGATTCAGAAAATGATGAGTCAAAGAACAGTTCGGATGAAGAGACTTTGGATACTAGCAGGAGAGAAAGTGACAATGATGGTGGCAATAAAAATGATAATGATGACGATGATGATGAGGAGGAGGATTATGATGACAGTGATGATGGTGATGATGACGATGATGATAATAAAAATATGAATGACAGGCAAAAGGAATCTTCAGTATTTGGAACAATTAAAATGAGGGGATTGCCTTTCAAAGCTAAAGAACAACACATCAAAGACTTTTTTGCACCTCTGAGAATACTAAATATTAGAATACTCAAAAATGTCAAAGGGAAACCAACAGGATGTGCATTTGTTGATTTTGCAAATGAGAAAGATTTGAAAGAAGCACTGAAAAGAGATAGAGATTGTATTGAGGGTCGGTATATTGAGCTGTTCAGAGACAAAGGAGAACAATCATTAAATCAGGAGACTGACAAGGAGAAACCATGGATGAAGAAACTTGCTGCTCAAGGAGGTGACGAGGAGTTTGAAAGCATTGCAGAGGTGAGTTAAAATGTAGCGTCTACAACCATATAGCACTTTGCATACATTACATGGTTGTGACACTAGATGATAATATGCCTCAAATGTGAGGTCACTACACAAATTCAACACAACATATCTGTCCTTACACAGCCAAGTCATTTCATGTAAGTCAAAATTTTGACTACCAACTAAAACTTGAAAAACAAGTAAGTTGCCGTTAAAACTGACTTAAACTTGATTTCTGTTAGGCTGGAGTAATCAAAATGGAAAATGTTAAAATAAAACACTTTATTGGATTAAAGACATTTCAGCAATGCTGCCTTTATCAGTAGTCAAAATCTTTATGTGATTGGAATAATCAAGTTACATTTTAGTTAGTCTAGGGTAACCCATACAAGTCATGTAACTTACCAAAACTTCCTTGTATTGCATGTGCTTTTCTTTTTTTGGGAGGAATTTCCATTTTCTTTTGTCACAGAATGCTTCAATTAAAATAAACAACCTTTTTAAGGCCAAAACAAGTAAATAATAAGCATATAATAAATATAATAACATTTGACATAATTGTGTTTTTAACATCATGTAGTCTGGTAGACTCTTTCTTCGCAACTTGGCCTATGCATGCTCGGAAGAAGACTTACAAAACCTGTTTGAAAAGTTTGGTCCTCTGACTGAGACGTACCTGCCACTAGACAAGACAACAAACAAGCCCATCGGTATTGGATTTGTTACTTTTGTCATGCCTGAACACGCAGTCAAGGCGTTCAATGAGCTTGATGGCAAAGTGTTCCAAGGACGACTGCTGCACATCTTACCATCAAAGTCTAAGGAGACTAAGGAGGAAGATACAGGTTTGTGATGGTCTAAAAGATTCTGCAAAAATGTTTTTTTTGAGATGTAATGTAACTTGGGACTGAAAAATTGTTTTAAAAGAATTGTTGCTACTGCTACTATGTACTGTATCTCTAGAAGTTACATTGCATTGATCTATTCTTAAACTTAACAGAAACCTTTCTGATGTATTCATTACAAAATCAAACCACAAGTGCCTTTTATAGAAAGGGTATGCAGACAAGCCACTCCTTTTTACCGAAAAGTTTATCTAAAACTTGTGTGGATTAGCAGCAAGGTGAAAGTGTGGTGGCCTACTGGTTAACATGCTATACTCTGGATAGACTGGGCCAGGTTCAATATTGTGTTGTGTTCTTGGGCAAGATACTTTACTCTCATAGTGCCTTTCTCTTCACCCAGCTGTATAAATGGGTACCGGCAAACTAATGCTGGGGGAGGGAGGGAGGGGGTAACCTTGCAGTGGACATAGCATCTCATCCAGGGGGAGTAGAAATACTCCTACTGGCTTAATGCTACAGAAACTGGGATAAGCTTCAGCGGTATGAGCCATTTGACTTTTCCCCTACCTCATCTGTGAGGGCAACTGATCTGTGAGTGTTTCTTGTAAATAAATAATAGTGGAATAGTGATTTATGCCCTCATTTTTTTTATTTTTTTTTTTTTTTTTTTTTTTTAAATGTGTCAGCAAAATAAAAATTATTTTTCCTTACAGATATTGCAACATCCTTCAAGTCAAAACGTGATGCAAAGAAGAAAAGTCTTAGCAGCCATGATCATAACTGGAACACGCTGTTTCTGGGAATGAATGCTGTCGCTGATGTGATGGCTGATCAGTATAACACCACCAAGGGCAGTATTTTAGATGATGCCTCGTCAAGCAGTCTGGCTGTACGCATGGCTCTTGGAGAAACACAAGTTGTTACAGAAACAAGGAAGTTTCTTGTATCTCAGGGAGTCAAGCTTGATGTTTTTGGCCAGGTGTGTTTATCTTGCACCTATAACTCTCTTGGCCAATAACTTATTTTGTAATCCATCCAGTGCTCCAAGCTCAAGTTTTTCAGAAGTCGAAGTTTTGAAAATGGTCGCCACTAGAAAAATTTCAAAATCAGCTGAGCAACACATTTTTGAAGGTGATACCTTCAAAGTAATGAGCACAAATTACTCTGAATTGTTCCCAGAAAGTTCCAATGATTACTTTTCGTATTCATATCTGATTGTTTGGTTGATCTGTTCTATTTATCGTGCAGAATAGTAAATATATGATTTAATCGGTTTTAAAAACAGGTAAAGAAAGATAAACATGCAAAACAAGTTAATTATCCCATCTAAGTACAGTAAAATAATAGAAACATCGAAAATGGCGTAGGTGTTCAAAATTCAAATTAATGTTGGCTTCATATCAATGACATCAAACAGTTTTAATTGGGACAGCTGCTCCATTCCAAGCTAGTTCCCGTTTTTTTTAGTCTAATCCCATGTATAAAATTTGGTTAATTGGACACAAACTGTTCGCCCAATTTTGTTACAGATAATGTCTGTGGGCACATACCAGTGCATATATTCACACCAATTTTGTATGGAGGTACTATTAATATTTTGTATCTTCGTTTGTAAGAGATTCAACTGTAATAACAAATTAATTACGATTTCTTTTTATTAGCCCTCAGCTAAAAGAAGTAAGACTGTCATAGTCGTTAAAAACCTTCCATTCAACACACCATGTGATGAGCTGAGGAACATTTTTGAACCATTTGGAAAAGTGGCAAGGCTTGTGTTACCTCCTTCAGGAATCACCGCTCTTGTCGAGTTCTTTGAACCAAGTCAGGCAAAGAAAGCCTTCCAAAAGTTGGCATACAGCAAGGTGAGTGTAAAATATTCCCTTAGCCCAGACTGACAGTATTTTAAAATGTGTTTTGAATCTGAGCCGAAAAAACTTGGAGTATAATGTTGAAAACAAGAACTACATACATGAACAGGGCTAGAGCCATTGACAAAATAACTTGCCTCTTATTGGTCAATAGTGACTAAATGCAGGGTACTCTTTTAAAGGTTGTTGCAGTTTTCTGAAATTATTGTAGAAATTATCTTGTTTTATTAACTGTAGAAATGAATATTTAAAATACCTGAAGATGACGAATATCGCCATAACATTTTGGACACACGTCTTATAATTGGAAATGCGTCTTCTCTTACTTCGTCCTTTGTTTGGTGTTAACAGTTTAAACACGTCCCACTGTACTTGGAGTGGGCTCCTCTTGGAGTATTTTCTGGAAAACCTGAAGAGAAACAGGCAGAAGAAATGGAAACAACAGAAACGACTAAGGATGACAAGGTATTGTTATGTTGTTGTGTGTTTCTCTGCACCTTTATCTCAATTTATATGTATACTGCGAACAAGAATTTGGACCTTGGGTATCAGACAGGAGAGCTATATTACGTAACTTTTTCAAGACGTCATCATCAGCCTCCTCATTGCGCCATGTGACACATAAGGCGGTCTTGTGCAGCCTTTGAAGGAACACTGCCATGTGGATTTTAATGCTTTTCGGTAAAAAGTACTAAAATTGCAAATAGTCTTATCGTACAGAAATACACCTAGTACATTAAGATGGAAATATAAAGTTAATTGTTGTTAAAGGAAGAAGGGAGATAATGGTTTTAAGGTGTTTTTCCAGTCCAGGAAACTGAAAATCAGCCTGACTTTTCAGTTGAGATCTAAAGTTCTTAACGGTATCATAATAATGTCCTTTATCGCTTCAGTACACTTGCATGGTGATTTCGTAATTGACACATGTCAGCCTCTTGAGTTTTTGAAGTGAAACTGGTGACAGTGTCTCTTTAAGATTTCATTCCAGCTCGGGTGCATGGTCTTGAGTTCTTTCTCCGCTGACCTTCTCCAAGTTCTTCTTGGCCTTCCCCGTTGTCGTTTTCCCTCTGGTGAAAACCTTCTTCAGACAAAATCTTCTTTCGCAACATCACTGGGGACCTTCCTTAATACCTGTCCAATCCATGTCCATTTCCTTCGAGTTAAGTTCACCAAGACGTAGCTCTGTTAAGTAAAAATGTGTTCTCGCCCTCTAAATGTACATTTCATTTAATAGAATTAGAGATAAATACCTTTTTAACGGTTTAACATTCTTTTATTTATCAAAAGAGTAAAGAAACTCCTAAGGAAAAAGAAGTTGATAATCAGAACGACGAAGGTGGTGATTCAGAAAACACTGAGGGCACAAGTGTCTTTGTAAAGAACTTGAACTTCAATACAACAGAAGAAACTTTGAAAGAGGTAAACGTGTTAACAATCATTTAACGTAATTTTATCGCTGTTCCCATACCCATTCAAACGTATTTCCTTATGATATTGATCGATATATAGAATAAGTCTTGAGAGAAGGACGGAAAACAAAACCATGGAAATAGAGGGTGCTGAATTTTTTCGAGCTTGCCTTGCATGCAGTGGAAAAGTCGTTAAAGTATGTGAAAATATTGGCACAATTTTTTCTTCCAGACGCAGAGGGCAGGGGTGAAAGATTATTTCCTCAGGCGCTAGTCAACCAATGGGAATGTTCCATTTACTCATTGCACGAAAAAACAACAGTCTGTTTACGTTTCAGTTAAACGCTACCTCAAACTCTCCTTCTACTCCCTGTGCGCGTGAAATTATCGTGTCTGATGTTTTATTCCGCGCAGGCTAATAGTTTTGTTTTTGTTCTTTGTTCAAAAAAGTCAGTAAGACAACGGTAACATACTGGAAAGCCTTTGAGTAGCTCTAAATCTTACAGGAAGCCTTTTCCACCTCCTAAACGTCTTCTGATGTTTTATTGTTACAGGCATTTTCCAAGTTGGGTCCTCTTATTAGTGCAACAATAGCGAAGAAAAAGGATCCCAAAAAACCTGGTATGTGTGCCTATAAATCATTTATAATGCGTATAAATGTTACTAACGTGATAGCCAATCGAAACTTGTAGGTCCTTCTTTACCTTGCGTAGCTAGCGGGATCTCGTGCACGAGAGCTTTGTTTCGGCGGCGGAGCCTCAAACGAAACCAACTCCTAGGATACTCTTTGCCAGCCGAAACAAGAACTCACACACGAACTTCAGCGCAGAATGCACTTACGCCGAGCCAAATGCCAGTTAGCTTTGAAAATCGTGTTTTGTGGCCAGCATTTTTTCTATATTACATGTATGCTGAAAATGTTTTTCATTGGAAAGTTGTGGAAAATTTGATTTGTTTTTGGAGATTATATTTTTTCAGTGAGGTGAAATGTCTGATAGACTATCGTAGACTCTCTGTCAAGTATTTTTTCTATTGTCAGTAGCAACTTTAGAATCTTCTGATTGAAACTTGTTGTTGAGATTTTCAGCTAGAGCTCAAAGAAATTTTCAGCCGCGCGTTTTCGTTTTCCTAGAACTTTTCGCTAAGTTTGCCACTCCGCCCGGGCCGTACTTATTGCATTGTTTGTTTTATATTTTTCTAGGACATTTGCTTTCAATGGGTTATGGCTTTGTGGAATACAAGAAAAGATCGGACGCTTTGAAGGCGATTAAAGAACTTCAGGTGTGCATAAAACCTTGAGGACTTAGCGTTTCCCAGATCAACAAGCTAAGATTTTTCTTTCTTAATAGTTAAAAAAAATCGTCTATTTCCCACACCGGGAGTCAAACCCGGGCCGCCTGGGTGAAAACCAGGAATCCTAACCGCTAGACCATGTGGGAATTGACAACAACTGTTAATAATAATAGCATTATTTATGTGATTGTTTTCGGCCAGTCTCGATGGCCAGTCGTATTTTGCAGAAACTACGCTTGCGTTCCCTGTTTAACGAAGTGAGAATATTAGGTTGCTTTGTGTTTCAAAGAGAAAAAAACCTTTTTCAATGATTCCAGCAACAACCTTGCCTGCTTCACAAGGGTTATTGATGACTACCAACGTCCAGGAACTTTTGAACTATAACATATCGACATGACCAGCCAAAGTATCGTGTTTGTTGCCAAGGCAACAACAGGAAAAGTCCAGTTGGATAGGGTAACCGCGAATAAACAATCACGCGATTTGCTGTCTGGAAGAAAAACGTCTCAAAAATTCTGTGTACAAAGTATTTCACGGGTGCTTATGTAATAGGAACCTTACGCAAACTAAAGTGACAACGGGAACGTTGTAAAAAAAGAGTTAATGAGTAGTACAATAGTTTGCATATCCGTTATAAATCTACAAAACAACGTCGTGAAATGACCAAATTCAACATTGTTGTAAAACGTAAACTACGACGGCGAATTTTCATGCTTCTAGTTTGACAATGCGTTTATTTAAAAATGTATACCCTTTATTCGATGGTTTAACATATAATACGCGCGGATATTTTAAACAGTTTTTACATATTCATGTGGACATTAGTTCTGAAACCGAAAGAAACACTAAATAGATTTTAATACGGTTAGAGATTCTCAAATACGTTGTCGTCAGCATCGCCATCGTGGTTGCGTAAAGGTCCCTCGTATAAACCAACCTTTAAAAAAATAGTGTTGTAAAAATAAAAGAAACAGATTGAATGAGTTTGACTGTTTCAACCATTAAAAAAGCTCTTTAAAAAAGAAAAAAATAACCCTTTCCCATACCGGGAGTCGAACCCGGGCCGCCTGGGTGAAAACCAGGAATCCTAACCGCTAGACCATATGGGATTTGAGTACTTACTGAACCTGACATAACATTACTTATCAAAATTTCCATAGAATGAGTTTTGATGATTGTCATTTGGAATCCCTGTTGCACTGGAATTGTTTTTCCTAATCGCTAGTTGTCACTAGGGCACTTCTTAAACGCTATATAAGTATCGGTTACTTTACATGTTTCAACCATTAAAAATTTCTGGGAGTTTAAAGAAGCATTGTCAACAAATTTTAAGTCATTTTTCTGAGTACTTTCAAAGTAAAGGAAACCTCAAAATAATATTTTTCTAACTTAGAAAAACAACAAAGGAGTAAAAAAAAACATGAAAATAACCAAGGATGGTTTCAACTAACGAAGATTAAGACGGATTACCAACGACAAACTTTTAAAAACTTGCCAGTTTTTTTCAAGAAGCGTTGTCCGTGACGTCCAACATTAGTTTCTTTCGTCGTGAATCGCTACCCGAGGAACGTCTTTTCATCACATCTCCGCTACCATTATTTGTTTCTTTTGTAGTGGGAATTTGTTTGTTTGTTTGTTTGCGAAATCCATCCAAATCCAGGAAGGAGTTATTTACGCAACGAAATCTTCTGATGTAACTCACCGTTCTTGTTAATTTCCGAACTACACAACTAAACGAAACTGATATTTGACTAAAACTATCAAAATTTTATACATTTTATATTGAAACTGTATTAGACATCTTTAATTCAACGTGACAGTAAAGCTTTCAATATAACCATAGAATATAATAGCAATGGTATTACCATCGAGTTCCCATATGGTCTAGCGGTTAGGATTCCTGGTTTTCACCCAGGCGGCCCGGGTTCGACTCCCGGTATGGGAAACGACAATTATTTTTTTACCTATTTAGAAAAATCTGAGCTTATTGATTAGTCCACAAGGTTTTTTTCATCAATGGATTTTTTTTTCAAGGATTTTTTTTATCAGTGGTAATTTTAATAGTGCACAGGCAAAGTTTACCAAGATGCCTCGAGGTTCTAGTCTACCTCGATATTGTAGTTTAATTTTTTTTCTGGCAAATGTACAATCACTGGAAAGGAAAATAAAACAGCTCGTGTATACGCTACTCGGGTTCTTCTCGTGTTAAATAAATATCTAACTAATGTGGAGTGAACTGGTGGAAAGAGAAACAGATTGAATCAGTTACAATGTTTCAACCATTAAAAAAGCTCTCTTAATAAAGAATCAAAGTCTCTTCGAGATATCGACGTTTTTGCATGAAGTATGAGTCGAAGGTTTATCCTGTGCATTGTTCTTCGAACTTATCATTACAGTTTCTTTGTAGTTTAATTTAACAATTTCCTATCTTCGCGGAGGAAATGCAGCCATATAATTTTGTCAAAAATGGCTCGTTCGCGCCGGGTATTTATACACATATTCCTTAACATTACACAAATAAACAGTGCAAATTTCAGCGAGATCTGACAATTCTATACTTTAAAACTGCAAGGACCTTTCGAGGCAGTCGATTACGGCAGCGAAATTAGCAAATGAAACAGCAAAATATGCGTTCGACGCTTTGTTTTTGCGACGCTATATTTGAATTGTTATAGGTAGACCGCCGTTCAATGTGTTCAAGGCCGTATCGTTACGATTGCTCCATGAAAAAGCACGAAAAAAAAATACGGATATTTCCGACTACTGTCGGAGAAAACATTGCGCATATAATTGCGGCGTAAACAAATCGTTACACTCAAGCTGCGTTTTGTCTAGGCTCGGCGAGGGTCGGATATTAAGACCCAGGATTAAACAAAAGCCATATATACAGTGAATGCTTTCGAATTATATTTGAAGATGAAATACGAAAGAATTTTGCTGTCTTTGACTGAAATTCCACTCGAACTGCGTAGATACTATCGCATATTGTAAAGCCGATTCATGCAACATTTCTCTCAACGCGAGGTCTCGTCCCAACGACCTAGGCGATGAGCGACCAATTGGCCTAACCGCCCAAGCAGAGGAAGCCCCCATCTCTTGCTTGTACTCATAAACTGAAAGAGGAGTGGAGGTTGACGTTGTAATTTTTAAACGATGTAAGCGCTAGTGATTATTTATTCGTGTTTTAGTTACGCAATCCATTGTTTGTGCGACGCTTTTTATAGATCGCCTTTCAGACACACGTGCGTTGAGATAAGAAAGCTGACATGTCACTTTTAAAATTGTTATATAACGTTTGTAAATGTGACAAGTCACGTTTTTTCCACGAAATCGCAAGTGATCAACCAACAGCGGAAAGTAATCCCTTGAGAAATTGAAACAGTCCCTTGAGAAATTAAAAAAGTCTCTTGAGAGTTTACAAATATGTGGATCCAAATTTTGTCTACATAACCCCTATTCTACCATTTTTAGCTTGTAAACAAGCAAAAACGTCGAAAAAACAGGAAGTAACCCTTTCCCATACCGGGAGTCGAACCCGGGCCGCCTGGGTGAAAACCAGGAATCCTAACCGCTAGACCATATGGGATTTGGGTATCAAGATTAACCTCACAAAACATTACTTATCAAAATTTCCATAGAATGCGTTTTGTGATTGTCATTTGGAATCCCTGTTGCACTGAACTTGTTTTTCCAAATCACCAGTTGTCTTGAACATAGTAGTTGTCTATAAAGTATTGGTTACTTAACATGTTTCAACCATTAAAAATTAAACTGTTAAAAAAAAGTCAAAGGAAGTTGTCGATTCCCATGCTGGGAGTCAAAACCCATATGGGAAATAGATACATATGTATGGCTTTTCTAACATTAGTTTATTTCCTCGTGGATCGCTACCTGGGGAACGTCTTTTTATCACATTTCCGCTGAATTCTTTGTTTCTTCCGTAGTGGGAGTTTGTTTGTTTATTTCTCAGCGTATTCCATCCAAATCTAGCAAGGAGTTATGTACGCAACGAAATCTTCTGATGTAACTCACTGTTCTTGTTCTTAATTTTCGATCTACATAACTAAACGAAACTGACATTTGACTGAAACTATCAAAATTTAATACATTTTGTATTGAAACTTTATTAGACATCTTCAATTCAACGTAAAAGAAAATGTTTTAGTAACACCGTAGAATATAATATAAATAGCAAATGATTTACCATCGAGTTCCCATATGGTCTAGCGGTTAGGATTCCTGGTTTTCACCCAGGCGGCCCGGGTTCGACTCCCGGTATGGGAAACGCTATTTTTTTTTTTTATCAATGGTAATTTTAATAGTGCGAACGCAAGGTTTACCAAAACGCCGCGAAGTTCTAGTCTACCTCATATTGTAGTTTGTTTGTTTTTTCTGGAAAATATACAATCATTGGAAAGAAAAATAAAACAGCTCGTACGCTACACGGGGACTTCTGGTGTAAAAGGAAATCTCTAACTAATGTGGAGTCGGTGAAATGGTGGAAAGAATGACTTGGAAACCTGAAAGTTGTGTTTAAGATGAAAATCTGAAATAAACTGTAAATACTGCAGGTGGTGTATTTATTTGTTGGCCAGTAATAAATGAGCTGAAAACTGACTGAGATAAAATATCTTGCTTCTATCCAGAACTCCACCCTTGAAGACCATACTCTGGAACTCAAGATGTCGCACAGGAAAGCCAGGTCAGTGAAGATTTTGCGGTTGTTGAACTTTTTCGTTGTTTTTGTTTTATTTTTGCGTTCATTTTTCAATAATGAAACGTTCTCGTCGAAGGATTCTCCAAGGAAATAATGTGAGGACGTTGCTTTTGCTTTTGTTCTAGATTATTCTGCACTTGTTCTAGATTATTTTATGTAGGATGCGTTTTATTACAAGTCAGAGTGTTCTGTTTCGTCAAATTGTCATAGCCTTATCTATATCGCCGCGCTGGTTTCATGTGTGCTCTTTGGTCACCGTTACAACGCGTCATTCTGACATAAATGATTGTTGAACTTATAAACTCCACTAATAGTAGAGAGAGCTGCATGCTTTAGTGTTCAAAAGCAAAAAAGGCTCAAGAAATGCGCGACAAACAAATCAGTCAACCAAGCTGTGATGTAGTAATGTTGCTCATTCTCTTTAATATTTTTTTCTTTTTTTTCAGCGACAAGGTGTCACAACGCAAATCAGCTTCTACAACGAAACAAAACAGTTCTAAAATCCTGGTGCGAAATGTGCCATTTGAAGCGTCAAAGAAAGAAATCAAAGAACTTTTTGGGTAAGCAGTATTGGCCTTATTAAAAGTAATAACGGCGTTGCATAGACGTGCGTTTGCTTTAGCTTGCGTAGCTGGCGGTATTATTGGGTTGGCGGTATTGTTGGTTTTAAAGCGCGCCACTCGCTTGCTTGCGCACGCATTTAAACCCAACAATACCGCCAGCTACGCAGGCATATGGAATCGTTGACTTTTTCGTGCTTGATGTGTGCTCTAAACCTATATTTTGCACAAAAAATACTCACAAAGGCAAAACTTGTTCGAGGTTGCTAGAACCGCAAAAAGTTGCCCCAAACGCCAAAAGTTGCTCAAAAGTTGCCGAGCTCAATCGGGACAGGCTTAGTCTGGAGCCGTGGTGCCCTAAACCCCTTTGGGACCCTGCTATGTCATACTTAGCGTTGGTTTCACCGTGTTCTCTTTACAGCACATTCGGGGAAATAAAGACGCTGAGGCTTCCTCAGAAACTGTCGGGGACTGGGTCTCACAGAGGATTTGCATTTGTTGATTTCCTCACCAAACAAGACGCAAAGGTAAGTAGAATCTCTTGTGTTATTAATCAATAAATCCGTACAATTTTTTCTGTTAGACCATGAAATACGTTTCTATGGTGTTGGGACTAGTTTCCCATGATTAGTGGCGGATCCAAAAAATAAGTTACTTCATGCCCACAAGATGCCATATCCGTGAGAGTGGCGCTTATTTTGAGACGACCAACATAACGGCTGCGATGGAGACCAGGATCTACACCGCCTTTCGACTCATCAGTCGAGCAAGTTCAGTTGAAACACAATTTCATCCTGCTTGAGTAGAATGTTTAGTGACTATTTCTTGGCTTTCGAGAATCCAAAAGTGATCGCAGCAAGAATCGGGCTCCAGTCTCCGGGGGGGGGGCTCCCATATGAAACGGACGGGGATGCTCGTCGGAAATTTTGAAAAGAACCCCTAAAAGAGACCAATCCGGGTGTGGCTCAACCTTTTCTTGACCCCTAAAAGATACCAAAAAACTAAAAATAGAATTGATATTTGGGATAATTTAGTTTTTTTCCTCCCCTCTTTTTTGTTTTTGGGGGGGGGGGGGGGGGGGCAATTGAGATATTTGTATATTTCTGCGTGTGTAACCCTAAACGAATAAAATAAAAATAATAAAATAAATGGGAACGAGACCATTATGGCTAAACATATTGCCATTTTCCCCGGAACACCCTAAGCGAGACCAAAAATTCGAAATTTACACCCCTAAGCGAGACGACGAGCATCCCCGTCACTTTCATATGTGAGTCCTCCCCCCCGGGGGGGGGGGGCTCCAGTATGCATGTTCCATTTGTCACAGGCGCATTCTGGAGTGCTTTACGCCTATTTGGCATGTTATTTTAATGTCTCTTTTCGACAGACTTATCGCAAAGAGTAGGGCACGGAGTTCCCGGTTTTGTGGTCTGGCCTATTCACATGTATCCATGGGTTGGGTAGTGGGACGAGATCATATACATGAACGGATAGCGGCTGCCAAAGGCGCCTGATATGCTAATTTCCGATCTCGTCACGTAATTCTAGCTGTGAAGCGCATTGAGCGTTGTGAATGCGCTATACAAGAACCATTACTATGACCATTAATCAGAGAGAAACCGAGCTAGCGAATCTTGATCTTTAACTGACATTCTCGATCTCTAAGCTTCAAATAGTTCAAACTTCTCGTAGTTCATGCAAAAACCAGTTTGAAAATGTCCTGAGATTGGAACGGTAATTTTGAGTGACGGATCTGTTTTACAGCGCGCGTTTGAGTCCCTCTGTAGCAGCACTCATTTGTACGGGAGGAGACTGGTGCTGGAATGGGCCGAGGACGAAGATAGTGTGGATGCTCTGAGAAAGAGAACCGCTGAACACTTCCATGGCAGTATCCTTTGTGAATATATTTGTCTTTTCTTCTTTTTTTAAAAAAAAACTTATGAATAATAACATTTACAGGGGTCTAAAATCAATTTGGAAAGGAGACCTTTTGAAGTAAATTTAAGATTGTCAGTGCATATTGTTGATATTGTTATTTCAGTGCACGCTTCTCATAGCACGTTAACTGTCGTTGCAAGCAAGAAATCCCTTAACTTTTATTCAGCTCCAAAGACTGCCAAGAAGAAGAAAGATATACTGGACGACTTACTAGACTCAGAGATGCAGGAATGATGATCAGTCTAACATATCTGGTGGCCGGCGTTCAAAGGGGAAGGAGAAGGGGAGAGAGCGCGAAGCACGATCGCGCTTAGCGCTCTCTCCTCGCACCTGCGCTTCGCGCTCGAACTCCCCTTCTCCTTTCCGTTTGAACGCCGGCCAATCGCAGACTAGTCTTACAGTTGAAGATGGTCTACAGATTAGCTTTAAAGCGTCGACAGACAAGGACACAATGAACATTCACTTGATAATAAATATCTACAGATATATATATCAAAGCTCTTTTTATAATATGAAAACATTATAGAACATGCAACAGGAAACGAGAATGAAAATAGACATCTACCTGATGTATAGAAACATTCGCAGAACTACATGTAATATTAATATAGAGATGTGTGATTGAGTAAGAAGGATTTATTTTGTGAGCTTTGTTCGACAAACTTTTGCGGTGAAGTTTTGGTGAAATACATGTTGATGACAGGAAATCTTTCTTTTCTTGTCTCAGTGTTATTTGAAGGTGTTATTTGTGTATTACGAAAGGTATCGGCGTGAAATAAAGTACAAAATGGATCAATTGTTTTGAAGAAATCACTTTTTGACCTTTATCCATGGGTCTCTAATGAGTAAGGGATAACAACTGAATCAAGACAACGTTTTCGCCAAGCTGATTTGGTAGGCCACAAAGAATAACGGCGTATTTATTTACAACATACCGTATTTACTCGAATAAGCGCCGCGGCGCTCATTAAATTTTTCGCGCCTCAAGTGCGGCGCTTATTTGAGGGCGGCGCTTATTTAAAATTTGGACGCCACAAAGAATCTTATCTTTTACAGTTATTGAAAATTGATTGTCAGTATTCGTCTCTTGATGAAGAGAGAAGTGGCGCTAGCTGTCCTGGCAAAGTTCGCGGCCTTCACAACATTTACAGAACTTCGTATTGTAAGAATACTGGCGAAATTATGGGTGAACGCTAAAGCCTGGTTTTCACTAGCGTCGCAAGCACAAGCGCAACACGCAAAAAGGAAAAATTTTGACCCTTGTGCTGGCGCCGCAAGCAAAAGCTCAAACATCAAAATGCAATGCGTTTGTGCTTTTACTTGAATCGAAGTCGTTTTCACGGTGAAATAAGACCTGTTGTCCTTGCGCTTTGCTGCGTCGCTAATGAAAACCAGGCTAAAACAATTACTTTAAACTGCAAAACATCGCTTGATGGAAAGAAATGTCCAAGTTTGTTTAGAGTTGTGTAGTGCTGTTTTAGTTAAACGGAATTCCCGCATCGGGACTGCGGCGCTAATTCGGGGGCGGCGCTTTTTCGGGTAAATACGGTGCGGGTACAGCCGTCGCATGATTGTTTTTTAGCTCGAAAACAATAAAAAATTCCAACGGGCAAATGCGACGGCTATACTCGTATGATGCAAATAAATACTTCCTAAGTGTCACTTGTAGTATTTCCTTCATCCAGGTAAAATACGAAAAGCAATCCATTAGGTAAAAAACATAAATCGCATCTCCAAAACTACTTTTCAAAGTGCTTCGAGAGAGGATTCGGGTAATCCTTAGCATCTTTCGTTAATCTTGAAAAAAGGAGGATTGGATGAAGAGTAGTCTGAATTGAGTTATAGCACCTTTCAGGGCGCTACCTCGCTAATTGAACTAACCATGCTGGCCGTGGAACCTTTCCAACTATGACACAGTCACTGGCATCCTCCACCCTGATACAGAGTGGAGTCATCTGCCAAATGCAACTCGCCAAGCCTGTTTCTAGTGAACCACCCCTCTAATTCGGAGGGTATCCATCTGGGATAAACAGTAGCCTTTGTCTCAGACCTTCCCAGGGGCATGTGCAGGAAAGCAAGTTCCTCGGTAGTAGCCCCTTAAGCGAGCATTTCACCCAACCCGATTAACCGTTTGCTTAACTACTCTATTTATAAGATCAGAACTCGTCCGTGGTTCAGTTGTGGGATGCGTTTCTTGATCTCACAGTTCTTTAGTTTGCGTTACAGCGAAAGTTACTTTACTGTGATTTAGAAATTGTAAATTATATTTCCTGTAGTGACGGATGATTTCAATTGGCATCAGTTATTCCCAATTTTAGAATGGCTCTTGTTTTGCGCATGCGCATTTGATGTCGATTAAAAGGAAAAGAGAGTAACACGTATCGCTATCCAAGTTTTTTTTTGTTGTTAAAAAAATCACCATTTCGAGCTTATTCATTTCGGCTAAAAAAAGTAAATATTTGTCATTCAATACGGACGGAAAGGAAAAAACGTGTAACGGGAATGTGTCAAACCTTTTAGTACTGTGTAATAAATGGAAACGTGTTTTATCAGCCGGCGGCTGACATCATGATTTTAGTTAACAGGTCACGTATTCGAAGCGTTTTTGACAAAAAAAATTAAGTTGCACTTGTCAGGAGCCGAACAGGCGCGCGCCTGACATTTATTGTAAGAAAGATTGAAGCCAATGTCAAACATGAAGTGATATTTATTGGTCTTATGTCATGGTCAAATGTAAAGGAAAAAAACTGAAAAATTTTTTAGCCTGAATTTCGCAAGTAAAGTCGACATCAAATTTCTCATTACAATATTAATAAAATTTTCAGCTGATAGGTGGCGGTGAGAATATAGAAAACATTTACAGGGCAATGCGCCTTACCGTGGCCACCCAACAAACTTTTTTACAAGTGTCATCTTGTAATATTTTACGTTTTCACTGCGTTTTGTTGATGAATACGATGTAACAAGTATCTATTTGATCGTATTCAACTTTGCAAGGAGGCGTGTTCTTCAAACAAATAATATTACGCGAGCACACTTGTAAAAAAAATTTGTTGGGTGGCCACGGTTAGGCGTGTCGCACTGTAACTAGGAGATATTGTCTGTACCGCTAAATTCTCAGAGCTCACGCTTAAAAAATGAATAATAACTAGCAAGGAGAATTTATATTGTAATTTTTTTAGAGCCTTCTCCGCTTCCTAATGGTGCAATGCAAGAGTCTAAAAGGTTACTAAGCAGCAGAATTCATAACCACTATTGAAAGCTTCTAGGATCAATAGCAAACCGCTTGAGAGAGAAAATACAACGAATTTTTTCTTAGGCGGTCTTGTTGTCTGATCTATTGTTTGGTTGCTTACGATACCTATTATTATCTCGATCTCGAAAGCCCAGACTTGAACAATATTCAGCATGTAACGCTACTTAGCAACTCATGAGAGGTGAAAAATTGACAGGCGTTGTTTTCTTTTTCGGCTCAAAAAAGTGGAGTTTGCCGTTATATTAGCATACATGTTTTGCTGCTGTATTCGTTCCGAATTTTGTAATTCAGGTACCAGTTTTGGGAACGGTTGAAGACGCGTAACTGAATAAAGACGAGTCCATTTGAACGCCTAATAACTAAAGTAACTAAAGACAAGTTTTTTTGTGACGTTTTTATGCCTGGAAACGACAACATCCACAAAAATATGAACAGAACGCGTGTTTGTAGTTGTATTTTGTTGCCATTGGCGATAGCCTTTGTTCAGCCTTAGTCAGTTGATTTAACAATATCAACAATTATTCCTTTCTTTTAGGCTCTTTTGTTTTCTTTAGTTGTATTTATCGTCTCCCATAAATGTTTTTTGGACTAAAAAGCTTTTTATGGATCCTTCACTAAGCCGAACAGTATGGCTGTGTATATTTAGGCACAGAAAAATTGTCGATGATTATTTCTCACTCAAGTGCGAAGTTCCACTTCTAATTCTTTCACTCGCCGTTTAGCTTCAGTTCAGGGTCAAGCCTACTTAACATGTTATTGTTGACCATGGGCTTGTTAAAAATGGTTGAAAGCTTTAATTAACTACTTCTTGATCCTTTTTGTTAAAATTTTCACTCAGCTCGACACCTGTAACTGAAAAGAGGTGCAACACAGTCTGTAAAGTTCAACGTATCAGTAATACCGCGGATGAAAATCATAGATTTGAAATATTCCGCCTTTCAAGCGTGTAGTTTTGCTGATTATATGGTTAACAACGCGTTCACTGAAGTTAGGCCCTTCAGACAATGAATACAACAACGGTTTGCCATTTAAAAGTGAAGTGGTGTCGCCTCTTGAGTTTGCTATTATAAATTTCAAGTTAAGATTCGAGCTAATAATATACCGGGCCGGGCAATACGCGGACTGGGCGACATAAACGGGCAGGGGTTGATTTCAATACAATCGTGAAAGATGACTCGTAAAATTATATGCCGTGGAAAATTCTTAAAACAGACCTGAGTTTCGTGTGCAATTCAATTAATCCTATCTGTTCTCGTTTCTTTTCAAGGTCACATTGATAAACAAAATGTAAATCTCTTCGAAACAGGAGTCTGTTTATAGAATTTCAGTGTTCATTTTAGCTTGCTGGTTTAGCCGGTATCACTGATGCTCGCCTTGGGGCTTAATTCGACCATTCGCGAAAACTCTCGAGACCACACTACAAAGTCGAAGGAGACTGCAGTTTTATATTTTTCGCTGAATTTCCATTCTGGGCATAAAATGATTCCAAAACGATGGGGCGCGACTGAAATTTCATCGCACTGAATATATTTAAGTTAAGAGTGACTTCTTTTAAGGCTTTTAACCATTAATGCTAGTGCTAATAACGTCCCTTGAGAGCCTTTGATTAGAAACCACTTAAAGTTATCCAAGACCACCAAACAGACCGCCTCGCCTAAAGAACTTTGGAATATTTACCCTGCTCTTTAGCAATTAAAGAAAGAAAGGCTGTTTACCCGAGATGTAATTGTCTGTCTCTAGAAAAGAAGCGTTTTAACATCAACGGAAGCCAAATAAATGTTATGAGTGTGTTCAGCTTGAAAAAGGCGCTTTCGCATACGGCAAAGAGTCATTTAAATTTGAAAGGTGGTCTTGGTACTTAGCTTGAAAGTGCACTTAATGTCTCAAATTGAACATTAGTGGCTTTTTGTTGTTAAAATGTGGCCGATCTCTTAATATGTGCCCAAATACAGAAAAACACCGGATGTTCGCGAGAAAAAAGGTCAATTCTTGCTCCAGGCTGAATCACACTCAATTTTCGCGCACGCGATAATGTAAAACGAAAGAAAGAAAAACGCCTCGCCGATTTAAGCCAATCTCGACATTTAGGTTCGCACCAGAATTTCTCTAAGATTTTCACCTGTAACCTGACAGAGATAAAACATGTGCTGCTTTACCAGATTTAATTGAAATAAAGTGCATTGGTTCTCACAACGCGAAAACTGTCCATTTGCAAGAAAATCATGAGTGCGCGCCGCTTGGGGGCGGCTAAATATGTACATAAATTTGTCTTCTCGCTTTTGGAAAAATTACAATCAATTAGAACCGAATTATTGAATTTCCTGTTGATGAACTTGAGCCAAGCCCACACCATTCTACTGATTTGAACTTTTTAAAACCAATTTTTGAACGAATTTGTGGAAAGGAAGTCTTAAAAAGATTCGCTTCGCTTGCGCGTTGTTTTTTGCGCTGGGTTGTTTGAGGCGGGATTTTGTCGTGTAGAAACAAAAGCAGGCTAAAACATGACTGTGCCGGGAAATGTAGTAATCAACCTCCCGCTGGTTGAGTCCTATTCAAGTGTCTTGGTTTAAAAAGCCTCGCTTGTGGCTCGTACATAAAACATGAGCTAGTTTTGCCTTTTAAAAGAACGAACCGGACAGTGTTTTGCAAAACATTGGGTGGTCTTTTTGCAAGTTCCACATGTTTTGCGCTTTCTGCCGCCCGCCCGCTAGGGTCTTTTTAAAAGAAGTTCCGTCTTGGAGCCTTGTTTTCGATTTCGTGTTTTGTAATCATCCGTGCGGGATAATACATGAATTTCCATCCATATAAATTTACGTTCAGCAAGCTTGTGGCTCCTAAGGCGCTCTTGACGAAACCTTTTAAGAGACGAAAATAAAGGCAATTCATTTCTTAATAAGCGAACAAGAAGCCACAAACAAAAGGAGTTTGGAGACTGCTAAGTTTTTATGGCTGAACGAAAGAAGTGCTAAACATGGCAAGAGCCTAAAAACCAGCTGCTCGAATGCATTTAAAACTTCAAGGCGATGCAATAAGAATAATTATGGTGCTCGGATGCTTCTCGAAACGAAATCGTTCGGCAAAATTAACTGCTACTAAAACAGTTAGATAGACGCTCTTAGGTAAACACTTGAGCCATATACACCTGTTGGAATATGTTATATTTTATTTCGTCTGAATTGAAATCACAACTCTCTAGATCAAGCAGTACGTTCGATCATTTCTCTCGTCTATAACAGTCACGAAAAAGTGACCAAATTTGTATTTTTCTCTGTGCTAACACCTTAGCTATCGTTGTATCATAATATTTTCAGGATAGATTTTCTCGACTAGGGGTTTATACGGTCTGTACAACAGTTAAATTTACTCACACTAGAATTATAAAATATTCTTTTAAACATTTACAAATTCATACAGATGTTCGACAAGCGAACTATTATTATTTATATGTTACATTTTCTTCTCTCAAAACGCTTTATATTAGAACGTATTTCGTCTGATTGGATGTCATAAATTTTCATTTATACTTCGTCTTTTCTTTACAACTCTGTCACTGAGTTTGAAAAACGTGCTTCTTTATGCATGCCCCAAGGCAATAAGCTGTTTTATTTACTTAATCTTTCTAATGGTCAGCCGAGCACTAGAGCGGCATTGTTTATTGATGAAACGATAACTACGTTTTCTCGGCCGTATAAGCTTTGCCAAGCATTTGGTGTGCCGCTAAAACAAGATAATAAGAGTGTTTTCCGCGCACTTTGTGCTTATCAGCTCAGGGGTGGATTAATACCATTTCAACCCCTTTATTCCTTTTGACTTGGGGCAGACCATTTGTCCGATGACATTGTTTCTAAGCATTAAATATTATATTTCTTTGTGTCTAGATAGTTTTCACTAGCGGCTAAAAATTCGGGAATCACTTTCATGTTTTTCACCAAACCTCGGCGGAAGATGGTATTGTGTTCTGTGGCCTACCAACAGCCGTCTCGTAGCCATTCGGGCTCTGCCCAACAACGCAATGGCTAATTTGTATTCCCGAGCTGTTGTCGTTTACGGCCATAATTCCTTGGCTGTTAAATCCCGTGTTTTGAAGCATTTGAGAATTGTCCATGTTGGCGTTCACTTCGTTCGGCAAACCAGGATCACCCTTCATGTAAAACTCATCAAAGGCCGTCGCCGGGAAGTGTGTATTTTGTGAAGCTAAACGTGTGAAACAAGTAAACAAAACAGTGAGAAATAAGAAATAAATGTGTTGTGTGTTATATCCAAGTTTATGAGTTCATCAGCGCCTTATCTTTATATTTAAACGCGGTTTGCCTCGTAAGCTTTCTGAGCTTTCTTGAATTATATTTTGTAAACAAAGTGATTGTGGTTTCAAAGAGATAGTGTCAACCGAAGGTAAGCCCATATCCAAAGAATGATGTTATGCCATTAGACGGAAAGAAGGCGGCATTTTATCGGATCTGTAGCAATATTGTACCTTCTTGCACGTAAGAGCCACTTTAATATTTGCAAAGATATTTTGAAAATTTGCAAATCTTAGCGCGCCCAGAAAATGGAGAAGTCAATGTAGTCAGATCTTTTAAATTAGAACAGACGTAGTAGTCAAAATTTTCTAAAGTAAAAGACCAGGTTTATATCGAGACGTGACTGTATTTGTTGGTCTTAGTTACATTTATGGATTGGCCATAAACGTAACACTATACCAAACCGATAACTAACTCTGGAAACATAGCTCGTAGAAACATCGCGGTCTTCTTCTCATGTAAATCACTCGCTCTACAAATTAAACGCTCCTTTAATTTTCTTCTGTTTTTAACTGTAGAAAAGTTTCAGTTACATAATTCAGAAATCCTCCCTCTATTAGAATATTTACCTCTTTAAACTAAGATAAGCTCAGTCATCTTTGCAATACCTTCATTTTTTAGACAAGACTCCGATATACAATATTTTCTTTTTTATTTTCTTTTTTTTTTGAAAATTTAATAGTTTGGTCTGCACTTGGATCAATCGAAAGAAATAATCATCATTTATTCGCCGTCTAAGCTGCTTTATTCTGAGCAGAGAATTTTTGTAAATTTTTTTTTTCCAAAATCACGAAAACCCTGTCCAAAATCCGGTAGAAAAACGAATTAAAATTATCTCCCAATGGTCGAGTTTGATTGGAACGGCGGGGTACGTTTATATCACTGGCAGCAGTTTTTGACTTCGAAAAGCTAAACGCCAAACCCTTTGAATAATTAAAGAAAAGGTTTTAAACAGGAGGTAGTTTGTTTTTGAAGTACCACGAAATCTGTGTACAACTTGTCTTACGTTGCACGGAATCACGACTTGAAATGTAAAGAGCCATTTCTTTATTCAAACAAAACAGTAAAAAGGGAGCCTAAGAAAGCTTTCTGATTTAGCCGAGTTGGTTTAGACAATATATCTCGAGGAAGTAGGACGAATGAATTTCTCCCCGGTAAATCCCTTATCACTAAACAAAACTCCTGATAAATAGTATTTCCATTTTGCCATTTCCTGCCACCTCGTATTAGATGTCTTTCGATATTGCATACCTTATGCTATGACGTCTATTTTTAGCTGAACACTTTTTTTTGTCAAAATCCGACTGTTTCTGCACGAAAACTGTTGCCACAGCTGTTTGTTCTCATAAATGTGCTAAAAATGTAAGGCAGGCAAAATGGTTGAATAATGCCTTTATAAAACAATGGGAGGCTGATACGCGGCCTTCGAATTATTCAAATTCGTGATTTTTAGTATCTTTTGGTGACCTGCCAGTTGTGAGAGAAAAAATAATTCCATTTTTGATGCCCACTTTGCAGTGAATTCAGACCTGAGTGTACGCTGTGCTATGTTGTCGGGAAGGTTTGGGACTGTCTTTAAACGTTCTTTACAAATTTACCCCATCTCTAAGGGCAACTGAGCACAAGTTTCCGCAGCTTAATGTAGAAGGGAAAATGTCATGCGAGCTGTTGTGACTATCAAGTTGAAGAGCTTTTGAGTGCTTTCCAAATACACTCTCGAGTGCTATCCATTAAAAATTGACTGATATATTCCCTCATGGCGCAGAGTGAGTCGTGTGCGGTTCCCAAGAGGCGATTGACCGCGCGCTGAAAAAAGATTGCTACGGAGAGAGTTTTTCCAGAAGGAAATTTAAATGCGGAAGAAAAGTAAACAGACTGTGTTCCTAGCCTACCTGCGTAATTTATATGTGATGTGTTGATTGACTGTTCTGCGGCGTTCGTGGATCCGTTTCCAAGGTTTTCACCCCTTGCTCTCCGTGATCGCCGGCCTGATCTCACAGCGCGGGTTGCGCTCGGTTGTGAAACTCCTTGCTGCTTTAGGCGTCTCTCTTTCGATCTTCGGTTTTGAAACCATACCTGAATCACTCTCATGTTTAAGCCGGTTTCTTGCGCTAATTTTTCGCGGATATTTCGGGAAGGTTTCGGAGTTGCTGCAAAGGTTGCTTTGAGGGCTTCTAGCTGCTTAGCTTTGATGGTCGTCCGTGGACCGCGGCGTTTCGTCCCGAGCGCTACGTCTAAATCTTCGTCCAAACCGTAGCTTAGATCTTTCTCTTCGGAATCGGAGTCTGTAGTAAGATTTAACACACACACATACACACAAGAATTAGATCTATTAAGATTAAATAACCGTTTGTGTATTAATAAACAAACCAATTCCCCTTCCACTCACCGGAATGCTTGGATTGGAAGCGTGATTGGTAATAGTCCTCTTTACAAACGAATTTGCTTTCTCCTACATAATACAATTCATCACCGGTCAAGATTTGCCGGTTACAACTGGAACAATTGAAACATTTGACGTGAAACACCAAGTGCTTGGCTCTCCTGACCATGTCATTCGGCGAGATCCCTAAACAGCAACCAGCACATTTTGTGCCGTAGCGCCTGAAAATTTCAAAATAAGAACTTGAGTTAGATTGTATAATTCATTGTGATCGAATTAACTTCGTCTGAGTAAAGCTTGACAATATTGAAGATAAGCAAGCGGTTTTGTGATTCGGCCGATTGTGAGCACCGTACCTGTAGAAGTCATTCTTACAAAACAGCTTCCCTTCTCGAGAAAAACATTTGTTTGTGAGTGCGCATTTGCAGTCATGGCAGTGGACGCATTTTACGTGCCAAACTCGGTCCAGAACTTTCAACAGGAATTTGTCCGAGATGGGCAGTTCACATCCTGCACATTGCTGAACCATGTTGCAAATCTGACCCTTCATCCAGCCGACTGTACGCGCTTGGCAGTTCAGTTTCCTCGTTGTCTGTGGCTGTATGTACGTTTATGTAAAGTACGGTGCCTTGCGCGTGAAATTTATGCGAGTAACTCTTCTACGTGCCCGGTGGGAGGTACCTCGCACTAGACCAGCTGCTGAACGGGACGGTAAAATGCAATCCAAGAGGAGGGATTGTGGATTTTCTAAAAACCGACGCTCTAGTTTATTCCGCGGTCAAAATTTGCATACAGTTTGGCGCACGGAATGCAAAGTGAAAGGATGAAAGCGCGCGGCACAGAAAGCACTTAGGCCGCCATGCTATACGTCAATTAGCTTGTTGAAAGACAACACATTTACGCGCTCCTCTTTTGATATAATTTGACTCCGCCTGTCAAAGCGAATTGACAGTTCAAATTTGACAGCACTCTGACAAAAGCCAATGACATTGAGAGCCTTTGTGGGCGCGAGCCAAACTTTCAACACGCTATTGTTTGACCGGGATTATGTAAACTCGGAAAAATCGCACAATTTGAACATCTTTTGTCTCGCTATTGTTCCCTTTGACTGCTATCATAAGGCTCAAAGCGCCTACTTGTCTCGCAAGGCTTCAACCACGAATGCGTCCGCACTGAACTGCGGAGCGCGCGATCGATGAAAAGGAAACACCGGCATCATGTAAATGTCATCTCGCTTGCGTTGCGCGAATATTGGATTACAGATATTTCCGACCAGTGAGGACATTTTTACGCAAAAAGTCGATCCATATCAGCAAGCGGGGCGGCTGGAAGGCTCGCGGATCGGAACGGAAAAGCTTTTGTGCCGAGATTTACTTTATCTCGTGATAAACCTTATGTTGTTGTCACTAAAACATGTCAAAACACTCCCATTTGCAAGTGTTTATTTACATACGGATTTTCAAAACAATGGCCAACAGTTAGCGCATTCTAATGAGCTGGGGTATTCTCTCTAGCTTCGTTGCGTATTCGCGACAACAGCGCGGCCTGAAAATTTAGTCTTGTTCGCGGCAAATCTAACGCAAAGCAATTTTTCTTTGGCACACCATCTGCTCTTAGAGGTCTCTTCAAGCGCGAAAATGGCCAACCACAGATTCCCATCAGCAGAAGTGGCTCCTGTTAGTCGCGTGAAAACCCGCATGGCACACTTTATTACCAAGTGTCGGATTCAGATTTTCGGCAAAAGTCCTTTTCCGCAGCAATTTGATTTCACAAAGTGAATTATTCAACAATACCGACAGCGTTTTCATTTCATGTCTGATATTTTGATGACAAAACCAAGATTTTTAATAAAAACGCGTCTGGAGCCCTTCCTTCTCAAAAAGACGGGAAAATGCTAAAATTTTGTTAACAAGCTTCCAGATAATCGCTTCATTTAAAGGATTTTTGCATCTGGAACGCAGCTTTCACCAGCTTGGAATCTTATATCGGTCGATTGAAAGCAAAACTGCCATCTATAAATAAGATTCAATGTTTATGAGAACATTTTCAACGAAGAAGACACAGTTCTGTACAACATACAAGTTCTTTTTGTTATAGTTTGTATGTGGTGTTAAACCTCCCCGTCTCAGCTTTGGTTCAAATGCTAATTTGCGAAAACACCTGCTAATAAACATCACCTGCCTTTCCTGAGATAACCGCTATGTAAAAGAAGCGCGGGCGATACAATCTCCTCACAAGTCTAGTTTTTGGCAAATCGATAGACTTGCACCAAGTCGCCCTCTATTGGCGAGCGAAGCGAGCCACGAGTCGCAAAGCGACGCGCAGGAGTCGCGAAGCGACGACCGTGAGTGACGAAGTCGCGAGAGGGCGACGTACGCGACATACCTAAACCGCGCGTACAAGGACTTTGAGAAAGTCTAGCAAATCGAGAATTATAATATTATATCTGCCGTTGGGTATAAATAATTCGCGAAATGAGTAAAACGCCCGAAGTCTACTACAAAGCTGGCTATGAAGTTTTTTTGTGAATTTTCTGCAAGCCATGTGCCAGACTTATTCGCTGTGAAAACCTGTACTGAGTTTGGTGCAGATGTGTAGATTGCGACCACAGCTGACGTTTTGCACGCCGTGCGAACCTACAATCCTTGCCTCTTGACAATACAGTATACCGTGAAAAGTCATTATTTAATTTTCCGAAACACCCCTCTCCAAAAAAACAATGTCGAGATATTTGAAGCCAGGTAGGATGGATAAAAATCGAATCGCCTGGTGGAAAGGTAAAGAAAAATTCCTATTTTTCCTATTTGTGAAGATTTTTCCGTTTTTTTTTTTCCGAGTAGGATACAACAGCCTTAAATAAAGGTTTTGTCTCTCCAGCGAATTTCGCTCTCTTTTTAATCCCCCCCCTTTAAATTTAGTCTTTGTTTGTGTGTTGTTGTATGTGTTTATGTCTTTACTACCTGACCCCAATAAAAAATGATGTAAACACTAAGGATGACTGGCACAAGGATTTCGGGCATGTACTCAATTTTATCACTACTAAATTTTGTAAACTTTTAATTTGAGTACGAATAAAGCTTTTGTTAATCACATTCGTTAAAACAATTTTTGTGAGGAGCTTAACGTGTCAGTTTATTTCCATTTTATGATTATACCGTATATAGCTGGCGCCTCCTGAAAAGTTTTGGTGAAATTTTTTCAAATTCGTAGTTCGTCACCGGTCCCTATCTTCCCCAACCCTTACTCCTTTCCGGTTTATTGCATTTCCTCTTGGTTTCGGTTATGGAACTATATTTTGATGTTTGGTTTAATTCCTGCGGTTTGTAGAGTATCAAAGTAATTTATGCATCGCAGGAAGTGACTTTATACCCCTAATCTTTTGCCGGATTACTTTTACTGAGGTACGCGCCTGCATGCAAGTCCCGGGGGGGGGGGGGGGTACTTGCAGTATACATGACGGGGGGTCCGACGGAGCTTTATATTGCGAACTCAAAAAAATACATGAGCCTGAAATTTTACACCCAAAAGAATACCTAACATCAAAATTTTCTACCCCAAAAAGTACAAGACCAAGCACCTCTATACTGATTTATTCAATAAAACAGACTTTAAGACCTAAAAAAATATATGACAGATCTCTTGACCCAAAAAAATACCGAGGGTGTAAATTTTCAACCGAAAAAAATACGTCGGACCTCCCCGTCATGTATACTGCAAGTACCACCCCCCCCCCCCCCTGGGATGCAAGTTTGTTATGTCACTCCATTACAACCTTATCAATCGGGTCAACCTGTGCCATTTTATTTTGATGATCGATTACAATCAAACATGGCGGTTCCGAAACTCATCAGCCGAGAAGTGATAAACATCAAGTTGGCATTTGCTTGACATTCCATTAAACTGCGCTGATTGACGAGCGAGAGAGTTGTTCAGTGGCGGCGTTGAGCCCGAGGTAATGACACTCGATACGATGACAACAAACACGATAGAAAATGCACTTTAGATTACTTGTTGAAATGTGGTGCGAAAACAGGAAATAATAGTAATTCACCTTCTCTCCTTACTAGATTACTGTAGTTCCTTACTTACCCTGAGAGACGCACCAACATTAGACGCACCATAAGAAATGTGGGGGTCGGGGTAGGGGATCTCTTTTACAGAATATTACTAATTGGTTCCAGACCCCATGACGTGCAAGATTTTTGATTTCTTGTCCGAAGTAACCTGCGATCAGGTGTTCTTTTTTTTGCGGCGGAGTGAAGGAGAAACCTGCCACAAAAAAACAAACAAAAAAAAAAACCCGCATGATCGCAGGTTATGTCCGAAGGTTTCCAATATTTTTAAGCATACAATTACTTCTGATTAGTTTAGTGATGTTTGACCTGTAATGTTTTGGAAGCCTGATAACTAAAACGCGTGACATCTATCCTTACTGATCCTAGCTGCTACTAGCTACGTAGACAGCCTTATCTTAAAACGCGAAGGAAACGGCGAGGGCAAAGCATGAAGGTGTGGGTTGTGGGACCCTCACCCATTCGCGTCCTTCTCGAGTTTCCTGTTTTGCTCCGGCGCCCAGTTCTTTCGCAATTCTTTCCCCGCGTTCAACGATCAAAGAAAAATACGAAAAACAGAGGGCTGTGAACAGTGTATAAGCTACGCTGTGAGAACCTGCCAAATTACTTAAGCAACTTTTTGAAATTTCATGGAAAAGAATACATCGTTTCAAACAAGTACTAAATGAATGTTACCAGTCCACGCTATGAAAATGTTCCCTTTGCTTTCTGTTGTTCTGGTACAATCGTCGTGCTGGGACGGACAGTTTAAGCTCCCGTACTGGCGATCGAATATATTTCGGTGTAATTCCTAGTGTTCGTTTGGATTATTTAGCAGCTACATACTAGTTACGCAACGCTTTCGAGTGGTATACTATGGAATATCCCACGAGTCACTTGTATTTTCTCGGTATACACACGAGCCTTTAGGCGAGTGTGTATACCAAGAAAATACAAGTGACAAGTGGGATATTCCATAGTATACCACGAGAAAGTGTTGTGTAACTATTTTATACCATGCCATAGAAAATACGCTTACTAAATTTCGTCGAGAATACAATCGCAGCGCACGATGGGAAGGTTGGGTTGAATACCGTCGAATATACAACGGCTTTCCTGTATTCTGATTGGCTGTATTTTCTATGGCATGGTATAAAGCGGTATATAGGTTATCATAGGTTCAACTCCAGCCAATCCTGAACTATAACGTCGGGAATGAACTGCGATAACTTTTTTTCTTCGAGCATAAGCTGTACCTGTGTTTATATAGATAACGGGCACATAACAGACACATGCGACTTGTGTGTCACTTTTTTGAAAACGTGAGTTAGCAGTTAGCTTCATGATATTCGCGTAACCAACATTGTACTTTATTCTCTTTGTAAATAATTGTATGTATTGACCTTTGTTTGCATTCCACGTCTAATAAAAATGTTATCTGGATGATAAGGACAAAACAACTTATTAGAGTTAATCGCTTCGCTCGCCCAGCGGCTCGCTTCGCTCGCCGACTCGCGCCTTCGGCGCTCCAAGAGTTCAATATTCACGTTGCCCCCAAATAGAGAGCTTGCTCGCAGGCTAAGTTAAAGGCGGTTTGTAAATCAAGTTCACCTTAACTTTTATAAAATCTATTTAAAAAAGGCCCTTAGGAATGGATATTAGCGTTAAAACAATTAAAGCTTGTAAAATCATTAATAATTCATGAGGGTGCAAACCAATCCCAGCACATTATTCAGATCACATGTACACAACTGTAAACCCCAATACAAATCAGACAAAAGAATTAACTTTTGATACAAACTCCTGCTCAGCTAATAAGTATTCATTAACTTTTGATACAGATCTCTACTGATTCGCATAACAATACTTTACATTCAATTTATTGTTTTCATTTCACAAGTAGAATAAAATATTCGCGTCCGATCTGTATGGCCGTTTACAATGGCTCGCCTATAGGCGAGCCATTGTAAACGCCCATACAGATCTCCCGCTCATATTTTATCTACTACTTAAAACGATGACGACTTTGAACAGCACACTACGGGAAAAAAAAGTTTCAACTAAAGCCAACAGGAACTATCTCTCCTTGAGCTTTACAGGCCCGGCGTGACAGCTCAAGTGGAAACATAGGATGAAAGGCCCGTCTAGCATCGGATGGAGACATCACCGTCATGGGATACGAAATCGCTATCGAACCGTCTGGATGGCGAAAAGCAACGTCGCATTTTCGGCCTGGAAACGCCTCCTCTATCTGTGTTTTCGTTACAAACACGCATGCCACTTCAGATGTGAAGCTTCTTGACTGTTCTGGGACTAGAGAAGTCTGATGATAAAACAAGTGGCTTAGAACTGCCCTGTTTATTTAGGCCAAGCACCTTCTCCAGCCGGTCAAGAAAGTGTATGGGGAGCAGGGATGGCGCAGTGGTGAGAGCGCTTGTCTCCCACCAATGTGGCCCGGGTTCGATTCTGGCCCGGTGCCATACGTGCATGGGTTGAGTTTGTTGTTGGTTCTCGTCCTTTCTCCGAGGGTTTTCTCCGAGTTCTCCGGTTTTCCTCCCTCCACAAAAACCAAATTCCAATTCGACCTGGATAGAGGACCCGCATGAAAACGAGCTAGAACTGATGTGGCTACCTCTCTAGACATAGCAATTTTTTGTATGACCTCATGTTTACATTCATTTTAAAATAAAATGTGATCTTTATTTTTCCCTCACACACCCCTTTCTCTTCTGTAAAATGTCGTGTGAGAACTGACTGGCACTCCAATACCTTACATAATCTAGGAAATGCTTCGACTCGGTGTACACGCACCAGAAATGCTGGTGCAAAAACTGTGTAGGTAACTTGCATCCATGAGGATGCTTGGCACTTAATGGACATGCCCTTTGACAGCCTTAATGGGTGGGTGGCCGTATTTGAGTGAGCGACCATTCAAACGTCTGCCAGTGGCTCGAGACCACGGAGTTCGTCTATCTCCAGAAGGTCCCAGTGCGTCAGTCCATACATAAACTGTCCAAGAATTCCCATTGCACACCTGTTGGGACCTTCAATCTACCAACGAGGGTTTTAATAAACGCACGAATAGTTATCCCGTTAACTTGACTTGTGTTCTAAAGACGAAGAGTTGGGACTGTCTAGGTACCTTCAAAATGGTCCACGACGTGTTTGTATTGGAGGATCTTGGAATCAGACTTCTGCACATCCTCGACCATGAACACCTGACTACAGGTGCACGGGACGGTTGCCGAGGTATGAGCTTAGTTGATCATTTGCAAACTTTCTCATGTCTTGTGATTAGACCAGGAAATGAAAGTATTCAGTCCCACGCTGTTGGAATTCAAGGCGGCAAAAGAAAATGTGGATGTTGGAGGAGCTCGACTCTCCATGCTACTGAACAAGTGGATTCTCCAACGTTTAGTAATATACTCGCACAGGACTGATACCAGCTCTAAGATGTGCGAGAGAAGTGGAGCATCTCAAACGTAGTTCAGAAAATCCACAGCTGATTAGCTGAGGGATGTCTTGGAAATGAAAAAACTCCATTCGTATGGCGACACTGGTTGCCAACTACACTGGGATAGCCAAACGGACGGACTGCGTCCGCAAGAAAAAGATGTTGGTCTTTGCTATTAGCGGGTACCCATCTTGCAATGTAACGCGTCTTTTAGTGTCGAGCTAAGGTTGTTGTACTTGACATTTTATGGAATGAACATCAATACCTCTCATCGTCTTCTTCATGTGAATTTCGAAAACACGCGATGCGGAGTATGTCATTGGGCAAAGATGCGTTCCTAACAAGGTCTTTCAACTCCTGTCGTAGCTGTCAGACAAACAGCTTCATGATGAAACTGATTTGCAAAAGTAAATTCAGTTTAGTGTGGTCAAGTAGCCCTGGCATCTGTACCACAGGGTCGTAACCAGGTATATTTTTTCATCGCTGATCCCAAATTTTAGCTCTAAATTTTGATTCCTGATCCCCAAAATGTGGCAACATTTGATCCCTGATTCCATTCTGATCCTATCTGATTGGCCGATCCGGATCCCATGACTTGTGACCCGGGATCCCGGGTCCAAAAAAGTCTGAAGTATTGCTTATCCTCCTAGACTGGGCACTAGTCAATCGCAGGTTACCTCAGAACATCTCATCAGGTTGTCTTGCTCAAGAACACAACACGATAACCATGGCCAGGATCGAAGCTCAACATTGATCTGATACCCAACGCATTTTTAATTAGACGACCACCGTGCCACTCACGATACTAAACAAAATTACAACTATATGCTGTCGTAGGGCACAATAAGCTTTATATTATAGTTGTAACCAGTTGTATCGTCATAATTTGAGGAGCAAATATCCGGGATTCCTTCAGTCGCATTATTCACAGAAAAATCGAACATGCGTATAACACCTCGATGTCTTCGATGGAGAATCAAATCGTCTGCATACCAAAGATTCTCGCGCGGGTTCTTATCAACTGGAATGTTCGCCGTGATCATACGGGAACCTTGAAATTTGCAGAGTCTTACAGGATGCCGCGCATGCGTCATCCACAAAGGTGACGACATTCGCTGGTCCCAGACCACTAGTGTCCCGTCCTCTGCACCGCTGATCACTTTCCAGTCGTCCATTTGCACGGCGGTGACCGCTCGTTTGTGTCCCAAGTGAAATGAAAGCGCGATCTTTTCACTGCGCAGGTCAAAAACCCGCACCCTGCAATCATAGCTGCCTGTCACGAGGCGCTGCGGAGGACAATTGGCTAAATCAAGACACGTGATCTGGCGATAGTGGGCTCCTAATATGGAGATCATTTTTGTGGTTTCCAGGCAGTAGAGACGCACCTAAGAATTGGAAAAAAATTTAATAGAATAATAATTAAAAAAACAACAGAACCTTCTCGGATGAGCATTTACATTTAGTTCAATGCGTTATCTGGGTACATATTTGGACACTAAATAGAAAATAACTATATGTGGTCACATCAGTTGGTTCTGTTTGTTTCGTTATTGACAAACAACTACAAAATTGACGAAAAGTTGCGTTATTCCGCCTTATTCCGCTGCACATTGGGCTTATAACTGGGGGAGCTTATGTCCAGTGGGGCATATAAGTGGCATAAAAAAATTTCTTGAAGGCAAGGCTGACAAGAAATGACTTAAAGACTCTCACTGATGAGGAAAACCTGTATATTGTACAAATCTACTCTAATCAAACGTTTTGACCTGCACTTTACTTGCAAAACTTATTCTTTGTCTATTTCAGGGCCATTTCAAGTACAATATTCTGTGAGGAGGTTGGTAAGTCAATATGGAAAAGTTAAATGGGGGACAGAGAGGGCTTATAGCAGAAAGATTGGCTTATAATCGCAGTGCTTTCAATAAGACCTGGCACCCGCCAGAGCTGCAGCAGGTATTTTGAGCTGAATTGGCGGCTAAAATTCATGCAGATCCCTATAAAGGCGAGGTGTTTACAGCTTCTGATAAATTGCTCTCTGATGGGTGCCAGACTAAGGCCATCACCTACTTAAAATCTCATTTAAAGCACTGATAATCAGGAAGGTTTCTAAGTATGGGGGAGCTTACAAGTGGCATTTTACAGTATATTACTTTGTTTCCAAGTGTTCCATATCCATATGAGCCCACTCCAAGAGCAAGGCGGTCAGCGGTACAGTCCATGCAGCTTAGTTTTCCACCAATCACGTGATCCAATGTCAATAGAGAGCCTTTGCCAGGTGCTATGATGGACACAGTATCTTGGGTTGCTATAGCAACATGTTCAGTTGATGAATATGAACTGCTTCTTGGAATAAACATGGCATGGCCAATCTGAAGATCAATAACAGTTTTCTCAGAGCCTTTTAAGCCCGGGCCAAAGGAGGATGAGAGTTGATGAGAGTTGACTCTCATGAGAGTTTTTGTCAACTCTCATCGACTATCATTAACTTGGGCCAAACGAGAACAAGAGTCCGTCAAATTCTCATTAACTCTCGTGAAAAATTTGAGCAAAGTCGATGAGAGCGCATGAGAGGCAATGAGAGTGCATGAGAGTTCCATGCCAAACGAGAGCAAGAGTTTGAACTCTCATCAACTCTCACCCTCGTTTGGCCCGGGTTTTAGATTATGCCCGTTTCCATACTTGAGATTAGAGGAACCAGATGAGTTATTGCTGATGGTGCATATCTCTGGTTTCTTTATTAAGCACAACTGTGATTTTAAAAGAGTATTGCTTTCTTCCTTGACCGGGATGCTAGTTTACTAGAGGTTAATCTCAGCATTTTGCACGAACACAAAACAGAGGTATAGTTGGGTATCCTGTTCTCCACAATCAAGGGAGGGGTTGCAGGCCACTCTCCAATGGAAGTTGCTGTTGTAAGAGAGCCACATAACCCCAAGAATTTCTCTTCTCAATCCAATTCCAATGCACTTGACATTACCTCTTGATGCCTCCCACACTTATAATAAATAACAAAAATAACTAAAGAATGAAAACATTATCAAGGTTTTTTAAGTACGGAGTAACAAAATTGTCAGATGTCCGGACTTCCCATGGTAAGGTAAATTCTTAAACACTTTGGGGTCTGGGTGCAAGAGGATCGAGTGGCAAAACTTCAATCTTGAGAAGTAATTTGGCACAAACAGATTACTTGCTTACCTTGTCTTCGTAATTCCTGGATTCAAGACATGTCCACTGGCCATTGGAGTCACTCATTTGTACCTTGAGTTCGCGGTCAGAAATCGCTGCAAATGCTGGTGGGCCACTTGTTGCTAATGAAACACTTTTTACAGATCCTTCACAACGACAGTGGCACAGTGGCGACAAACTTAAGCTTGTGTGCCAAGCGTAAACATCACCTGCAACCATATGTCATTGATTAACTAGCATTACAGGCATGCAATGCGTGCAAACAGAAATGTAACTGCAGCACTTTGCACACATTAGGTGCCTATGGTAATGAAGAAATCAGTTCATTATTAAGCATTTTGCCAGACAGAACTTGAGAAGGTTGCCTAGAGGCTTAAAATTTTAAACATTCCCCCCGGATGCTCATTTCCCTGCTAAAGTCTATGACCCAACTGGTGGTGAAATAAATATTATTTAAACCAAAATTCAAGGTACCATTGTCAAACCCAGCAGCACACAAGGTGTTGTAAATTGCAGTTGATGCAACTTGAGGCCTTTGTCCTTGAGAATCAGTTGTGGTAATCAGCTCTCTGTAGCTTGTGCCACTTGCTCCATCTCCTTCCCAAATAACAACTGCACCACTTGAGTATCCTGAACAAATCACATTTCCATGAACTGATACTGCACATAAGCTTCCTCCTGTGAAAAAAATATAAATTAAGGTATGTTAAAGATGAAAATATGTCCATTTGTCTACTGAGCATGAGATAAAGAAAAAATCTGAGTCTCAAACAGGAATCAAACCCATGACCTCCCATATATCAGTTGGGTGCTCTAACCACTGAGCTATGGAGGGACTCTTGGTTAGCTGGGCCATTTATTAGGGTCGTATGTGACAAGCATCATGCATCATACATCTGTATCTGGCCAAAGTAACCTATAGGCAGAACTTATCTTGGTTTCTTGATGTATAAACTTTTGCACTCCCTCCTGGATGGAATGCTAGTCCATTGCAGAGCTAGTATAAAATGTGCCGGTACCCATTTATACACCTGGGTGGAGAGAGGTACCATGAGAGTAAAGTGTCTTGCCTATAAGCCCACATTGCAGTGATATTGGTGAGGGCTTCATCCAGTACACTAACCATTAGGCTAGTATACTGGATATATGTCCCCCTCCCCCCCCCCCAAAAAAAAAAAAACTGAGAAAGCCTTTCGAACAAAACTAAGCCCAGAGCTTATTATCAGAATTTTACGATAATTATGGTCATTAACATACATCCACTGATGCAAGTCAAACAATTTGACAGTTTTAGTTTGACAAATAAAGGCATAAGGCTCCTGCATTTTTGGGATTTAAGTTCAATTGTGTGCACAACCCAACCCAATATTGCAAAAGGATTTCACTAACTAGCTTAACTTCTGATGTAAGAAAATACTTGGAAACTTAATAACCAGCACATGCAACTTAAAAATTATCCAAAGTTGTGATGAGGGACAAGGGGGCGTGGGCACCCAGGAGTATAGCGGATGGGAGGGATATGGAGGCAAGAGAAGAGAGGTGGGAACCACTGCAGAAAAGGTGGGAACTGTTAAATTTAAACATCTCGTTTTGTTTTCTTATTATTTACACGTTGTTCACACGCGTGTGTGGCTCTATCAACCTCGCAGTCTACACACGTGACATTGCTTACCTTAGCTTATCATGTGATTGCTATCATTTTTCATCTGTTATTACACAATCACCGTGTTTGGATTGTTCTATTACTATGTACTGTCTAATTCACATTTTGTTCTGATTTGTCTTCGCTCCACCGGATCAAAGGAATATTTGTAAGTTTTGTCCCTTCAGTGTTTTTTCAAATAATTTGTTAATTAGTTTCTTAGAACTATTGTAATCTATTGCTTTTCAGTCAAACCATATTGATCATCATAATTGTCTCAATTGTCTAAATGCGTTCGGATTACCTCTGTGGAAAATCAATTAATGTAAGCATTAAATGGAACATTGTTTCAAGACTCTGAACTGAATGGTTTAGTGCTTACAGGAACCACTAAGAAAGGGGCAGGAACCAGAAATAAAAGGTACAGGAAGTGGGAAGTACAGACCCTCCTGTGTCCCCCCCCCCCCTGCCCTCCCCCTTCCAATATTGACAGTTGTTTCACCTCTTTCAAATTCCAAACTGGATAATCTGCACATCCTTTCCTTCCAATTCCTTCTCAATTCCCTTTCATCTAGAAAGCTGTCACGAACTAAGGCTTTCCAATTTGTTCTGTCTATTGCGGTGCAATCTCTGTCTGGTACATACCCTAACTTACATCCCACACGATACCATATAAGTTCATCTTCTGCCAACATTTTCCAGGACTTGCTCACTTGTGAACAAACACACAAATCTTTTAATCCAAGGTGATTAAAAATTTGTATCCCCACTTCTTTGGGTAGACTCAAGTCAAAGAAAGGAATACTTGTAATTTCATCTATGTCTTCGATCAGCTGATCTAAAAGACTCTTTTTGCTGTGTTTAGAACAAATCGGGATTTTTGACTGAACTCTTCGTTGTATAGTTTTGCAGTCACTGTCATTTCTAGTCACAGGTTCAGGTAAATTCAAAAGCACTATTTCATTGTCCTCCTTGGCAACTGGCCTAGTGGATTTGTCTTCCGGCATCGGTGAAGATTTATCACTTGACCTCAAACATTCCACAGGATCAAATCGATTTCCTAACTGACGCATTTCCTCTCCAAAACAATGAACTACTCCCGGGAAGTTCTGATCTTTCATGAAGGAGACGTTTCCCCCGTCACCTTGAAAATTTGTTTCTGCCCCATACGAAGCATCCCTTCCTAATTCTTCTTTCCATTTCTCGCGGAAAAACTTAAGCTCTTCATTGTCATCAGCTGGATCCATTGGAAAAAGTTTTGTTCTTTACAAAAGATGTTTTAAAATGATCACAAATTACAGAAACGGAAGAAAATTTTATCAAATATTGTTACATTAGAGCGGAAAACCGCTGACTGACTATTACACTTCCACGCATGCTCACTGCGATTGGCTTGGGTATTTCGAGAAAAAATTGTCGATCAGGCCGGGAAAAGGGAATTAAAAAGATGTCCCGCTCTCGGCCTTGTAAGAAGATTACTTCCCAACAAGTGCCCATTATATCTGCAGCAGTACTTCTTATTGGAACCACAACGCTCTTTTTCGTATTCGTGTAAGCTTTCAAGTCTTATATTTTCGTGTTTCAAGCGCCTGTCATCATGCCCACGCGAAGAGCGACTTGCAGGATTTCACCGCTAACTCTTCTTTAATTCACACTTTCAGATGCCCACATTTAACAGAGGAATATTCTATTGCTATTCCAATCTACGATGGAATCATTACTTTCATAGTGTTAGCCAGTTTTACCAATGCTACGCTGAAAGATCCTGGTATTATCCCGAGAGGTAAGGGATTTTTTTTGTACTTGACAAGCTAATCTTAATTACATTTCGATCGAAGCTGCAGCAGACATCTTTCGAGACAACTGCTATAGATTACAATAATAATGATTTATTTACCCTTGCTTGTGAACAACACCTTTTTATAACGCTAGGTAGAGCGAGAGTTTGAAGTTGAACCTCATTATCGCTCTTTTCGTAGAGTTAATCTTGGCAAGGTTCAAGCTTGTACGTTTTATGCTCGATTTATGCAGCTGGTCTCTTTTAGAAATGTTGTATAATTTTCCCTTTCTTCCGTACATGTCTTGCACGGAAATTGCCCTGACGCAAATTGTTTACAAATTCTCGTCGTTATGGTGAATGATAAAGAAAACATTTGCCTTGAATTATTGTTTGAAAATTCAACATACTATTGAAGAAGAAAAACATGTAAAACATACATCAACATTTTCAGCCCACATATTACGTCACCATGGGCATCAAGGGGTTTAACTCTTTAATCAGTGATAAATTTGTAATTTCTCTTTAGAATGCTACACCAATTCCCAATAGCCAGGTATTGAGAATCAAGAGCTTGAACATGTTAGCCAAATGTATTCACTTTGAATAAAATTCTTTGATGCGGTCTTAAAGAAGACTGTCAGCTGTCAGTTGTGAATAAAGGGTTAATTGTAACATCATACCGGGTTGATTTGCTTAATACATTATAAAGTGTCTGTCAACAAATTGCGTTATGACTGTATTATAAACCCACGTCTGTTTTTGTTTTTCTTTGATAGATGCTTAACAACCAGAGACGGTTAATCTGACTACTTAATAATTATGTAATTTTAGGGTTTATGTATTTTTTAACGCCTATTCAAGGTGAATTTGAATCACATCCCAAAGTGATGCTAGTTTTGTAGGACTGGCAGGTGTTGTAGACAGATTGGAAAACGTGCATAACATAGGAAAAAGAAAAGGAAACTGCATGAGCTATAGGATAAGTGGAGTTTGTCTAAATGTAAAGCCAATAACTAACCACTGAAGTCGTCTTTGTACTTTCATTTTGTTCGAATTAGTTTACAACACATGGGTAACCAAGCTTTTGTTGAATCAAGAAGTCCTGGATGCGAAACTAATTTGCATTTGGTGTTACTGCGAAATAATGATGTCACTGGGTAGGAAAGACTTTTACCGTTGACTTAGCCTAGCTGTAGGCATACCTACCCCCAAAGGAAATAGCTTTTGTTTCGGGGAGTGGGCACAGGCACTGCAATTGCAAAATTAGTTTAGCATCCAGGACGTCTCGGTTCAACAATAGCTTGGTTACCCATGTATTGTAGGCTAATTCGAAAAACAAAAGAAAACGAAGACTTAGTTAGTTATTGGTTTTACATTAAGACAAACTCAACTTATCCTATAGCTCATGGAAACTGCAGTCACTTCACATTGTTTTAACGTTGACAATAACACAGGTGTTGATGAAGCCTCTGCTCTAGGAACACACCTTTAGTTAATGATTCTTTCATCGGTTTTGAACCTTCTTCTTAAATTTAAATTTAAATCAATTAATTTGTTTATTACAAACATTTTAATTCAATTTTTAACCCATTTTTTATGTGTTTTGTTCAATCCTCAAGCCTTTTAATTTTATTTTCTATAAATGCCTTTGTACACAAATTTCATGAGTCATATATGAGACAGGTTTAGCTATACATATGCATAACAGAGGGATTTACTGATTAAAACTGCTCCAATAAAAATGTCTCCATCATTTGGCTTGTATTATAGAGTTTTTTTTGTGATCTACAGAACAATCCTTAACTGTTGACCAGGAAGATGACTTTAGAGTTCCTTTATACAAGAATGTTGACATTAATGGTATTACAGTACGTATGAAATGGTGCGACACTTGCAAGTTTTACAGGCCACCACGCTGTTCACATTGTAGCATTTGTAATAATTGTATTGAGGTAAGATTTGTAGTTACTGCCAGCTTTTTTTATCACTGGTAAATACAGTAATTAATACAATACAGTTACAACCTCCCTGATCATGAACAACCACCTTTTATAATATAAGTGACCGTCTTTTTCTGTAGAGGGAATGGTGTCTTTATGTTTGGTGTATTAAACTCTAAATAAAACACTTCGAATTAGAGCAATAAACAGCACTGGAGCTGGGCTCATTAATTGCACTGTGATCTTGGGCAAGACACTTGACTCTCACAGTTCCTCTCTCTACCAAGGAGCATAAATGGGAACAGTTAATAAAATTTCTCTGCAAGAGGCAAATAATATAACTTTTTATTGACCACCTCCATAAGTGCTCATGGTTACTTATTTAGCAACTGTGTGATAATTGAAAGTGATAAATGATCATCGCAGTGAATTTCCAATTTAAGCAATTGGAATAAAGAAGCCTGAAAAAAATTCAGGGCTTCAACGGGATTCGAACCCGTGACCTCCGCGATACCGGTGCGATGCTTTACCAACTGAGCTATTGAAGCCACACATTGGGAACTCACAATTGACCTCGCTCCCAATGTGTGGCTTCAATAGCTCAGTTGGTAGAGCATCGCACCGGTATCGCGGAGGTCATGGGTTCCAATCCCGTTGAAGCCCTGAATTTTTTTCAGGCTTCTTTATTCCAATTGCTTCAATTGGAAATTCACTGCGATGATCATTTATCACTTTCATATACATCCGCAGTTCATATATGAATCATTTCATATACATTACATCATGTGTGATAATTGTAACATGCTACTTTTTTTTTAAATGTAGTCTTAATGTTAATTTTCTGTTTTTTTCAGAATTTTGATCATCACTGCCCCTGGGTGGATAACTGCATTGGCAGGAGAAATTATAGATTTTTCTTTTTCTTTGTGTTTTCTTTATCCATTCACATTATTTCAGTGTTTATATTCTGTTTGATGTTTGTTCTTGAAAAAAAGGATAACCTCAAGGAGGCAGCTGTTCCGTATCCTTTTTCTTGGAAATGGTGTAAATAATTTGTACAGTATTTAAAACCATGGAGTATCTAGGAGTAGAAAAGAGAAATTTTCCCCTGGTTTTTAACTCAAATGTCAAAGAACTTTCATACGTATTTCAGGCTCAATCAATCTGCTTTGGGTATCATTGGAAAGATATTTTTCTCCTGAATATACATGGTGCCTTATTTGGGCAAAGGTGATGATGTCAGAAGTAGAAAAAAAGGCCAATTTTGGCTTGCTCAGGTGCCAATGGGTTACTTAGTTTTTGTTGAGCAAGTAATGTGCATTTCTTGAGACTCAGTTAACATTGATACCTGGAGGATAGGGTAAGAAAACAATGAAAAATCAACCTCGTTCCCAGGTGAGAGAGAGACTCTGGGAACGAGGTTGATGAAAAATCAGGTTGGAAATAATGGTGTTGATCGGTAATCACCAATCAAATTTACCAACCAAAAATTAAATTAGATTTAATAAATTTAAAAAAAAACTTTATCATTTTCAGCTTCACCAAAAAATCACCTATCAATCTGTTTTCCCTTATTTCCAGCCCTGAACATGAAACTTAGGTTGGTTGTGTATCCCAGATAAGCCTGACTTATTACAGATTTAAATCCTGGTCACATACATATATTTGGTACCTTAACTTGAGACTCAGAATAGTGATCATGGTAATATGTGGGTTGACGTCTATTCCAGTTATTGGATTAACAATATTTCACATTGGACTTGTTGCTATGGGACGCACAACAAATGAGCAGGTAAAGTCTATGTCTATGTCTATTTCATTTATAATAAATAAACTGCATTTTTGTTCGTCTGCAACGCAGGCTAGTAGGAGTATAAGTTTTAAAATAAATATAATGTTCTAGCTTTGTATGTGATTTGCAAATTAAATTAAATTAAATGTATTAGACGGCTCCCTCTATTAAAATAATGCCCCCAAATCCAAGGTAATGCTCCATAGAGTAAAATCACGCAAGTTATTTAGTTTCTTGCTGAACTCTGACATCAAAGAGGCTAACGATGCCAACATGGTTGACCCCAATGGTGTTGAAGACATCGATATTGAACTTTGAACAACATCAGATTAGTCTCCTACTCACAAACTCGGTTTTCTATCTTACTCAGTGCACAAACTATGCATCTTATTTGTTTGGTTGACGTTGTTAAGTTAAAGTGAAATACACGCCTCTCTCTAATAAACCCTTCATATCTATAATTAACATCCCACTTGGGCCCCTAAAATTTAATAGATGCTCCGGGCATTAATTAGATCATTTACAGTAATTGCCTGCTAAAAGAAAATGATTATATTTGTGAAAGAAATAACTATCAATAATACTGTCACATGATCTGAAATGGGGCAACAGATCCCGGGGGGGGGGGGGGGTACTTGCAGTATACATGACGGGGAGGTCCGACATATTTTTTTGGGTTTAAAATTTATACCCTCAGTATTTTTTTGGGTCAAGAGATCTGTCATGTATTTTTTTAGGTCTTAAAGTCTGTTCAATTGAATAAAACAGTAACAAGTTGCTAGGTCTTGTACTTTTTGGGGTAATAATTTTTTTTGATGCCAGGTATTTTTTTGGGTGTAAAGTTTCAGGCTCATGTATTTTTTTGGGTTCCCAACATGAAGCTCCGTCCCCCCCCCCTCATCATGTATACTGCAAGTACCCCCCCCCCCCTGGGCAACAGATAAGGAAGGCTCTTGATTTCACATGACAGTGTACTGAAAAGAGCAATTCAACTAATAGCCCAAGGCCTTCAATTGAAGAGTGTGGGTTTCCTTCCTCAGAAGATGCCACAAGTTATTTAATTACATTGTATCTAAGAAAGTCACTATCTAGGCTACCGATCAGCTTTGAATCTTGAATTCTTTAACCCACAACTGAAAGGGGATAAAAATATTATGTGATCTAAATTTGTATTTTTTGTATTAGGTGACAGGGAAGTTTCGTAGTGGTCATAATCCATTTGATCGAGGCTGCAAGAATAACTGTGTTGGCACACTTTGTTCATCTCAATATGCCAAGTAAGCAACTCAACTAAGATGAATCTTGAATCATCAATGTAAACTCAAGCAATGATTTTTTAATTGATTGACTCATCAAGTAAGAGACCATTTTGAAGAACCCTTGTTGTGTAACGTTGTCAATCACAAAATTACAAATATATAAAATGAATGCCAAAAATTGAAATGCAAATCTTTTCCCCTGAATTAGATGTGCATAAAGTCAATAATTTAGTTAGTTACCTGGCTTTCAAACATGGCCAGTCTCTTCTGTGTGATGATATTTCATCTGGGTGGAAACATTTTTTAGTTTTTGTAGACAGTCTGCAGATTTTCTTATTTGTGTGATCTGCCCCATTATTGCAACTACAAACTATGGCGTGTTGCCAAGAGGAACAAGGGTGGTGCAGTGGTGAGACTAGTGTGGCCCTGATTTTAATCCTGGATCCGGCCACGGCCACATATGTGGGCGGAGCAGACAACTGTTGTTATTTAACAATTATTGGATGAGGTTGAGCATGATAGCGATAATTATCAAGGCCAAAGTTTCTGAAACTGAGGCCTTGATAATTATCGCTATCATGCGAAAACCGAAAACCGAATATGCACATTCCTGAGCTGCACTTGTAAAGACAAGAGCGCGCACAAAATCTGCACAAAATCTGCAAAATCTGAATGCATAAAACTATTGTCTGTAGGTATGACGTCACTTCTACATATGTAAAATCTAATGTCTGTAGGTATGACGTAAGAGAAACAGCAAGCAAGAATTAGCTGCGTGCTTATAGCCAATCAAAATCAAGCTGGTGACACCAATGTATATTATCAGACACCTAGACAGAGCCCCATGGGTGTCTGCTTATATTAGATCTGACTATACTGAAAAAAAACCTATAAGTATGTCATTCACTAAAATTGATGTGCTTTGGTATTTAATAGGTACGTGGGCTATATGGAAAGTTTAGCAAAGCAAACTACCAAGAAAGACAAGAAAAAGGAGAAGAGGAAAGATAAAGATAAGCAGGCTAAAAATAAGGCAGATGGTACAGAATTATCTGAAGTTAAAGTTGAGGTGGCATGTAATCACATCAACCAACATTCACAACAGGTAAGTGCTGGTGTACATCATCTTGATTGGCAATATAATGCTAGTTACAGCTGTGGTTTTTCTTTCTTTTTGTTTTCTGTTTGTATTTCAGACATAGTGAAATTACATGTTTTCAAATCTTTTTATGGGAGGCGCGGTGGCCTGATGGTTAGTGCGCCGGACTCCGGATCGAGCGGTCCAAGTTCGAGCCCCGGCCGGGGTCACTTGTGTTGTGTTCTTGGGCAAGACACTTGACTCTCATAGTGCCTCTCTCCACCCAGGTGTATAAATGGGTACCGGCGACATAATGCTTAGGGGGGGAACCCTGCAATGGACTAGCATCCCATTCAGGGGGGAGTAGAAATATTCCTAGCCGCTTAATGCTACGGAAACCGGGATAAGCTCCGGCAGTGTGGGGGCCGCTTGGCTCGTGGCTTCTCCTTCTCCTTTATATCAAACTTGAGTGACAGTGTTTCGTCGGGATATCCAAACACCAAGAAGAGAATTGAAAATACGACGCATGGCGGGGTATTTTTGCTGGAATTTATTCAAGGTGTTTGGATAGCCAATAAAACACTGTTTCGAGTGTGTATATCTTCTCAATTAAAACAAAAACTATAGGAAAATGATTTTCTTTGTTTTAAATGTGAAGAGCACTGCTACCTGACTGGTTGTTTTTTTTTTTAACTGGGCCTAAGGCCCCCCCCCCCCCCTGCTATCGTGAACTCTCCATGATTGAGAACAAAAGTGATTTCCCTTGAATTCATTCATTTACTGTTGAGAGAGCCCAATTATCTCAAACTCATTTATCATTCGAAAAACTCTCTGCCATCTCAAACACATTTGGTTTCTCTTGAGACAATTTTAGCCTAAATTAAAATATTACGTTGCTAACTAGAAATGGGATAACTAAAATGGATTTATTTAATAAGTCATTTTGCTGAATTTATTTATTTGTTACTATTACCATATTATTATTATCACAATATTAACAGTCAATACTGCCAGTTGGAATGTAAGTGCAGCTACCTACCCTAAATGTTATTAAAAGCCCTGTGTGCATAACAATATTTCAATGGCATTTTATTTCCAGGATGGGATCAAAGATGGCAGAGATAAAAATAGCCACCAGACAAGGGACCAAGATGGCAGGTCACTACGACCAGAGTCATTTGCGGCTGCTGTTAACACAGCTCCTCGCGTATCTGCTACGTATGTTAAGTCAAGTATAAATGGAAGGACGATAAGCGGCAGCCGTGAGGTCACCGTCTGATTTCATGTTTGTGCATGGACACTTGACCAGATTCTGTCATCGAAGAGTTGAATTCTACAAATCGTTTCTGGATTTTTGCAGGAATCCGCAGCAAGACTAATGTGAATCTACTGGTAAATTATTACAAGGTAGCAAACAAAATCTGTTAAAGCCCACAGGAACAATGTTGTAGCATGGAAAGAATACAGACAGACTGGTTGCTTCAAGATTATTTACATAGACATTTATACTTTATTAATTGGTTTAGGGTATATTTTCTGGAGCATGCTGTGTAAGGAAGGAATATCTCCATTTCTTGGTGGGGGAGATAGGCGCTGTTCTGAGTTTTGTTGGGGCTATTGTGCTGGACTTGCAAAACCCTTTATACTTTGTTCCTGACAAAACACAATAAAACTATACCCTGTGCTGTCCTTTTAGATCAATTAAATATAGTCATGCTGCTCAAGACAAAAGTACTTTACCACACCCTGTGCTGGCATAGATGAAAATACCCCCACATGGGCCACTAGGTTAAAGCATGTATGAAATTGGCTGTTTTATAAAGTTAATATTAATAGTGTATCAAGAGAATAAAGCTAGTGTAATGCACACACTTACAATGACGGTGAACATTGTTAATGATAATTCAGTATCTGGCAATACTATTGTAAATAATTTACTAAGCCTTGTACATAATCTGTTTTTGCCAATAGTATTAAAAGCAAGTAGTTTGATTTCTAACTTTAAGCTGTTAGGATATTGTTTTCGATATAATTATACATGTAATGTTATCATGATTATAATTTCATGGCATCGATAAAAATAATTTTTAGTTTGTTGTTGGTTGAGCTAATGACCTTTTGCTTTCATGTAATTATTTGTTACCTCATTCAAGTTTTATAAGACAATATGAGTAGAGGGAAATTTGAACTCGGTCTTACTCTTTTCTGTGAATGGTCATCTTGATCACAGAATGTCTGTGGGAGATGACAATAAAAATTTACTGTAACAAACAACAAATTTACTTGGAAACTAGTATTATGACATTTCAGAATATGGCAAAAATTATGGGGAAAATTGTGACAGCAAATAATTTTGAGGAGAATTCTGTGAATATTCATCGCCACCTTCATGACGTCACTATGTGTTATTGCACAAGTGGGTGGGCATGTTACTAGAATTGTCATCCCCCCCCCCTGTTCCTATGATGAAGTCATGTTTTCCAGCACTCTCTTGCATCTCGTTTTCCTTTGAAGGAGAGGCCCCCTTGCTGGTCAGCTTGATATTTGTAGTGCTCACTTAATTGCATCACTATGAAAGCCTAATGCATCTTCCTTTATGTTTACTTCTTTTATATCAACTCCAAATAGCTGGTAGCTGGTTGTATAAACTAAAGATTCAAGGTTGTAAAAATACTAACAATGTATATGATACCATCCTTAAGTTGTTGTTGTGGGTTTCCTATCAGTTCTTTAGTTCTTTTTCTTTGTTAAACCATGGGCATATTTTTGCACAATCCAAAACTATAAAATGTGCTTTTACAGTCGTTTATTGGAATTTAGTAAAATATTTAAATGCCAGTTGTAAAATGTATCTATACCTTAACATTTCATATTGTCATTAAGATTTAGGAAGTAGATAAAGCTTCATATTGATTATAAGATAATAGGGTTAAAGTCATTTCCCTTAATTTTCCTTGATCATGTATCATTATGCTTCTCATAACTGGAAAAATATCCGGGAGAGTCAAGATAAAGATATACAAGATTTATTTTAGTAACGATTAAAAGTCTGTATTTAGTATTTATATACTGTTATCTTGCATAACATGTTTTAATACAAAGTAAAGATGTCTTGGGGTTAAAAATGGGAGAAGGGTTGTTTTGTAAAGGAAACGCTGTGTAAAGGAAATGCTCTGTATATATCTTGGCTGTAATTCTGTTCCAAATTAAAAAATATTCTGTACGACTTTCAGTCACATAACAATGAACTTAGGTTTTAATTGAAGTAAGGCTAACGTTTATTTTAAAGATAATAATAATAAAAATATATTTCAAAGATGATTTGTTTTGTATTTTTGAAACGGGCATTTTTCTGTTGGCTCTACAGTTGACGTTTCGTTTGTAACAAACGATATAGAAATTGCACGAGACAACCACCGCCCCCTCCGTCCTTCACCCCCACCGGGTTTCAGGGTTAGTTGAGTAGGCAAGTGCGTGGAAAATCATATCCACGATGAAGTCTTGCATACCTCTAGTATATTTACCAGCCAGAAGCCGTACTAACAGGTGTATTGATGCGCAGGGGTGGGTGGGAGACGGAGCAAAATACAGTCGAAGCTCTCTTAACGGACACTCTCGTAAGCGGACAGCTCTACTTACGGCCGCCTTGTTTGAGACCCCGTTTTATAAACTCTGTATCTTTACATTCTCGTAAGCGGACATTCCTGTAAGCGGCCGCGGACACCTTCAGAGATTACGACTTAGACTTTTTCTTTGTTTTTAAGCTCCCGTAAGCGGACACCCCAAAGAAAATCCTATTTTACAACCGCTGTTTGTTTTTATCAATCAACTTCACATCGCCAATCGTCACAATGATTTTACAGTACCGATTACAATACCATATTTCAGTGTTTGTTTTGTTGTTATCCACGTCCGTCCGGTTATTGTTAGCTGGGCAAGCTCCCGTAAGCGGCCATCTATCCCTTACACCTCTAGTGGCCGCTTACGAGAACCATTCTCGTAAGCGGCCAGCTCCAGTTGCGGACACTTTTTTCGCGTCCCGAGGGTGTCCGCTTACGAGAGCTTCGACTGTAGGAAATAATTTTCAGGAGATTTCACAAACAATGAACCGGAATTTAAGTAGCTGAGAACTTCAGTGTTGGGTGATTGTTCTGTTGCGTTATCTTGTAGCGTGACATCCGATATACGATAGAGCAAGGTCAAATACTGCCTTGTGTCCTATTTGGAAGGGTTCCAGAAAGGACACGTTAGAGCCAATTAAAAGCCTGGTGGCGATGCACTGTAAATAGTTTTGAGTCCTGGGCTAATACAACTTTTTTATATGGAGGGGAGTATAACTGGGGAACTTATATCCGGAGGGGCCTAGAAGCGGTATTGAGCATTGTGCTTGCAAACTTATTCATAACCTACCGTAATGATTCGATTTAGCGCCCTCCTTCCAATAAGCGCCCCCTTCCGAATAAGCGCCCCCATTCGAATGTGTTTTTGTCAAGCGCCCCTACTCTAATAAGCGCCCCTATTGTGGATAACTGTCCCTACTGAAGTCATCGATGTCGAATAGATAAACCGGCATGAACATTTAACGTACCGTACATGTATATATTTACTGCTTAAATGAACAAGTTTTTTAAAAGTAACTGAACTTTCATCAATTTGCTACTGTTGCAGTTTCTGTCATTGTCAGTTACTTTAATATTTATTAAAGTTTTGTTTTTAACATTTGGTTGTTTCTCAAAAATTTAAATAAGCGCCCTTTCCCGAATAAGCGCCCTGTCTTGAATAAGCACCCTCCCTTGAGGTGCCAAAAGTAAATAAACGCCCGGGCGCTAAATCGAATCATTACGGTCCTTCTATTTGAAGTACAAGTTATGGAGAGCTGTTTAAATTCTTGCTTCACCCTCCCCTCTCCTCTCCTTTTCACTTCACGCTATCCACCGGATAAATCGTTACGCTAATCAGTAACCACTGGATAGTGATTTATCCAGTGGATAGCGTTTTCCATCCTTCGAAAAAACCGGGGCCTGAGACATGATGAGAATTTTTCAGACAACACCCTGGTGTAACAGCTTTATTTTGGCTATTTTGACAAAAATCCTTTATTTTGTCGCTGTAACTGGATATTTTTTCATTGCATGGTCATGGTATGTCTTTTAATGCAAATCCTCCTAAATATTTCTAGGGCTGGCGTGATTTTGTTGCTTTTCGTTACGGTTTAGACTTTTTAAAAGTCGTTCGCTTCTCGCTTCTGGTTTGGTGGTAGTAGACGACCCCGCTCTCGCGCTTCGTGCTTGCTTTCGCACGGCCGCGCGCTCTGTGAGCTCGACTTGTAATAAAGCAACGAACGGAAGAAAATGCTGATTTATGATTACCATTAATTAAAATTCATATTCTTGTGTACATATAATTAGATGGTAATTTTAAAACATAATTTAATTACACTATCTAAATTATTTCCCTTACATTTTACACAAATTTTTACAAGTAAATTATGAAACTCGGATACCCAGTTACACGACAAAGCATTTATCTAAATTTAAACTATATTTAAATAATAAAACTTTGCTTTCCCTTTCCGTGGGAGGTAGCGTGGCCGAGTGGTCTAAGGCGCTGGTTTTAGGCACCAGTCATTTCGATGGCGTGGGTTCGAATCCCACCGCTGCCACATGACTTTTTTTTTTCTCTCTTTTTTTCCTTCCTTCTGCCGATTCCGATATTTTTCATGTTCTCTTTCTTTTTATAAAAGTTTTAACTAATTTTTAACGGAACAACAACTTTTCTGTTGTTTAAGTCAGGATTCTCGTAGTAATATAACGAAAGGTTTGTCATATTATTTGAGCATTTTCACGTTCTTTCAGCTATCAGCTCCTAAATATTCTTTTATTTTGCTTTTCAAAACCTGACAGTAGTGTCGCAAATAGAGCAATACCATTTCTCTACTAATTTCTAGCAGCCTATGCCTACAGATTTGAATTGTAGATCTTATGTATTCTTTTGGTAATAAAGCGTCTTGTTGTTCAACTTGTTGTTGTTATAGATGTGTGAATGTGTAAAAATCTCAGTTACCCTTCGAACATTAGAGGAGTCTCCACCTTTAAAACATTTCTTGTAATATTTGAGTATTTTAAATTCCTGGTCCCAGGATGTGGCTTGCCTGCGTAGCAGGCGCCGTAGTTTCGAGCGCACGTATGGGAAACACGAAAGGCGCGAGGGGTCCACGCGAGGAAAAAAAAATCGATTTTTCCTCGCGTGGCCTTTTCGCGATCGCGCACTCTTTTAAACGCGCTAAAAAACGTACACAGACGCCTGCTACGTAGTTAAACGCGCTAAAAATCGTACACAGACGCCTGCGGCCTGGAGGGGCACTAGTCAACTCGGCAAAAACTGTTAAAATACGGTAACTAAAATACCATCACGTGACTATTTTGCACAGCTTCTTTTAGAATCATTGCGTTTCCCAAAGAAGTCGATCATGAAAAAAAAATCGATGATTTGTAAGTGAGAATGAATATGGAACAATTGAAGTATGATGTTATATATGTTCGTGTATTTGCTAACCAAACTGTCACAGGCTACTTGTATTCTTCAGGTGTTCCTACGTCTGCGCAGACCTTGGACTATGCACGCTCTTGTGTTGTAGGACAGGTGACGAGAGCTAGCCCGAGGGCTGGTGTGTTCGCGATCGTGCGGGGAGGGGGGGAGGGGAGGGGGAGGGGGAGGGGGTGCGGATGGCGGAGGGGGGCGGGGGGGGGAGAAGGGGAGCGGTGGGGGGGGGGGGGGGGTGGGGGGACGAAAGGGCGGGGCGGGGGGTGGGTGGGGGGTGGGGGGGCCCACCAAACCACAAGGCACTGCACTAAAAAACAGACTTTGAGAAGTACAAAAGAAAAACATTTATTTAAATACAGTATTTGTTTTCAAAGAAATATAAATGTTAGGTATTCCATTAAATCAGAGAACTTTCTAGCACATTCTGTGTCTAAGAGGACATTTCGTCATCCTCATGTTTTTCTTCAGACACTGTCTCTTCATGAATGTCAGGAAGTTTTGTAGCAATCACATTCAAAAGTTCTTCAATCTCTTGGTCAGTTTTCAAACGCTCTTCACTGTCTTCAATGATCTATATGACAAAATAAAAAATATAAGGCAAATATACATTAGAGTACTTTAAAAGCAGAAAATAAAATAAAAAATAAATAAATAGGACATTGTGAGGCTTCTTTATTCCAATTGCTTAAATTGGAAATTCACTGCGACGATCAATTATCACTCTCATATACATCCGCAGTTCATATATGAATCATTTCATATACATTACATCAAAACTTAATTAATTTCCCTGTTTTAATGAACCAGACTTATAAAATCATTCATTGACAAACAACTTTTCACTTAACCCTTTAGATAACTTCCGTTCTTCAGAGCTATGCTCACCCAGACAATCACACCAGACAAGAAACTAAATCATCTTTGCATTCATTCGAGAAAATACAGTAAGCACCTGACAGAAACCACTACACTGAGAAACTTACCGACTCTACAAAATATAACCTAACAACTAAATGGTAAGGGACCAGAAGGTTACCGTATTTTTTCGATTAAGCGCCCAACCTCGAATAAGCGCCCACCATTAAGGTAGGAAAAGTTAATAAGCGCCCACCTCGAATAAGCGCCCACCATTAAGGTAGGAAAAGTTAATAAGCGCCCAGCCTCGAATAAGCACCCACCCTCACCCCAGAAAAAAAACTGAAGTCCATAAAAGGAGTATTGATTATTGAAATTGACTATGTACTACTAAGAAGACTTCCCCCATGACCGAGTTTTCTTGACCCGTACGATAAGCCGCACCCCCGATTTGGAAGCTCAAATTTTGGGAAAAAAATATACAGACAATAAAGTTTGAAGTTCAAGTGAAGTTCTATTGGTGAACTAACAAGGGCAAACAAGCACGGTTTCAAAACACTGACACAGGTTGTTGCAATGTTTAATATAAATTAAGTCTTTCGAAAGCAAAATTTCAATTGTTATACCTCCTTTTTAGTTTGATTTCATAATATCTTAAACTTGGATGCTCTCTTGATATCATTTTTTTGAGATCATCACTTCTAAACACTCCCGAAACATTTGTAATTCGTACAAATCGTACGCAAATGATGAATGCGTAGTAGCCAAGCTCTGAAATATAGAGAGGAGTCTGGGCATCAAAAACAAACATGGCGGCACTTTCTTCGGAAGAAAGCACGTTTTCAAGATTCTTGGAAACTGCTACCCGCAACACGATAAAAACTTCATGCAGAATAAGAGTTTGATAATCCAGCAGATGCATTTGCTGTGAAGGTCAATAAAAAAGCGAAGCGGTCGGCCATTTGCCTTGTGAGTACTTGCGTTTATCTTGGTGCCTTCTCGCACGTAGCGGAAAGACATGATTCGAAGTGACTGGCAGGCTTCACTGCAAACAGCTTTGCAGAGGAACTAAAGGCAGTGAACAACAACAAAGTTTTCAGGTTGTTATATGTTTATTCAGTGACGTCTTGAGAAGTTTTTATGAATATTAATTAGGCCTTTGCAAACTCCAACCAGAGATGTTTCCGTAGATAAGCCGCACCCCCGATTTTTGACTTGAATTTAGAGGAAAAAGGTGCGGCTTATACATGGATCTTTACGGTATTTATTGTTTTGTTACAAATATAAACTTAATATTTGCTGAAAATCGTAATAATTTAATAAGCGCCCAGCCTTGAATAAGCACCCACCTCGAATAAGCGCCCACTCTCAAGGTCCAAATATTTAATAAGCGCCCAGGGCGCTTAATCGAATAAATACGGTATATAAAGACTCAACTGAGCCAAACTTACAAGTTGAATTTCAACTGGTGTTGTTGGCCTCAGGTTCAAAAGTTGAAGCTTTTCTGCTCTGTTAAAAAAATATGAATAGTAATATCAAATTCATAGACCATAGAAATGACATCATAAAATTTTTCAATATTCAAGTGGCACCACAAGCAGATTCCAATCCTTTAAAAAAACAAAAGGGAGGCTTTGGGACAGGCAAAGCTGCGACCATGTGTGCCAAAGGAGCAATCCTCGGAATTAACACCCCTAAGCGAGACGATGAGCATCTCCATCTCTTTCATATGGGAGTCCACCCCCACCCCCCTGGGGAAGCGATCTCAGAAATTGGGAGATTTTCGGCTAAAATGGGAGGGTTGGAATCTCTGAAATTTTTTTTATATTTTATGGTGTCATTATTTTGTGTGGCATAAGAGTATACACCATGGAAAAACGTGTCAATTTACTTATTTTACAATGACAATAAAATTTTACAAGCAAGTTTAAGAGAATAGTAGTATGAAATTGGACATGCACATGGCAGCACAAAAGATCACTGTCTTGTTTTCTGCTCAAAATTATTCTGTTGGAATTTTTAACTGAAACGTCCTTTTGACATTCAAATATCTTCAGTTTTCATTTATCAAAAAGGCTGCAACAATTTCTAAACTTTTCCGAATGTTGCCCCTGTGTTGCATTGCAGGTTACATCATGTTAATGGTCCATACTTTAATGGACCACAGCTCTTGACCAATAACAGTGTGAGAATTCTGCCAGTTATTCAAAAAATACAAATAGGGGCGTCGAATGGTAAATACGAGACTTAGCAAAACGGCGCGACTAAAATCTTTTTTTGCGAGCCGGAGACCTTTAAATTTAACCTTGCAAAAGAAATCAAGACTCCTAGAAAGGCGTCAAAGAAAAATTCAAGAGGAAGAGACCCCTGAAATTTGGCTAAAAATGGATCATTATGCTATATAATCATTATCAAATGGTAGACGCAAACCTTGTCAAGTTAAATGGCTGCATAGCTTTCAGAAACTCTTCAATTATTTCTGGACTCTAATAAAGAACACCACAACAAAATACTTCAGACAAGGCAGGACAAAAAATTATGATAATAGGCCCTCAACAGAACTTTCATAACTTCCTTGATTGTTAAAATTCCTAGTCATTTACTTGATAGTCCAAGCAACAGATTTTTAACGACCCTGAACAGAACATCATATTTATGTTTTTTGTACTGCAACTCAGTGCTGTGGGAATCTTGCTGAAGGTAAATGGTTTGATCACAGGAGTATTCAGTAATATCATGATCATACGGGTGAGGTTAGTCCTGAAAATGATTTAGTGTTGTTTGCAAGTGTCACATTTTCAATAACCTGAGTGGTAGTCATCGCACTGTGACTATGAAGATGAGCTGACTCTGAAGATGACTTCTGCTAAGGTTGTTAAAATGTCAGTCACTAGCAATGTCTTTTTCAGGACTACCCTCATTCAGGGGAGCGTGGTACACTATGTATATATATTATAAAACTGTCAATCTTGAAAATTCTCAAAATTTAACTCCAAATAAGGGTAAAGGGTATAGGGGACCTTCTATGATCATGTTATTAGTATATCCACCCTGTTATTTTCTTTTGGCTCAGAGTTAAACTCAGTCAGTCATTTTTAAGAGCCCCTTTATACAGTCACCACATTAACACGGCAGTGATTCCAACCCTTTTTGAAGGAAAATAGGGAGTATTTTTAGCGCTGAAGGTGCAAGCCTCTAAAGGGGTCTGGGGGCATGTTCCACCAGAAAATCATAGTTTTGTAAATTTAGGTTCTCTCAAGTGCCGTTTCCGCCATTTTGACATCATGTCTGAGTTATTCGATGAGGTCTTTATTACTTTCACAGATATTTTTAGCATTTTTCTTTACTTTTGTTACACTCAGATCACCAAAAAGTACTAAAGATTAGCATCTTTTTCCTTGTTTTTAGAATTTTAAGATAAATCGGGAGAATATGATAAGAAACGAGAGCAGGAGGCAATGCATCAAAACGAAAGACTCCAGATCAAATCGGGAGGGTTGGAACCTCTGACATAATAAGATTTTATTTACTTTTGATCAGAATATTGATGTGTTTGGTACTAACCTGATTTTTGCAAGGAGTTTTCTCTAAATGCTTTCGAGCCTACGAAAGAAACACGATACCTTAGTCAGAACAAAAAAGTTCTGCATTTATCATTCAAAAGCCAAACTTGAAAAAAAACCTCCTCAAAATATTTTGGTACTGGCCTCATAACAAATTGTTGACAAGTTGACAAGGTGTTTTTGCCGCTTCTTAGATTTGTCTCCTTTGCTTTGGTTCTCTGTCTCTTGGAGCAGCTGATACACCTGCAAAATACACAAAACAATAACAATAATACGCAGATTATTAAAGGATGTTGTTGTTTTGGTTGATGTTAGGTATTCTAACACACTGAAATCTCTGGTGAACTGATGAATTTTAATTTAATAATGACAACTTTACCTCGTAATTGCTTAGCATAGCGGCCTTCTCATTAAGACTGCAAATTGAGATCAGAACATTTTGTATTAATTTTTATGTGTAAGCTTGCCATTATTATTGAGTTCCATGAAAAAAAGCTAAATTTGATAGCAATTTCAAGATTTCTAAAACTAAGCTTACAATAAAAGGTACGCTAAAAACAAACAAAGTTTTCTTCTTACACTTCCATTTTACGGCCGTGAGGTGCTATGTCATCAGTTTCATACTCGGTTCACTTGCAAAACATTCTGTATTTTATAAATTACGGAAGTTTCTCTGGAAAAATCACATAAATCCGCTCAAGGCCGCCATTTTGAACTGATGTATTGTGGGAAGCTCTCTCCAGGCCTCGCAGTGCGCGGACGTGCTCTGGGGGATCCCGGGTAGGTGACGAAATCCGCCCAGCCGTGGTCGAAAATTAGCTCGCATTTTATACATGCAATCAAGGCGTTATCATTCGTCTGCAACGCAGGCTAGTACACAGACAAAATGGCTTCATATATTTCTTGCTCTCGTTCCTTTCAGCGGTCTTTGTGGTTGAAGCAGTTGTCGAAGCGTGAGACTCGCTCAGGCCTACGCTTGATGCTTCACTTTCAATTTTAATTCTTCAATCATCGTTCGCACTGTCGTTCCACATCAAGCCGTAGGCAGCCATATCTTGTGTGTTTTGCATTTGGCGCACTTTCAGTTAAAACATGTGTCAACCCCGGGTAGGCGGGTTACCCTTCCCTGAAACGTTTACATGGCAAAATGCGCCCCGGCTGGATTGCTGGTCTTTGGAAGTTTTTCACACTCAATATCGGCCCAGCCCTTCTTCTCCCTTGCCGTTTGTTGTCCCGGTTTGATTCCTATTATAATTTTCCATTACCGTAAATGATCTAATAAACGCACACTCTCAAATAAACGCCTCGTATCTAATAATCTAATAAACGTCTCCCCTGAAGTGCAAAGTTTGTATTAGACGCCCCCTCTAATAAACGCCCCGTATCTAATAGACGCCCCTTTTCGCAGGATAATTGTTGAATGAACGGCATCTCTTAGCTTTGCATTAGCGCAGTTTAGATTAGTCTCCCACTCACCAACTCTATTTTGTATCTTACTCCGCTAGCAAACTACGCATCCTATTTGTTTTATTGACGTTGTTACAGTTAAAATGAAATAAACGCCTCTCTAATAAACGCTTCATATCTATTTAACGCCTCCTAGACGCCCCGGGAGTTTATTAGATCATTTACGCAGTGTTCTCCCCAGGATTTTTGGAAGGCCAGGGGGTACACTCTCTAAGCCTGCTCCCAGGATCTCTTCCCAACCCCCCCCCCCCCAACCCCCTGAGCGACAGATGAGGGAACGAGGAGAGACCCTGACAAATTATGAGGTTTATTCTGAATTTGACTTTTATGTGTAAGAATCTTTCTGTGGCCTGAATAGAAAATTAATAAAGATTTCCAAACTTACGACTTACTTGTACATTGGTTACATTTTAACTGCAACATTGTGGTGATTTGTTTTTTCATGTTCTAATTTGAAACAAGTTGAATCACGGAACATCAACCCAAACAGCACATCCTTGGCCTACTCTCTTGGGTCTGGTTATGTTTTCTACACAACTTGCATAACATACCACTGTCATTGCTAGTAGTCTTAAGCCATGGAATGTCCTTCAGCCAATGCAAGCTGGGTCAAAACCTGATTTTTGGTGTTTTGAATTAACAGATGTTGAGAGCTCCGACTTGGAACTTCGTACCCGACCGCATTACTTTCTATCTTCTGTCTCTTTTCCAGAGAAAAAAATGAACTTATCTTACTTTGGGAAGCCTTTTTTTTTCTTTTCTGGACCCGCTGCGTCTACTGGCTTGCCATTTTTGACACTCCTTTCACGAACGCGGGAATTTGGTTTAGTATTTCATGAATGACACCTTGAAGTGTCCTTGTGTTTTCGGGACAATTTTAAGATGGCCGCCGTTCAACGAAACGAATGCATCACAGGTTTGAACATATTCATTTAAGGATAAATCACTTTAATAATTATAACAATTGTGAGAAAACACAGTAAAATATACACCAGGCAATGTTTCATCAACTTTATTGAGTGATTTCTCCTTTAGTTCTGGATAGGAACACCCATTTCCAAATCTCAAAAAAGCTTGCATTTGGATAAATCTTAAGTTTTAAGCCAGGCGGCAACGATTTTTCACCGAATCAAGTCAGGCGGCCCGCCTGGCCTAAAATACCTGGGGAGAACACTGTTACGGTATGCGATTAACATTGTCAGCTACACAGTGCTTCATCATCATCGCCCGGACCATTTTTAAGGGCCCCTTACACAGTCACCACAAAATATGAGAGACTGCATGGAAAGGCGGGTTACCCCATCTAGGCGGGGACCACGTGACCCGAAATGAGTTGACCGCGACGAAAAAAGAGGCCTCGAATGGGGGCAAAATTCAAGACCCAAAAAATCCCGAGGGCTTCCAACATAACCCAAAAAAATCCCTAGATCAAAAATTAACTCCTCAAAAATCAACAGCAAAACACGTGTGTTTGTAATTTATTCACAGAAAAACGCAGCCAAAGCGCTACCACGAATGTTCAGATTGTTTTAAATACCCAAAAACATCCCTACTAAAATCAAAAAAATACTTGCCAAATTTTCCTACCCAAAAAAATCCCGGAATCGAAAATTTCGAACCCCAAAAAATCCTTCGATCATCCCCGTCACTTAAAATCCCGAGTACCCCCCCCCCCCCCCCCCGCTGAGCTTGGTGTTGCTGTGTCGGCATCTTTAATTTACTGAAAAGCTTGTTGTTTGTAACAGCCGTAGCCAACGTAGCTGGCGAGATTCGCGACCGGACCGAGTGCGAGTGCTTTGTTTAGGAAGGAAGGCAGAGACGAGCTTTGGAGGAGTCGAGACTCGCGGCCGCCCAGCACACGCATGCGGGCTTCGCTCGTGAATTTTCTCGCACGGCGCTAATCCTGCCAGCTACACGTTTTTAAAGATAGCACGCTTAGCTGTATCATTACATCGTCAACTTCAGCCGTTCAACTTTGCATAACTACGGGAACTTTCTTTTTAACTTCTTTGCCGTATAAAAAACAAACTAACATTATTTCCTTTTTTATTCTTGACGAAGAAATTTGTTGAGTTTGATTTATCCTTGACGAAGAAATTTGTTGAGTTTGATTTATCCTTGACGAAAAAATTTGTTGAGTTTGATTCAACACAACCAGAGAAATGGTTAAGCAATGTTATTTTGAACGCCGGCCACGCAGGCTACTGATCCCGTAGCTCTTGCATTTGAAGAAGTCGATGAATGAATTAACTAGTTGAACGAGTGCTCCCACAGTCCTGTAGTCGGCGAATAATAAACTCTTAGCTTTAACGAATAATAAACTCTTAGCTTTTTTGCGTGATCGCGCTTGTGCTTGCTCTTGTGCTTGCGTCGCCAGTGAAAACCAGGCTTTAAGAACGAGAAATACGGTATTTTACTTATCCTTCGTGCAACCCCGCTTTAGACTCATATAGTGTCTAATAGTATCTAACTGTGTAGTGATAATTTCACGGGTGTAAGTCTAAACAAAGTGGCCAAACGTGTACATCATATCGTGTGCAACAATAACATGCAATATGCTGCATGAAAATTTTGATTGGAAAATTTTTTTCTTGCCCTTTCTTTGCCGCCCGTTGTTTCTAATTACAGTGAAGGACAATAGAATTTTAGCACTGCCTCTTAAATTCGGTCTTAAATCACTTTAAAGGTCAACTGCACAGAAGTGGTGTCTAAACATTCTTTTGTTCTGTGATCACCAGATCAGGTATTAGTCTATATTAAAACCACTCTTAACAAAGTGGCCAAACGTGTACAACATATTGTAATATGTTGTACACGTTAGGTTGTTACTAGGTTGTTACTAGGTTGATTGTGTGCAACAATAGCATGCAATATGCTGCGTAAAAAGTTTGCGTGGGAAATTTTTTTCTTGGCCTTTCTTGCCCGCCCTTGTTTTAATTACAGTGAAGGACAATATAATTTAAGACTCTTTATCTGCAGAGAAGAGGTGTCGAAACCTTCTATTGTCTGCTGAATTACGCGGCAGGCATGCAAGAAGCTCGCTCTGTGATCACCGGATCAGGTTTAAGTCTAATTAGTAGAAACTCAGCTGTGTTCTATTGGAAATCCACGAATCTGATTGGTTCTCCCACTGTTTTCTATGGGGGTCGCCGATAGAAAACAGTCGCGCGCGCGTAGCTCTTTAAGCGGTAAATTTTCTTGATTTTTGTCTTCAAAGTGCACAATATTGTAGGTTTTGGACTGCAATCCTTTAGAGTTTCTACTAAAACAATTAGACTACTCGCCCTCGTTTTCTATGAGCGATAGTCAACTTGGCTGCGCCTCGTTGACTATTTGCTCATAGAAAACTCGGGCTCGTAGTCTAATTGTTAATTAAAAACCACTCTTAACAAAGTGGCCAAAGCTGTACAACATATCGTGCGCAACAGTATTGCATGCAATATGCTGCGTGAAAATTTTGCGTGGGAATTTTTTTCTTGGCCTTTCTTGCCCGCCCGTTGTTTCCAATTACAGTGAAGGACAATAGAATTTTAGCACTACCTCCTCTTAAATTACTTTAAAGGTCAACTGCACAGAAGTGGTGTCTAGTCTGTCTAAACATTCTATTGTTGCCTTAACTGAATTACGTGGCAAGCAGCACGTTCTGTGATCACCAGATCAGGTATAAATTCTAAAATAATCAGTTCAGGTCAAACAGTGTTCAGCGAGTCACTGTGCAGTGCAGGAGTCCATTCCTGGCAGTTTTAACTTTATAACGTCACCTACTATCAGATCAAGTCATCAAAAAAGGTATGTCTTAAAACAAACTGGCCGGTTACCTATACTAAACTGCTATGGAGGGTCGAAGTTTAAGCTTAAGTCAATGCAAGGACACGATTGCCCTGTTTTCACGCGTCACGGACTAATTTTTGCCCTTTTCACGTGTCACGCATAAACCCTTTGCTACCCTCCTAGCACTTGAGCAAGGACTCGATCCAACCTCAGGATTCGAGCTGGGGACTCAAGTCAGCACTTATATTAGTTTAACTGTTGGGAACTGTAAAAATCTTTGTTGCTATGATATAACTGTAGTTTTTACATTATATATTGTAAATTTATATAGTACTGCCCCAACTAACAAATAAAAGCTAGCCGCAAGCAAAACTGAGGTGAAAGCTAACCGCAAGTAAACTGAGGTGAAAGCTAACCGCAAATGAGCAAATTGAGGTGAAAGCTAACCGCAAGCAAACTGAGGTGAAAGTTAACCGCAAGCAAACCGGAGTGAAAGCTAACCGCAAGCAAACCAGAATAAAAGCTAACCTCAAGCAAAACCGGAGTAAAAAATTTAAGTCCCGAGCTCGAGTCCTGAGCTCGAGCGGTATTTAGGTATTCTTTAGTTTTATGAGACATCATTCAGATCGTTATAGTGTATCTCGGATATATCCGTTTAGAAGACTAAGTCTTGCAGGCTAAAAATTCGGTACTTGCTCGGTGATGAACGAGATATGTGCAAAGTCGAACAATAAATTGTAATCATTGAAATAAACTTTTCTTCGCTTTCCAATGTCGAAATACTCGGGGTCGAACCATTCTAGTCACACCCATTTTTTCTTGGCCTTTCTTGCCCGCCCGTTGTTTCTAATTACAGTGAACGATCAATAGAGTTTTGACACTGCCACTTAAATTACTTTAAAGGTCAACAACACAGCAGTTGTTTCAAGACATTCTATTGTTGGCTACTATTAAAGGGCCGAATCGCACTTGCGGATAAATTTTGTAACATAGGTAGATTTCATCATTAACGTGTCACTTGTTACAGAAAACAAGTGCGAATGCGTTTTTTGAGACCTAGAACTTGTCCAACATTTCAGGAAAACAAAGAAGCAGCTTTCTTATGATTGGTCCGCGTTGCACGCGCGATAGATTTTGTCAAACAATTGCAAAAACAAGTGCGAACGACTTGTTGGACAAGGGTAAATTTTGTCAAAACGGACAAATCATCAAAGGGGCCGTTGTCCTGCCTCAAGGCAGGACATTTCATGACAAGTCGCATTCCCATGCCCCTCGTAATGCCAGTTAACAATACGTTGTTGATTGGCTATTGTGTTTGGCCCAAATTGCACCGAAAAACAACACGCACTCAAAAATTGTTGGGATAGTATGCACCGTGATGTGGTTCTCACTATCATAATCCAGCCGCAAAATCTTTTCGAGAGAGGCAAAGAATATTTATAAGTGAAGTGTTTCAGCCAAATGTAATAATGAAAAAACAAAAAGTTATCTTGAGACGACTCATTATTCTACTGCATGAGAACACGCGTACTTTAAATGCGAATTGTTTTAGAATTTTTTTTTCGCGTTTTTCTGCATATTTGATTTTGCCCAAGACGGCCGTGCTGAGAAATGTACAGGGATGCCAGAAGCACGTGCAGAGCTATTGACAACGTGATAAATCACCAAGGGAAAAGCCCTGTGAACGAGGTTGAGCTATTGTACTAATAATTTCACCTTTTGTTCTCATCAAGATGTCTCTGACTTGTCGCGACAATTTTGTTTTTGTCAAAAATGTTACGACATTTAAAACTTGTCCGCTACTCTAACGTGCAAAGCAGCACGTTCTGTGATCACGTGCACCAGATCAGGTATAAATTCTAAATTAATCAGTTCCGGTCTAACAGTGTTGCTGTGTAAAGATATTAGATATGTGCAAATCCGGAAAATTTTGAATAACGAGACTCTGATTTTCAGCCTTGCAGTCGATCGATAATTCGTAAGCGTTCGAATAAACTTTTCATCGCTTTCCATTGTAGAAATATACGGGGGGGGGGGGGGGGGGTGAACCATTGTAGTCACACCCATTAAATTCGAGGGGGGGGGGGTCCTTAACGATCTTTGCTGATGTCATTGTTTACATTTTGCCCCATTAGCAAACGACTTTGGGTAGAAAAAGCATCCTGATGTATCCAAAATAACTCCAGAAGTTTGAAAAGCTTATGAAACTAAATACTCGGCGAAATTTTCAGCTCTTTGAAAAGCGCCACAATGAGCCCATAGATTCTTTGTAAAAGTTTAAGTTGAATACATCAGGCGCAAATTTATGACATTTATAGCGAACGTTAATTGTGTTATGCTCTGATCTTTCAATACAAAAAATGACATTTTCGTAGCTCGATCAGAAACTGAAGCGCTTATGCTAATGAGGCAAACATTGTTAACACAGACCTTTGCACCTTAAAAAGCTTTCATCATATCTCAGGCATTTATTAATACACTTGAACGCAGAGCGAGCAAGCGCGCGCTGTAAAATTTCAAACTGACTGTTTTGAAGTATTTTCAAACAATTTTTTAATTTCGATGCGTACAGTTTTGAATTTTGATGCGTACTATACGTGAGCGGAATTTAATTCAGCGCAGCGACATCCGGCAATTTCAATTTTAGAACCAAAAAGGCTGTTTCACTTTTAAGATAATTTTGTTATCGTATCCAGAAGAACACAACACTTTTTGAAGACAACTGAAGAAGAAAACCACACTTGGACTAGGCATTAAATGGCTTGATTGACTGGGATTTTAATTTTTATAGCTTTAAAGACATTCATAATTATAATACTCGTGGACGAAATGACATTTGTAGGCCCAAGTCATGTCGCTCCTGGGGCCAGAACCGTTTTATTAATCAAGCGCTCACGAATGGAACATTTTACCCGACAAAGCAAAAAGCGCATTTGACATTTTACTTTAAAGACTATTAGAAGTATTTGATAAGTTTTTTAATTTCTTTATTCATTTTTTAAAATTTAACTTTTTCATCTTCTATTTTAATATTCACTTTTTAACCATTTTTATCATTTCTATTTTTTTATGCAGGGCCCCACTGAAAACCACCTTTTTGTGACGTGGGCCCCTGCTAAAATATCTTTATTATTATTATTATTATTACTATCAGCATTCATTTTGAACTAAAATCTTGCATGTGCCTTCCATACCGTGTAGGCCCTGGATAATAATAATAAATAATAATAATAATAATAATAATAATAATAATAATAATAATAATAATAATAATAATAATAATAATAATAGTGATGTTTGTTCATCATATGCTGAAATTTCTCCAAAAACAGGGTTTTTTTAACTGTTGATCGATTTTCTTGGCTCTACGGTCCTAAATTTCTCTAAACTTTGCTAGAAATGCACTTTCTGACACTGCAGTAGGTTTTTGATGCAATTTCCATGTAAAAATGTACAACATTTTACTTGGCGCATGCGCATAAGCCAAAATTTAGACTTTTTTGCTGAACCGTTCCGATTTTTTTTCCTTGCTCCTTTCCTTTTCGTTTTTCTCTGCTTTCTTATTCTCTCTATCTTTTACTCTATGCAGTTCTTCTACTGGCCTGAAAAGTTTTGATCTTAATCAATAGAAAACCCTGGAAAGGAGACCATGATCAAGTACGGGTATATTGGCCTGTTTTAGCACCAATTTTACACCAAAAACTGATCACGTTTTTTTCGATTAGCTTTGTCAGAATGCAGTCAATAGTCAAGACGGACAGTCCTGTGGAAAGATCTATCCAATTCTACAAGTTGCACATCACAAAAATCTGCTGATGTGTAAATTGGTGACGTCATAAGTGGTTGAATGGCCTTTCCTCCAAATCCCGGAATAATCCGGACTTAGCATATTAAGGGTTAAAAGACCCACCCCCTCTGCGGTATTTTTTTACCATATGGTCACGTGACAAGGGTCAACCAAGGTCTCTCCCTCCTAGACAAGGGAGGAAAAGAAGAGAGGCCCTGGGTACGAGGTTGTCCTTATTCATGGCCACAGCTGCTGCTGCGGCCCATGATGTGAGTCCAGATCAGCTAGCTAGTTCTTTTCCCACACACTTCGCCTCGTTTCCATTGCTCGTCCTCTTTTCCTTTACCTGCTTGGTGCCCAGGTTAATGCCACATGTAGCTAAAAAAAATAATAATAAAGCGAATGACTAAATAAAAATCATTAAATTTGTTCTTTTTGTCTTAGATTGTCACTTGACTTGCCAAACATGAAGCTTCTTGTCGTTGTCCAGATACTGCTTCATCTCTTCCTGGCCACGAAAGCCTGCACGGAGATCCGAGTGACCGCCGAGGATAAAACGGTAGTCGTCGCCCGAAGCGAGGAATTTATGCTCGATCTGTTGTCTTACGCCATCGTAGAACCAAAAGGGCATTCCCATACTGCAGAGTTGCCAGAGAAATGTGCTAAAGATACACAACCAATGACGTGGAAAAACAAACAAATTATCTCATACCTTGACGCTTGGGACTTGCCTGTTGGTGGTGACGGTCAAAATGAAGCTGGACTCTCCGTGGGTGCTCTTATGTTTCCCGGCTTTGCCAAATATCAAGACGTCCCAGCAGAGAAATGTGGATCAAGCGTGTCCTCACTAGAGTTTCCATTATGGATTCTGGGGAACTTCAAGACTGTGCAAGAAGTGCGTGAAGCTCTGAAGAAGGACTCGTTCCCACTGGTATGGAATGGAAAGCTGAAAAAGGGAGATCTTGAGGCCGCCTTCGAACTACACTACTCCGTCATTGACAAAAATGGTGACGGCATCGTCATTGAGTTCACTGACCAGGGAAGAAAAGTACATAACAACACCATTGGTGTCTTCACCAACTCCCCGCCCTATGACTTCCACATGTTGAACCTTCGTAACTATGTTCAGCTCTCCAACTTTAACCACGATCCTTTGGTTTTGGGAAAAGATCAGTTCAACGCTACAGGCGAAGGAAGTGGACTCCTCGGGATACCTGGAGACCTGACACCTCCATCAAGACTGGTGCGTGCTGCTGCTATGCTGCACTTTTCTGATACAGCCAAGACCGCTGAACAGGCGGTTAATCTGGCGTTTCACATCATGAACACTGTTGACATTCCCCGTGGAGTGGCTTCCTCCCATGATCATGAAGGCATGGCTGACTACACCTCTTGGGTCGTGGCTAAGGACCTCACCAACAACGCACTGTACTTCCGCTCCTATGAAGACCTCACCATTCGTGTGATTCACCTGAACAAAGTGACGCCTGGCAAACTGCTTAAATTCAAAGTTGGATCGCCTATTGCGGGTGGATTTGTTGACGTCACACATGAGCTCAAACCTGCTAATGCACGCACCGAACTGTAAGGAACTCTTTTTAGTCTGGCACCGAATTAAAAGAACGTCAAAAGAACTAGAAATATGTTTAGCGTGTGAACTGAACCGTTTTCATTGTCTTAGCCAATTTTTGAGTTTTTGTGTGTGTATGCATGCTTATTGTGGGGAAATATGTTTTGATTTACATGGGTTAAAGTTAATATAATTGCGTTAAGTGCAATTTGCATGAAAGCTTTGATTAGTAAAGAATATATCGATTTGGTTTTGGTACTAATCAGTTTAGGATGCAAACCTCGTGTACTGAAAAAATATTGTAAACATGCTTAAGACATTAGTTGTTACACCACCTCTGTTCTTTCTTTAATAGCAGTCGTAGGGTGTTGGAATAAAACTTGATGTGTAGTGAATTTGTTCAGTTGTTCTGTTGATATCATGATTACAGCTTGGGTCAACAAAGGCCTGATATTGGAGCCCAGACTCGTTCCCAGTCCCTACTTATTGTTCCTAAAGGCGATAAAAGACTGGGGCGGAATGTGGCTAGGGTTGCAAGGCAGGCTGGGAAGGGCGAAGAAAAAGTAGAACCTGGTGACGTCAAGAGAAACAGTCTCGCTTCTGCCTCGTCCCCAGGCGTTGATCGCTTTCTTTGCCTTTGTTACACTTGGATCGCCAAAAAGCACTTCAGATTAGCATATTTTCCCTTGTTTTTAGAATTTCATGTTAAATCCGGGCCCCTCCCCTAGATCCGCTATTGTTCAAAAGATACATACGTTTTACTTATTAGCTATTATTAAATTTTCAGCCACGGATATTGTATTTCTAGCATTCTGATTGGTTCACTCAATCCCGGTTGTCAGCTCGTATACCTTAGTTTGACCTTATTTGGAAAATGATTGCGTTACTGTTGCCAAGCTAAAATTTTTCGCTGGGAAGCGAAATTTCCTTCGGACAAAATGGACGAAAAAAGTAGATTTTGCGAGCTTTCTACTGAAGAAATACAAGAAATGCTAGAAAATGCCATACCGACATCAACAAAGAAAGTTACACCCACATCCGGTCGTTTTTTAACATTTAAAATGAAATTTAATAAAATTCAGCTACGATATTTAAACGTTTAGAGTTCAGAAAAATTTAATAAAACAATTAATCCATTCGCCCTTGTTGGATACGAGTGGTTATAGCCAACTCGGCGCTTCGCGCCTCGTTGGCTATTTACCACCTCGTATCCAACGCGGGCTCCAACTCATAATGAAATGATGATGTACAGTAAAGTAAAAAAAGACACAAAAGTGTGTTAAAATGTTAAAAATTGTGGAACTCATTTTTTTCTTAAGGGCGAAGTATCACTCACGGGACCTTGTTTAATTTTAAAAAAAAAAGAAAATTTTCATTTTTAACCTAGTCCAGTTCTTTATAAATTACTCCCTACAGGGCCATAGAGGGTAAGGGGGGAAATGAATTTACAACTTGTAAAATTCCGGCGGCGAAAGTTTTCAAGTTCTCCCCAGAGTCTTGCATTTTTTGTTTTCACAATACGCTAGAAACGATCATGATTTGTTCTTTTCTCAAGAATTCGATTGGTATCTTTCTCTAAATTTTCCAAACAAATAGAGGTATTAAAGCACAGCTTTGACGAAAAACAAATTACCTGTGATACTTCCCCTTAACGGCTTTAGACTGACTTAATCACGAAAAGTGAAGGTCTCCTGGCCATGAGGCTGTTTTAAGCCCGGGGGGACTCCCATATTTAAGGGACGGGGATGCTCGTCGGAAATTGTTGAAAATAACCCCTAAAAGAGACCAATCTGGGCGTGGCTCAAGCTATTTTAGACCCCTAAAAGATACCAAAATTCTGAAAAGAGAATATATATTTACATGTTTCTTCGCATGCAACCCTGAAAAAGACCCTGACGGCTAAAAATTTTGTCATTTTGTCCAGAACACTCTAAGCGCGACCCAAAGTCCGAAATTTACACCACTCAGCGAGACGACGAGCATCCCCGTCACTTTCATATGGGAGTCCCCCCCCCCCCCGGGGGATTAAAGATAGCTAAAAGAAGATGGAGATCTCCGAAAAATAATCTAATAATCTTCGCCATATCTTTTTTATCTTGGTGCAAATATGTACTTACGTTCTATTGAAACAGGAACGCATTGGACAAACCCTAAACTGAAATCCCTGTCAGCATTCGTGACTTCAATTTTCGGAATAAAATTAAAAGTAAAAAAAACTCTTCAAGTTAAAACAAAGGAAGTAAAGCTTTGGTTAAGTTTTGTGTTTATCTTAAAAAATCAAACCATTTGCCGACCTGGTTACGTAACGTAACGCTTTTTAATGCCACTCTGAATTTTCTTTACCTTGCCGCATAAATAAACTGTGAACTAAAATCCTTGCTACTCGCGACTGGACTTTTGAAATATGCTTAAAAGTAAAAAAAAAAAGAGAGCTAAAACTTAGGTTAAACTTTACTGACCTCTATCTAAAAGAATCAATCCCTTTCCAGAGTACTAACTTGATTACGTAACATAAACCTTTTCAATGCCGTTCTGAATTCTCTTTTGCTGATTGCATAAATCCACGGATTAATTGCTGCGTTGATGTACGCCAAGAAAAGCGCCCACGTTCCCCATGATTCGTGTGACATGATCTGGTCACATGTCGCAGTTTCACTGGTGATGATTTCAGTCAAAGAGAAGGCCAAAGCTGGTAGAGACGTCAGATAAAAGGTCGCTATGATGATAGCAATCGTTATGGCAGCCTTTCTGTTCTGAATTCTCTCAGCAAATGAGCGGTTAAGATTAACTGCCTGTTGCTGTCCTGCAATGGATCGCATCTGACGTGAAGATTCTCTGAAGATGTGGAAATAGCAGTACGAGATAACAACGCCTGGTAGAAAGTAAACAGCCGAGATCGCCGTTATCCAGAAGGCGTCTTCTTTTACTGCAAAGCGAAGGCTTGCGATGCAGATTGAAACGATCCAAACAGACATCGCGACAAATCGACATCGTCTCTTGGTCACAATGGCTCTATACTGCATAGGGAAAATCACTCCAAAATATCTTTCCAAAGTCAGAGCACATAAGTTATAGGTTGAAGTAGCGACAGACATAAGGTAGACAGCATCTACCCACACACTTAATAGATGTTCTTCGTCTGCGATGCCCAGGAGCGACCTAGCTATCCATAACGGCAGAGCAACGACACCCACGAATAGATCGCCTACTGCTAACACAGCCAACAAATAGTTGCATAAAGTGCGTAATATTCTTGTTTTGTATAACGCCAAGAGTATTAAGGCGTTTGCTATGCAGGCAATGGCGGCGATAAGCAAGCCCAGAACAGTAATGGATATTTCCTGAGCCGCGAATGTTTTAGTATATACCAGTCGAGCTGAATAACAAGAGGACCAAAACATTATTTTAGGTAACCAAAGCGACACGTGAAGCCATTTTGTTTCTCTTCAGCTGCTTGTTAGTGAAAGTACTTTGCTATAAATCACCTCCGAGTTAACCAATCAGAGCGTGCAAAAAGCACTATTCACTTGTGTGGTATGTACTAATAAGCTTTATACAGTGATCATTGGCAGGATTTCAAGGGCGTGAGTTCTCATCCGGCAAAAGTCTCCTGTTCACCTGCGACACCTGCGTCTGGTTGAACTAGCCCCTCGCGGATATAGTGGGTTTAAGGTGTAGTTGAAAGCACTGGAACAATATTCTGTTACTGCAAACATCGTCTCTTCAATTCAGTGTCTCTCGGTACTTGTTCAGCAGCGCTAGCAGCCAGCGAGGTTTCTATCTTCTAACAGTGAATTCTTCAGCAGTAATTATTTTTTTCATCTAAAGATGACACAAGGTGGGGTATGCATGAGCCTTCCTATAGAAAAATTGAATCAAATCCTTACTACTATTCTCCTCCACTTCGGTGAATAATTGTTCAGTATAAAAGATGCAAAGTCAAAACAAGAAACTAATAAAAGCTTCAGTTTTTTCAGAACTGACAACACAGGTTTACAGCTGAAAAATAGAGTAATTTTGTAAATCTTCGCTTTTTGGTCAAAAAACAACTATATTTTTAAACGTGCAAACGCCCTACAGCGTCGGTCATCGGACTAGATAAATGTTTCTCCTGCATTGGTTATAAAAGAGTAATACGTCATAAGGCAATGACGTATAACAGCCTGAAAACACAGCTGCAGCAACCGTTCTTTGATTGCCATGGTTTTGTAGAACACGAAAACATCGCAGAAATCATATGAATACAGTAGAACCCCGGTAACTCGAACTCTGAAGGGAAACGAAAAACAGTTCGAGTTAGCGGGGTATCGAGTTATCGGGGTCGATTGAATATTTATTTTGCCAAGTTAACCCAAGTTTGACCCAAAATTTGATCAAGGAAAACTAAATTTAGTTCGAGTTAGCGGGGTTTTAGAGTTATCCGAGTTCGAGTTGACCGAGTTAAAATGACTTAAAAGTGAGGTCAAATCCAAGGAAAATGGAAGTTAGTTCGAGTTAGCGGGGGAGTTCGAGTTATCCGAGTTCGAGTTACCGAGTTTCTGCTGTATCTGATTTTATGAGACAGCTTTTTTGGCATCCGGTTAAAAAAGCGACAAAACCAGTTTCTTCCAAGTTTCTTCAGAGGCTTAAGTTGTTTCTTCAAAAAATGTCTAATCATCCCAATATCTTGGTTGTTATAAATTATTTGCGCTCGTTAATTTACGACATTTTCTTACAGTATCAGGGACCCAGTTTAAGAGGTATCATGTACATTTAATGCACAGAACTACTTTACAGATTTGTATGAGTTCGTAATACTCTTTGCAAACTTATAAATATGTTTAGTGAAATGTTGTAGCTCTAGTTGGTCATGTATAGTTTTCATTGACCGTTCCATAGCAAAATGATTTATGAATGTCCAGATCTTTTTGCGTATTGTACATTTTATCACAACTTGTACAAACAAACACGTTCACCGGGGTGTACCGCGTTGAGGCAGGGCTCGAGCGCCCAAACTCACGCCCACCCCTCCCCTCGCGGGCGGTCACGTCCCAGGTGGGGGCGGGGGAATGTTCCCATTCGTGTCTCTGAGGCTCTCCTTCCGCAAGTCTTCCCAAGATACTTGCAGCATGTTTGCCACTGGCGGCAAGTTTCGCGCTCAGAGTGGCACTCTGACGTTTTTCCGCCAATCTTGAAGTTGTTGTTTTTGTTCTTGTCTTGGCGGACTGGGCTCTAGGTTTCTCAGGGGGGCGGGGCTGTAGTTGATTTGACATGTAATTGTCTGAATAAGACCGCTGTCCTTCTCTGATTGCTGACGCAGGCCTTTTCTGTGTCATGTCGGTGTTTTCTTCGTAAAAAGCGAATGCCGGAGATCTGCAAATAAGATTATAAAATGCACTCAGTGGAAAAATTGTAGTATACCGTATTTATTCGATTAACCGCCCAACCTCGAATAAGCGCCCACCCCCACCCCCTTCAAAAAAGTACTGAAGTGCACAAGAGGAGTACTTTGATTATTATTGAAATTAACTGCGCTTTTTTTAGTATTTTACAGAAACTTTCAATGAACAGTTAAAATTCGGCTTTGGTATATCTTCACGTTTTATTATTATCCATTGTTTTGTTGTAAAATAAACTTACTACTTGCGAAAAAAGGTGAAAATTTAATAAGCGCCCACTCGCAGGCCGCTTAATCGAATAAATACGGTAAGAGAGTTAAACTGAGTCTGCTTACTAGTATAAAATGAACCATCCACACCTAAAAATATATTTATTTGAATTTTTTGTGGTCTACACGATCAAGGCGCTACATGCAGTCATTATCTGAGCCTGTAGAATATTTTCAGTTCATGTTCAAACGGTGCAAATTGAAAGTTACTCCACAAGCAACTGAAATAAATCTCTGAACAATAATTTTATTTTTATTGATGCGTCATATTTCAACAGCACCGACAGCACACACAACCATTTTAAACTTAAAAAAAAAACAACGAATATGTTTTGACATAAAAGTCTTGGTTTTTAAAGTGATTTGCTCTCCAAAACAAGAAAACAAAACAATAGAATTGATACCTTCGTAGAAAATCTCCTTGTTCTTCAATTAGCCCAGTTTCTTCACTGTGTGACTTCCACAAGGCAACAGGTTCCTGTACCTAGAAAATAACAATAAAAAACTATGAGTTGTGGGGAGAACGATCACCTTTAAAAATCGGCACGTTATAATATTATTAAATACATTGTTAAGCAGAAACAGTTGATAAGAAAAAAACAAAATCATCAACTTGATAATCAGTTATTGTAACAGTTGTTGCTCTAGACTGTTCACAGCCTCTATTTTTCAACGCAAAAGAACGCGTGAGAGAAACAGGGAGCGAACCTAACGTCAATGCGAAGCACGAGGGGTCAGGGGTTGAGTGCCCCCCGTTTTGCGCTGGTGTCCAGCTCTCTCGCGATTCTTTCCCCGTGTTCAACTATTAAAAAAGATATAGAAATACAAATAGAAAACAGAGAGAAAAAAATAGAAAAGAGAGGGCTTCGAACAGTCCATTATTGCTCCTGTTACGAACTTTTATGAACAGATTTCTTGGTGGTAGATTTTACCAGGTTAAGGTACTACATGTAGATAGAAAATGGAAATAATTTGGTGCGTGTTTCTGGTAGTAAATTCTATATTCTACGTTATGGCAAATATTTTCCAGTCCACTCACCTTTTTCTTAGAAATGCTTTCACGAGCATTCATTAAAAACGCGATTGAGGTCCTCAACTTTTCATTCTGTTCCTCAAGCGTCATAATTCTTATGTTGTTGGCCATGACTTGTCGCTCCATATCTTGGGCCACATCTGCCTCTGACGGGACTTCGCCATTAAACATGACTTCCTTGTCAGACTGGGAAGCCTTCTGTTGTTTGGCGTCAATGGATGGAAACTCGACCACAAGTTGAAGTTTTTCTTCGCTTTCCTTGAGCTGTTGTTCAAGTTCACTCGTCTTTGATTCAAATTCTTCCACTTCTCGCAGTAGCTTTTCTTTCTCATTTCTAAGCTCTTCGAGAAGAGTCTGTGAGAATGTAGAAGGGGAACATTTGGCGGTCAGTTCGAAGCTGTCAGATTGCACGGAACGAGAAAACTTAACAAGCAAACTGTTAAAAAATTAGCACAAGCGTAATAAAGAGAAATAAGACAAAAATTGTTACCCCACTCCCTTTACTTTAGGGCAGTTATCAACTGAGTGTCGTAAAACCAAAAGCAAAGTAATTAGCTGTAATTACTCTGGCCAATCACATCGTGGGCTGCAGCAGCAGCTGTAGCCAAGAATAGGGACAGATGGCGAGCATTGATGTCCGGCCCTATCCCCCACCAGGGGGCAAGGAACTAAGAGAGAGAGACTCTGGCCAATCAAAAAGGACACACACAAAAAGTGAACCAATCAAATCTCGAAGCAAATACATGTAGCCGGCAGGAAGCGAGGGAAAACGTGCGCGAGCGAGTCACGATTGGTTTTGGTTTTAGTTCTGGTTTTAGTTCTGGTTTTAGTTCTGATTGGCTGAGAAAGTAGCCTGCAGAACAGGCGGTTTATTTTGCGGGCCGCTAAAAATAAACCGCCTGTTCTGCAGGCTACTGAGAAAGTGGCGCAAGATTAATAAACCACTCACTAAGCGTAATAATGCAAAACCAAAGCAAACGCAAATTACTTTCGACACTCAAGTGGAAACTGCTCTTTTTGCGCTTTTACTTAACTTGCATTGCTTCCACAATCTGGATCGAGACTTTTGTAAACAGCTGTTTCAAAATTGCTTTTATGCCAAATTACATCTGATATCAGTCAAACTTATATATCATATAATTAAACTTGCATTTTACCTTACAAAAGTACAAATAACAGGCTAAATCAAGCATGATTACCTGTTTGTTATCAAGCTCTTCAGAAAGATTGTTCTTTTCAGTTTGTAAATCTTCCACAACACCTTGAAGCTCGTCTCTCTCTCCCTCTGTTTCCAGAACCCTGTCCCTTAATTCTTCACATTCATTGTCCAACTCATCCACTCGTTTAAGAAGTGCATCATGTTTGCTTTGCAAAGCCTGAAATAAAAAAACAAATTTTTTTCATACACTGTTATGATTACTTTTTTAAACACTTTTTATGATTTTTTTATCACTAGTTTTTTTATTATTTTATGTTCACTGCAATCTCATTCGCATTTTAACTGATGAAGGTCACCGAGGTGACCAAAACGTTTAGCTTTTAAAATTTTTAATTAACGTCAACCTTGATTTATAAGTTTAAACAGCAACCTGGTTTAAAATGTTGCTGTAAGCATTCGTCTACAAATTTTTTTCATGATGGTTGGTGCAGGGTTTTCAAGACATCTTCATTCAGAATAAATCCAAGGGTTTCGCATGATGGGTATGCTAGCTGGAATTTCACAAGGAATTCCTAAAAGGTACCGATAGAGAGCTTGGAATGGGATCTCAAATGTTATTTGCTGCAGTTTTCCTGAAAAATTGTAAGTTGTAAAAGAAGAATTTCCTGGTCTTGTACATGGTAGAATTTTTTTTATAGAATTCAGTGGCACCCCCGTCCTTCCCCTGTCCTATTTTTACCCACCCTTACATGAATACCCAGGGCTGTGTTAGACAGTATAGGTTCTTGCATGTTTAGCACAAAAAGAGTCCAGTTTAATTCTGTTCTCAAATCCAATACACTAACCATTTAACAAGACTCTTAACTTTCTAAGCATTGCACTGGAAATAAACCAAGTTACTCTTTTTTTTAATCAGAAAACGTCAATAATAATCTTACTTGTTCATGTTTCTCCATGGTCTTATTTCTGGCTTGTGTTTTGCCCAGCTCAATGGAAGTATTCTTAAGTTTGGCTTGCACGTCGTCCAACTCAACTTTCAGCCGTTGTACTTCAGATTCTACAACTGTTAGCCTTGCCACCTCCTTGGACTCCTTGTCTAATTCTGTTAACAGCTTTGAGTTTTCTTCCCCTGGATCAAAGAAAAGGAATTTTATTTTAAAGTTATCTATGTTACATCTGTTAAAAAGAGCTGCTAACTCACTGTGCCTTTCAACAACACAAATTGTGAAGTTTAAAAGACAACAAGCCTTTGATTTACACTGCTGTCAATCACTGGGGTGTTGACTGGTAAATTAGAAACTTTGTGAAATCGTGAGACTGATACACTTTCTGTAAGCCCAAGACTTTCTTAGCCTTGCAAAAATATTCAAGACTGCAAGGGCATCCCTGAAAAATTTAAGACGACTTGAGTCTCTAAAATTTTTGGCAAAAATTCTGCAAGACTCACATTTTTCGAAGAACCACATTTCACCGCCGTTATCATGATTTTGATGCACCAATACACCCTACAAAAAGAAGCAAAAGGATTAAAATCCACCAATGACAAGACACAACCTTCTCAACTTGTTACTGGTAATAAAAGTATACTGCTCTGCTTCCTGAGCTTTCCACTAAGATAATTGACAGCAGCGTAAAAATTATGCTTTGGTCCAGTTTCTTACTTTAAAGTGCAGAATGTTATTGAAATTGCAGTAAGTTTCAGTTGATTGCCTTTACACTTATTAACTACATGGGATTTGACTCCTAGGAATACATTCAGTGTATCACTGAGTTTACTGCAAATTTACACAGCGTCAAACTTTACTTGTCAACTAGTGACCTCACAAACTTACCAAGAGTTTTAACAGTCTCTTTATACTTCTTTTTCTTTTCTTCCAATTTAACAACCATGTCTTGAAGGACATCTTTTCCTCTTGCAAGGTCATTATTCATTCTCTCTGCATCGGATAACAGTAGATCTTTCTCTGTGACAACTTTTTTGAGCTCATCTTTGAATTCTTCTTCTTTTTCCCTGATTTTACTGTGTTCATCTGTCAGTTGATTTTCTAAGTCTTTGATTTGCTTCTCAAGATTAGTACAGGCTTGTTTTGATCTGCTAAGTTTATCTTCCAATGGATTAATCTGAGCATACAAGTTGTCTAAATGATCATTTATTCTTCCAAGGTCCTGGTTTTGTTCAGATGCCCACCTTGATACATCAGCAGCAGCCATGAGTGATTGTCGCAATAGTTTTTTCTGCTTTGCTAATGAAGAAGGTAGACCTTGAGATTCGCACACTTTAATAACCATACTACCAACTTCAATAAGGTTTTGCTGGGTTCTTGCACAAGCTTCGCAAGGTATGAATGCTGTGTCGTATGTCTGTGTTGACGACTCCTGACAAGTCTTTGCATTAGCAACATCTTCTACAGCAAGAGTTAGATCTTGTGTAGGAGTTGTACTTTCAAGTGATAATTCTTCAGATGGGGAAAGAATAAACTTCACAGAAGTTCTATTTGCACTCTGACTTTCAATTTTCCCTTTAACAACAGACGATTTTCCTGATTTTTTATCCAAAGCTTGTTTGAAGAGTTTCACCTCATCTCGTAGATCTGTTATGGTGTCCTCCATTTTGGACATTGTTTTGTTCTTGGTTTTGCTCTAAAGAAAAAAAAAAAACACCTGCTTAACTCTTCAGTTCTCAACATTTCTTAGCATCTGATTTCTTGGCACATATCAACATATCAAGCAAACCTGTACACATGTTAGAAATGAAAGTAAAAAAAATAACCAAAAGTTTGTACAGGAGCAGATCTAGGCGGAGGGTGCAGGGGGTGCGCACCCCTTTCTGAGATGACCTGCAGCTTAGTATTTGCTTTTAAAATTTGTTTACGTCACCAGTCAGGTACGTCATTCCTTAGTGGTGCATCCCCTCCTAAAAAAAATCCTGGATGTGCACCCCCTCATAAAAAAATTTTTGGATCCGCCCCTGTTGTAAACCATTTTTTAATTTTTATTATCTGGCATATTGCGGTAGACTTATTTTTGGAGGTGGAAGGTGCAGTGGTCTAATGGTCAGCATGTTGGACTTTTGATTGAGTGGTCTGTCCTGGATCCCTAGCCATGGTCAGTGTATTGTGTTCTTGGGCAAGACACTTTATTCTCATAGTGCCTCTCTCCACCCAGGTGTATTAAGGGGTATCAGCAAAGCGAATGCTGGCGGTAACCCTGCAATGACCAGCATATCAGCCAGGGGTAGAAATACTCCTAGTTGCTTAATTCTAAGGAAACCGAGATAAGCTCCTGCCTGATGGGCCATTAGGCCTGAATGCAGACTTAAGTTTTAGAGAGACTTATTATCATAAGGAAAGTTACACTTTACCTCAAACTGAAGCTGTTGTGTTGTCTGTTGAACATGAACCAGTTTATTCCAGAACTTTTTAGCCACCAGTCCAACAGACATAGCAGAACCAAGAATTTTACCACTTCCAGGCCTGCCAGCACATGAGGTTAGCAGTTGATCACTATACTGGGCCATACCTTGTAGCAGTAGAACAAGCCTAGCAAAAGAAATTAGAAATATGTGAGTTGTTAATTTTTATAATGAATGCCACATTATTAGAGTTTTCTCTCCCTTTTCTTTGTGTTTCCACACATCTACTGCTAGGATCAACAATCCTAGTAGTATACTGGACACGTGTCAAATATAACCTTGACTAGTAAATGGCCTTGCTCATCATGAGTCTCTCCATAGCTGAGTGGATAGAGCACCTGCCCGGTGTTTGAGAGGATGTGAATTAAATTCCCAGTGAGGACCAGATTTTTTTGTCCCAAACTCAAGACATGATTACATCTTAGGGGGTGATTACATGTACATGATACCGGGGCGAATTTCATATCGGTGCGAGTTCCTCCCAGTTCCCATTTGTGGCTTGGTGTTCATTTACATGATACCACCACAAAACGTCATACCCGAGTGAGACATACAGGCACTAGTTCACCCGAGTTGCTGCACCGGAGCGAGATGTTTCATTCTGGTATGAAAATTTATTCTAGTGTCATGTTACAATGACACTGCAATTATAGCGGTATAAAACTCACACCCCAATAAAAAGAGCTTATGTAAACACAGTATGACTTTCTCATTTCACACCAGAATGAAAGTTGTGCCGGTTGAAAGTGGTTAAAAAATTTCAAACTAAACACAAAATTTAACCGCCACAGGTCAATTGTATATACCTGTCAATCAAAAGTTCAAAGAGTATGATGTGTGACAGTTTGCAGTGGTCATCATCATTGGAAAAAGAATATCTTTCCAGCAGTTCATCAATATCAAGTTCACAAGATATTTTATCAGGATATTTCCACGAAGGACTTCTGACAGGTCCCACTCTGGACAATAAATCCATGACTGTTGTTTGAACATCAGTGACGTCCTGCTTTAAGCTGTCCAGGCAAGCTTGACTGCCAAGAAGATGAGCCATTGTAGCAAGTATTTCACTGGGACACGAAGCTGCTTACAATCAGAATAATATGAGTGTCAACAGATGATACAGATCCATAGAGGTCTTTTTACTTTATGCACTTTGGTAGGACAAGAACCAGAGATTTTAGAGCTCGATTTTCAGTGATTTCCACACAACAAAAGCTTGAACTATTTCGAAGTCAACAGCAATGCTTCTGTTTCATCAAGCAGCGGAAATGTTAGCGAAAAGTCATCATCGAAAAATGCTAAAGCTGAAAAAAAGTCAAATCAGTTCTCGACTTGAACTATCGGTTAATAAGCCTCTCCTTTTAACGTTCAGAATTTTAGGTTCAGCCCTCGACGTTCCTGAATGTTAAAAATAATTCCACGAAATAATTCCACGAAGTCATAAGCAAAATTGCTATTTGGAAGTTTCAAACATCCAAATTTTTAAAATCCAAAATCGTCTTCGAGGGAAGCCATGTTTGCTTTGGTTACTGAAAATGTCCCGTGAAGCATCACTTTCTGTCAAACTTACTAGTTACCAGTCTTTATGCAGCCTCGTCCCCAGTCGTCCTCGGCGAATTTGGATGTGACGTCACCCGCCAAGCTTGTCGGGGAAGTTCGCCTAGGACGCCTGGCAATAAACGGCAAATCCAATATGGCGGAGCCTGTCCAACGATTGAACTTCAGTCAACTTCTTGAAGAACTTAAAAACGCGTCAGATTTAGGCTGGGATTCCTTCATCCATGTCTGCCAGCAAACTCGTGAAGTAATTGGAGATTTTTTATTTAAGGTAGAAAAGATAAAAGGCTCAAAGCTGATATCCATCAGTACTTCCAACTGTGCTTTCGTGTGTGCTTTGTTTGTTCCTTTGCCTTCGCTTTTTTCGAATATTTTTCGCAGTTTTATCCAAGGTAAGTGAAGTTGTAACTATTTATTCGAAGTATCAGTAGCGAAATATATGACTAAAGCTACTTATCAGAAAATTAGAAAGCTGTGTAGTGGTTTGTTTTCTGGGAAACAAACGCTGCAATTCGCCTACTGTTGGTGACGATACCGAGTTGTAATGTGTCAACGGAATCCGGTAGTTTCGCCTACAAGTATTTTCGCCTACAGGTCGATTCGCCTACAGTGAAGTCGATTCGCCTACACAATCTGAGTTGTTTCGCCTACACCAAAGTCGATTCGCCTACAACAAAGCTTGCTATGTTCCGAAAGATAGAAGAGAGGAATACCTAAATAATTATAAAGAGTTTAAAATTCTTGTCAATAATAAGCTAGGTTAAGAACAATTAAAAACCAAAAGTATTTGTTTAACGCTTAAATTTAGTCCTAGGATCGCGCACTATGTCAGCCAGAGTTACGGAACTAAAAGTTGTATTTTTTTAACCATTAGGAAACAATAAGGGTCTTAGGAATATCTATTTAATAGTAGCAATCAATAGCATTTGCCACGTAAGAAATTGTAGCAAAAGTTAGTTTGAATTAAGTACAAAGAGTAAGATTAGAACTGTTGTCAAAAACTAGTAAGAGCCACTGAACTAAAATAAAAAAGTTATTTAAGTGTGAAGACGTAGTAAGCTTTATTGTAAAACCAGTTCACCCATGCATTCTCTTGAAAAGATGTTCTTGCGACTTTTAAAGCAATCAGAGTAACACATATGTTTCATGTCTTAATGAAAAAAATTATTTTCGTAGGTAGCACCGCTAAGTTATGCGCGATGCGAGAACATCCTTTCTCAGTCCCAGGCCTTGTGTCTTCCCCTAGTCCATACTAGTCAAACATTACGCGTGACCAGCGAGTATATAAAAATCCCCGATCGCAACCTTAAGAAATACGCTCTACTAAGACCTACTAAAGATGAAGTCTTCAAATTTGAGAAAAAAAAGTGTAGGCGAAACAACTCAGGTCGTGTAGGCGAATAGACTTCACTGTAGGCGAATCGACCTGTAGGCGAAAATACTTGTAGGCGAAACGACTGACATTCGTGTCAACTCAGCTGCTTAACAGATTCAACTTCTCTCTTGTGAACTTCAGACTTGTGAGACTCTATAACATACCAAATTCCCTTCGGCCACTAAGCATTGACAAGATTATGATTGTAAGGAAACAAAAAACTGTTCCGAATGGACTGGTATCAAAATGTTTAGAATGGCTTCATTTCAGTTTAAAAGTCGTTTGTTACTGTTAGTTAATGTTATATTTATATTGTTACTATTGTTACTATACAAACATTATCCAGAGTATCTTCTAGATATACAATGTACTCTATTTGGATTCATTAAAGACCTTTAGCCACTTAGCTTGGCACAATCAATCAAAAGGCTTTATTCTTTTCTTATGCTTTAGAAAGATGGGTTGGTACAAGCAGATCAGGTTTCATCAGCTGGCAATGTCATACATTTTCTATGGGCAGACCTCAAATATCAAGAGAATATGAAAACATAATATAACACTTTCCACTGCCTCCAGCTTTCCCTGCCTCCTCCCCAAATCACCCCACCCTACCAAATGCACTTCCCTAAATTCCAATAACTACTAGTTTTAGTATATATTGCAAGAGTTGAATACATGTAAATACTTTTGTATACTGTACTGTGTTTATGTGTGTGTGTGTGTGTGTGTCAGTCAAGCTCAGTTTAATATCTCTGCAAGTAGGAGTTAAAAAGGTGGTAGTTTAAGGAATGGGAAAAATAGCCAGTGTACCCATGTGAGGAAAAATACAAATATTTTTGGGCTATCAAAAATGCAGAATGGGGCTCACAAATTAAAAAGAAACTGGTCCAAAAGCCCCAGTAACCAGCTTTTCTGGAGCGGTTCAAACAATATTTAAACATTATATATTTTGATATTTTAATTTATTTGCAAATAAACATATAAACACAGTATATATATATTGTGTTTATGTGTTTCTTTGCAAGTAAATGTCAGAGAGAATAGCAGAAGAATCATACTTTGTTAAACGAGCTATGTCTACAATGATGCAGTATGTACCTTGTCTAAAGGGGAAAGCAGTGCACTTCTGTTTCTTTTTGAACATCTCAGCAGGTAAATTTGTCAAAACTACACGAAAATTGGCAGCAAAATATATAAACTTCAGCTGAAATGCTAACTCTGCAACTGAGGGAAATTGAAATAAATTTCCACACCTTTGGCTATTTAGTGGTGCTACACAATGGAAATGTTATCAATTCACACCTGGAATCTGCAATAAGTCATGACCAGCTGTAATTTTTATTTAATAAGCTCATTGAATTGACGAAAATGATTGAAGCATACTTGTTATATATAACCTGAACATGGCCCAGGATTTGGATTAACATCTCCTGCTCATGAAATGAGCCAGAGTATACAAGAAAAAGACAGGCTACATCAAGATCAAAATAAAGTTTTGGTTTACGAGAGTTAGATTATTTTTTTTCTTTCTCTAAAAAGCTAAATAAAAAATTACAGGTAATCAATGACAAGCTTTAATACATGCATCGGGGGATTAGCCCTCTTCTCTCAAGTAAGCTGAATTGTTTCTTTGTTTTCGCACATAAATTTGTAAACAACAAAGGTCGAAAATCCCGACCCTAGCTCTATAAACATTGAGATCGACGCCTTTCAGGTTTAAATAAAACTAACACAGTTACTAGTACCTGGCGAACGTAATTTACTTACCACAAAGAACTTCTAGATACATGTAGACCCATGTATCACTACGAGTAGTGAACGAAAACAATGATAACAGAATAATTTTCTTAACTCTATTAAATACGACCAATACCATTCTGCAAGGCAGGAAAAAAACGGCATTACAGTTCGTCTCCACCATCTAAAATAGTCCACAAATGTTCAAAAGGGATGCAGTTTCCTCATGAACCAGAAATATTTTCTTTTCCTCGCAGAAAAACGTATATTTTCGTCGAGCTATATCTGGGACTTTTTCTCGCTAAACTGGGACTTTTTTGCCATTTTGTGCCAGGCCTCGCGCTATCGCGCTCGGTTCCAGTCCTCCTCCGCTCACTCGCATAGCGCGGTATGGCCTGGGGACGAGGCTGGTCTTTATGTAAATTCAGATCCAAAATGGCGGACGAGGAAGAGCATTTTGTTTGCCAGTGTTTTTTCACTCATAATATATTTCTGAAGGATTATGAAGCTCACGTTGTGTTTGAAAGTGAAAAGCAATTTCAAAGCGAATATCGGAGGGTATGTAGATGTTTTTCAAATGCAAACTTTATAATGCAGTTGAATCCCCATAACTCTTCAAGTCTAAGAAAATGACCTAGAGGGGGATCGAGAAAGGTTCAAGTTAGCGAGATTTTCAAGTTATTGAGGGTTTGAGTTATTGGGATTCAACTGTGTGAACTAATGTACTGCTTAGATTATACATACGTGACTCACTGACAGCTTTACTTCCCACCTCAAACTTCTTTTTGAGTTTTAAACATAAACACAGGCTACCTTAGTGGCACATTCTCGGCGAAAAGATTCACATACTGCACTCCGTAGAGGGGCTACGTTTCCTGCATGTATGGATGATTTCCAGACTTGAAACCGGGTTAAAATGAATGTTTCTAAGTGTAGTTTAATTTTCCTTGCCATTTTAAAAAGCCAGTGAATGACAGACTCTATTTTAATCTCTTTCTTGCTGTACGTTCAACTTAATATTTCAGACATCTTAAGGGTTTCCCTGGCAACAAGAAATTGTCATCTCAGCTGCATACTGGGGTCAGTTTTTCAATGATGGCAATGGTTAGACTTTGGCTCCATTGTGCAGTCTATTATTTAACCTTGAAAGAATCTAGTTTGAAACAAAATGATCAGGACCTATATATTTCTGGTAGCCTTTCTGCGTCAATGTTGCGAGATGGTAAAGAGAAGTTCTACATTCATAATTTTTTTATACCTGACAGACACTTAATGACAGAGGCTGTAAGACAGATGAACTGTGGCAAAAGGTCCTTAAGCAGGTAATTTAATTATGCAGATTTAATTTAGTCACTTTTAGCAGTGCAACTTATTTATTTTGGGTGATCAATCAATCAATCAACAACTTTATTAATGTGTCAGGGCAATTCTATTTTAATTGTTATTGGGTGAAGGTTTTTACCACATAAAACTGGAATGGTTTTTTGTTGTTGTCGTCGTCGTTGAAGCTTTAGGGAGGTAGGGGTGAACTGTGGTAGAAAGGATTTCAATTGGTGATCTTTGCCAGAAAATCAATTCAGCCTTTTTCTTTAGTAGTAAATTCAAGGTATTTACATGTATTCTTTGTGAGACTTTTTTGACAAATGCAATAATTAGGTGCAGGATGAAATACAAAGGAGACAAATGATAGGAAGGGATTCACAGGAGCGGAAAAAGATTATTGCTGCAAATTATAAACCACTGCATCCTCATGTGTACATCTTGAAGGTAAATTAGATAGTTTTGCTTGCTTCAGAGTCCTGATTTTTTTTAGACTGTCCACAGCCTCTCGATTTTTAAGCGTGAGCGCGTGGGGGGAGGGGGGCGGGAAGCGAGCGAAGGAAAAATAGAGAGGCTGTAAACATCTTTGAATAAAAGTGGAAGAATTAGACTTCTCCCCTTGTCATCGCCTTGTAACTTACAACTCTGCCTCTTGACCTTTCAATTAAATCGGACCAATAAAATTTGAGCGGTAAAGTGCTTGTTTAATTGACTACAAGTGTCAGTTTACAAAACAACTCGTGAGGTTTTATTTCGGTGTTGAGGATGTCATCTGAGACGACTTGTTCAACCCCCAAAAATCCTGCAAAAAGAGGCAGAAAGCAGAAATCAAGCAGTCCCTCCGATTTTGCAGAATATGCCGGTGCTCATTCGCGATTCGCTTGGAGAACTTCGGCAAGACATCGTATATCTCTACGGAAAATTAGGTGTTTTACGGCGAAAGTTGGCAGACGTCTTGGTCGATTTGGGAATTGCAGTGCAAGAAGACGAATTTCGTTCTAGTAGAGTGTGTTCATCTTGTGCATCTAAAGCTAAGCTAGAAGTGCAGCAAGCAATGTTGAATTAATAAAGAAATCTCTAGCGCGACCGATAGATGGCGTAGAATCTCCTACAAGGCAAATTGATCGTGACCAGCGATTCAAAAGAATGTCACGTTCTCCTCACCTATCTTCGGCGAGGCAAAAGTTATGCCGGCCAAGTGATTCAATTTTATAATTCATGATTCTTTTAGCGGCGAAACAACAACATTCCCATCTTCTTGCATTTGTTTCTCCGTAGCGCAGTTGGTAAAATTCCAACTACGTCCTTCGAACAAAGAAGGTGGCGAACAGCCTCTTTCTGCTCGTCTTTGAGCGACGAAACGTTTCTCCAACGAGCGTTTCAATAATCGATCCATCGCAAATCACAGCATGTCAATAGTGATGACAACTTGAGCAGCTCGAGCAACCGCAAGACGCCGCCTGCAAGCAATCATGATCAACCGTTGTCAAGGTGATGCCCCTTTTCCGCCTTTCAACCAATGGGAATTTTCCGTTTCTGGAGAAACGGGAAATTCAATATTTCCAAAGATGTCTACAGCCCCTCTATTTTTTTCGCTCCCCACCCCCCACCCCCTTGCTTCTTCCGTTTTGCGCTGGCGTCCAGTTCTTTCGCTGTTCTCACCGCGCGCTCATCGATCGAAAAAACACGAAAAAATAGAGGGCTGTGGACAGTCTAGATTTTTTTTGCAAACCAAGAAAAATCTTAGACTTGCAGAAACAATATTTGTCTCACTTTCATGCAAAGTCTTGGATTTACTTTTTGCCACCTCTAATGTTGAGCAGAGCAATGGGTTGGGTAGCCTGTTCCAGGCTCTCTGTCAGTGGGGTGAGGGTGAAGAAAGTGGGCAAGCAAAGAAAAAAAAGGGGGGGGGGTGCTGGGAAGGAAAAAAATGGCAGGTCTTCCTCTTTTTCCCTTCGCTTGCTTTGGTCATGCCCACCTGTTATTTTGCTCACACGCCCCACTGACCAAGAGAGCCTGGAACAGGCTATGGACTGGGCATTTGCATTAACATTATTTTGGAAGCATCATAGATTGAACTAGTGGTACATCAGATTGTTTACCTTAACCATCCAAGGGGCTGAGTGCAGACAGTTCCTGTATCTGTATTTTTGCCACAAAATGGCGAAAGTGATGCGAAATGTAAAACCCTTCATTGCAGATATGTATCTTTTCGAATTGCCGGTCGACCTTTCAATATTTTTTATTTCTCTTTTCTGGAGGCAGTTAAGCACACACCTCTATCTTTCAATAGATAAAGGACTAAAAAGTTAAATATCTAGTAATTAGAATTGTTATGTACATGATTATGTAAAAAAAATAATTTTTATAATTTCAGGAGTCATTCCTTGCTGACAGTTTTCTTTCCCTGGTGCATTATGCAAGAGATAGTATGGAGGCCACTGCTGCTGGATTACTTTCTATGGTAAAACAGTGTGATGGCAAGTACGCCTTTCTACATTTAAAGCCCCTTCTTTAAGTACAATTTACCCAGAGTAATATTAGACTGTGACAATATTTGCTTATTATAGAAGTTTTCACCTCGGCACTAAAGTTCAGGTCCATGAGGTTCCTTGCCCCTCTCTTACAAGACCCCATTGAGAACTTCAGTTCATATATATAGTTTCAGCACCTCTCACATGGTTTATGTTGCTCTGGCAGCTGACATCGTCTTTAACAAAACCAAATTTATGGCTCAGGCAATTTTGATCTTGGGGACAAATTTCCGACAAGAAACATACTTGACTCCTACTCACATAGATAAGGAACAGTGCTTTTGCTCACACACACCTATTTTAGACAAATTATTTTTGCCAAAATTTGTGTTTGGATCAAGTTTGTTAAAAATGATTTTTTTCATTGGTATTTACTGATTTTTTTTGTATAATATATATTTTTGTTTCAGCCAAAAATGTGTATGCCTTTAAAGTATTTACACCAGAATTTTGTCGGGAGTTTATGGAAGAAATAAACAACTTTGAAAATACAGATCTCCCCAAAGGAAGACCCAATACAATGAACAACTATGGGGTAAGATTGTTGCAGTTTGCAAAAATTAATGAATAATTAGCTTCAAGAAATATTAAATAGTTAAATAACAATTAAAATTATAATAATGAATTTTAAAGTAACCATCAAAAGTTACTGTAACAATTAAATTAACATTACCTAGTACCATATATTGCCTGTTTTTTTATAGGCCTAAATGTTAGGAACAACAATACATTAAGCAGTAGCTATTAGAATCATTGGGTAAATAATTTCATCGACTCTATGTTATGTGACTGTTGGTTGACTGTTAATCAGTCAAATGCCACACGTAGTAATCTTCCAATAGGCCAATAAACAAAATTTTTCACTTCTATGAAAAAAGGTATTTGATATCAGAGTTGTTTTGAATTTTTTCACTGAGACGTACAATTGACATTTGATTCTAATATTCAAACATTCTCAGATCTTGCTTAATGAGCTTGGCTTTGACAAGGGTTTCTTCTCACCTCTGAGAACAAACTATCTGATGCCCATCACAAGATTACTGTATCCTGAATGTGGGGGCGATTCCTTGGACTCACACAAGGCATTCACTGTACATTACAAGATAGGAGAAGATTTAGATCTTAGTTATCATTATGATAATGCCGAGGTCACTTTAAATGTGTCACTAGGAAAGGAGTTTAGTGGAGGAGAGCTGTTCTTTGGTGACATGAGACAGGTAAAATACTTGGCACTTGGATGTTACATGATTACGAAAAAAACATTGCAGACATATTACACCATTATGCCCTTTCTTTGTCCTTTTTCTGTTTGAATTATTTCAATGTTATTTTAAGTTTGGCACGTTCACGTATAGAGGGACTACGTCACGGGGATTTTGCAGATTTTTGGTCTTAACTGTTCCAAAATAAGTGGTAGGCAACTTTCCCATGAAAAAAGGAAATCAAGCTACGACTTTTAAAATTGAAGAAGCACGGAAACAACTTGAAAAATTAAGCCTTAAGTTTTTAATTTACAATCCAGTTTCCTCTGAGCCATCCGCAGCCAAAGGCGCTTGTTAACAGTTTCAGTGCTCTAATATAGCAATTTTTAATAAAAATTGTCCATTATCTTTAGGTTTCCTACAACACAAACATAAATTTTGGCTGTTAAAAAATCTGGTAAAATCCTTAACAAAGCCTCTTTAAATATGTCTCGTACTCATCCGTGTTATGTGGTTAGATAAAGTACTTACTTACCTAAAATTTATAGAGTGGGTAAAGATCCTCTCACTGACTGGTAATTTCAAGTACCAACCAGGGTTATCTTTAGAAATAGAGTATATTGTACAGTGGAGCACAAAAATGGTGAGGTAAATTTCCACTTGTAGCACTTGTAGCACTGATTTCCACTTGGCTAGCTAGGTCACACCATATAAAACTCCATTGTAAATTTTAAGGCCTTTTTAAAGATCTTAAAAGATCTTACAGAGAACATGGCCAATTGCCCACCCACTTTTTAACGTCCATTTAAACTTTTTTTCAGACATATGCTTGTTAAAGTAAAATAGGAGAATAGTGATGGGGCTTTATTCAATCCTTCCACCAACTAGTAAGTTGTTGTAAACTATCGAGGGAATACTTTTCGCTGTGGGTGATGAATACATCACTCAAAGGGAATACGAATGCGTCAACACTTCCCGGGAAACTTGGGGTTTGGTGGCGTGCTTCATGCAAAATAGTCGGTGGATCTCTAAAAAGACTTTTTTTTCACATCTAGGTTCCCCTGATAGAGACGGAATGTAGTGAGTGTGACCACACACCAAGCTATGGACTTCTTCACAGAGGTCAACACATGCACGGAGCCTTACCTATCCACTCTGGAGAAAGAATAAACTTGATTATTTGGATGCGTTCTTCAGCAGTGCGTAATAAACTGTGTCCAATGTGTGACGCTGAACCTAGACTAGTGCCCTGTGGTGGTACAGGTGATGGGTTTACAGCTGGGCAACCTGTGGCAGTCTGTTCAACCCTCTAACCAGAGTTTCTGAGGGATTTTAAGGTTTAAGGTCCTGGCAGTACAATGCTGCTAGATTCAAGATCAGTCCAAGATAGAAAAAAATAGACCAGGGCTCTTTTGCATTACCGCGTGGCTCTTATGTAGGTTAGAAAATCGATTTTTTTTGGAGCTGAAATCTTCAAGTTCAGGATGTAACAGAAAGAATTGCAGCGTACTGATCCAGAATTCAAGAGAAGATAAGTTTTTGGGCTCTTAGCTCAAAAGCTAAACCTCCAGGACCGAAAATTCGAAAAAACTGGGATCATGTCCGATCTTGTCTGGTGGAACGTGCAAGTTCCCGCGTTTTTGACATATCCTCGTGGAAACAGCCGAAGATTTCTCGATTCTAATTAGCCAGTTAGAAAGAAGACGAACACGCCAGCCTTGTTGTTTCCCGGATGATGCATCATGTGACTTTGCAGACTTGTTGTTCAGACTAGAAAAACAAGTTGAAGAATAAATATTGAGAAAGTGAACAGAAGGCATGGTCAAATCGCTAATTTGCGTGTCTGCGCTGCCGTTGGAATAAGCACGTATTCATTTCTTTAACGTGGTAAAACACACTTTGTCAATATTTTTACTGCTAGTTGAGTTGCTCCTTCACGATTTATTATGCTTCTTTTGCGGTGTACTAAATTACATTCAAATCGAAGGAAACTGATATCATTCACTGATAGACAAATACCAAGGGGGTAAAAAACTAAAGAAATCAAGGACGGGTGAAACCGTGGAAGATTAGGACGGACAACGAAGGACAAGCGAGACTGTTTCTCTTGACACTAGGATCCAAATTAGGCCTTTGTTGACCCAAGCAAACAGAGCAACTGAACAAATTCACCACACATCAAGTTTTATTCTATCACCCTACGATTGCTATTATTAACTGAAAGGACAGAACTGGTGTAACAACTATGTCTTATGCACGTTTACAATCATATGCTTTCGCGAACACTTGGTTTGCATCCTAACTGATTTCTACCAAAACCAAGTCAATAAATTCTTTGCTTAAGATTACAGCTTTTCCGACTTCTCCTGCAAGTGCCCAAATGACACATACGAAAGACGGATACGACAATTTACCTAAACCTGTGTAAATGAAAACGTATTCCCTCACAATAAGCACACACACGAAAACTCGAAAATTGGCTAAGACAACGAAAACGGTTCAGTTCACACTCTAAGCTTATTTCTAGTTCTTTTGACGTTCTTTTAATTCGGTACCCAGGCTAAGAGAGTTCCTTAAAGTTCAGTGCGTGCATAAGCAGGTTTTAGCTCATCTGTGACGTCAACAAATCCACCAATAGGCGATCCCACTTTGAGCTTGAGCATTTTTCCAGGCGTCACTTTGTCGAGGTAAATCACACGAATGGTGAGGTCTTCATAGGAGCGGAAGTACATCGCCTTGTTGTTGAGGTCCTTAACCACGATCCAAGAGGTGTAGTCAGAGAAGTCTTCATGATCATGGGAGGAAGCCACTCCACGGGGAATGTCAACAGTGTTCATGATGTGAAACGCGAGATTAACCGCCTGTTCAGCGGTCTTGACTGGATCAGAAAAGTGCACCATGGCAGCAGCACGCACCAATCTTGATGGAGGGGTTATGTCTCCAGGCAACCCGAGGAGTCCACTTCCTTGGCCTGTAGCGTTGAACTGATCTTTTCCCAAAACCAAAGGATCGTGGTTAAACTTGGAGAGCTGAACATAGTTACGGAGGTTCAGCATGTGGAAGTCATAGGGCGGGGAGTTGGTCATGATACCAATGGTGTTGTCATACACCTTTCGACCCTGGTCGGTGAACTCAATGATGATGCCATCACCAGTTTTGTCCATGATGGAGTAGTGTAGCTCAAAGGCGTGTTCAAAGTCTCCCTTTTTCAGCGTTTGTTCCCATACCAGTGGGAACGAGTCCTCCTTTAGAGCTTCTCGCATTTCTTGGACAGTCTTGAAGTTCCCCAGAATCCATACTGGAAACTCTAAGGAGGACACGCTTGATCCACATTTATGTTCTGGGACGTCTTGATATTTGGCAAAGCCGGGAAAAAGGAGAGCACCCACGGAGAGTCCAGCTTCATTTTGGCCGTCAGAACCAACGGGCAAGTTCCAAGCGTCAAGGTATGCGATGCTGTGTTGATTTTGCCACGTCAAAGGTTTAGTATCTTGAACACAGTGTTCTGGCAGAAGTGCAGTATGGGAATGCCCTTTTGGTTCCACGATGACGTAAGACAGCAGATCGATTATAAACTCCATGCTCCGGCCGACGACTACCGTGTTATCCTCGGCGGTCACTCGGATCTCCGTGCAGGCTTTCGTGGCCAGGAAGAGATGAAGCAGTATCTGGACAACGACAAGTAGCTTCATGTTCGACAAGTCAAGTGAAAAGCTAAGAGAAAAAAAAACAAATTTAATGATTTTTCTTTAGTCGATTCTCTTGTTTTTAAAAACACAAATGACATTAACCTGGGCACCAAGCGGGTAAAGGAAAAGAGGACAACCAAGGAAAACGAGGCGAAGAACAGTGGAAAAGGAACGAGCTGAGCTGGGACTCACATCAAGGGCCGCAGCAGCAGCCGTGGCCAAGAACAGGGACACCCATTCTACTGTTACCAGGAGCCTGGCAAGTAATTTGAAACAATCCCTCTCTATCATTCCCTTTCCTTCATCCAGGCAATTTCAAGGGTATGGTAAAAGGTGGCCGGTTTTAAGCCAATCAACATGCGTGACCTTTATTGCCCTACTGACAAAAAGGAAAAAAAACGCAACCCAGATCACGAACCGGCTGATTCATTAACAACAACGTGGCATTTAATCGAAGTATTGTCAGACTGAATTGTGTGAAGAGACAAATTAAAAAACGAGTAGGAATTCAAACAGTGCTTAACCAGCGTCGGAAATATTTATTCTAGTGGATTACATAGAGGATAATACGTGGTTGCGCGCCGCGGAGATATGAAATTTATTACGATGTTTTTGACAATTTTCCGAAGATTTCCTACCATTTTCCGAAGATTTTCAAAATGTTGTCCGAAGAACGTACAAATGATTCCGAACATTTTCCGCGGATTGCCGAAGATTGCCGAGGAAGATCCGAAGATGTCTCGACTTAATATCGACAAACTTTTGCTCATTGAGCATTGAAAAATTGCAAACTCTGCGAGCTGATTAGTTAAAAATGATATCACACGTGTGCGGATACCAATATATACCACTGCAATTTATATAAGTAATGTTTAATCGTATTTATAACAAAATTCTCGATTTTGATTGGTTCTGCGCGCGGCTGCGCGGGCCTATTTGTCGCGTATTCTTTCTTGCTGTTTTCCTGCTTTTTGAACAACCAATTGAATTTACCTTTGACTTTTCCTTACAGAAAAGGTTTTCAAAGACTTCCTAACCTCGAATTTTGTTGTTTATACGATTAATTAGTAAGTGGACCTCGTGTCGTACAATTCAGAGAGTTATCGTGCTCATAATTTCAAATCAGTCTGCTGCGCGCTCTGTCGATTTTGAAATTACTGGCCCGATTACTCTCTGAATTGTATACTCCACTCAGTCCAATTACTATTACTTACAATGCCGCCCACATAAGCGCCTCCTCCTAATGATCACCGCAACCGAAGCAGTAAAAATTTAAAGAGCGCCGCGTCACTCATATCGAGTAAATACGGTGCTATCAAGTGTATTAATAAATGCCTTAGATCGATTGAATGGCTGATTCCCTCTATAATTCGCGCCTGCAGGGAATCACGGTAGTTGTATTCATCAAACCCTGCGCGAGACTCAGCAACGATGCACGCTGCTGAGTCTCGCGCGTGGTTTGATGAATACAACTACCGTGATTCCCTGCAGGCGCGCGCTATAGAGGGAATCGGGTATTAAAGATTCGGGCTAATGAAAGCTTTTTAGGAGCAAAGGTCTTTGTTTTCAATGTCTGCCTCATTCGCATAAGCGCTTTAGTTTCTGATCATTTTTTTATATTGAAAGAGCATAACACGATTAACTTTTGCTATAAATTGCCTGATGTATTAAATACTTTCTTTGACGCGGGTTTGAAAACTCAAGCTTTTACAAAGAATGTATGGGCTTATCATAGCGCTTTTGCTTCCAGAAATTTTGCAGCTTTTAAAAGCTAATATTTTCTTCAATTCTACACGTAAAGATCTGAAAATGTCGGCGGTTATTAAGATTCACAAGCTTTTTAAACTTCTGGAGTTATTTTGGATAAAGCTAGCCTACCATGCAGTCGTTCTTAGGTGCGATTATGTTACACTCTTCCCCACGATCGCCCCTAACAACTACCTTAGTCTCACTAAATTTCGCGAAAAATCAAGAGCCATATTTCGCGAGTATTTAATTTCGCGATTGTGAGAGAAAGGTACAATTGGAGTGTATTAAATTTCGCGATTTTTATCCATTCTTCAATATAAAGCTTTGACCTCGAAACTGTAACAACATAATTAACAGGAGTCATCGTAAAAACAGCAAACAAAACAATATACACATAACAAAACAAAAGGTATTCAACAGTCTAAATCCCGAATAGGTTCATCTACAACTGCAGAGCGTGATCAGTTTGAGGAACTTGGCGGCAGAGAACAATTAGAACAGTGCGACTGATGGAGTGGAAGATAACTTATGGACAAAATTAAACAAAAAACACCTAAACATGAAGCTCACATATGTTAAAATAACTATGATAAAACACATCGAGTTTCATTATTTTTTTTATGTTATTATTAAATTTCGCGATTTTAAACTTCGCGTGTCCTATATTTCACGAGTATTAAATTTCGCGATTTTTTCAAAATCGCGAAAATCGCGAAATTTAGTACTCGCGAAATTAAGTGAGAATAAGGTACTGCGTGGGAGGCTTGGATACAGCAGGATGCCTTCACTACGCAAAGTCGTTTGCTAATGGGGCAAAATTTAAACAATGACGTCAGCAAAGATCGCCCAATAAACGGCTTTTAACCTGCCGGAAACCCTGCCTCCCTCGAATTTACTTAAACTGATGGGTGTGACTACAATGGTTCGACACCAAATATTTCTACAATGGAGAGCGAAGAAAAGTTTATTCACACGATTACAAATTATTGATCGACTTCTAGACTGACAATTAGAGTCTCGTAATTCAACACTTTCCGGCTATGTACATATCTCGTTCATCACAGCAAGTACCGTATTTTTAGCCTGCAAGATGTAGTCAAAAACTGATCTGAATGATGTCTAATAAAACTAGAGGATACCTAAATACCACTCGAGCTAAGGACTCGAGCTTGGGACTTAGAATTTTTTATTCCGGGTTTGCTTGAGGTTAGCTTTCACTCCGGTTTCCTTGAGGTTAGCTTTCACTCCGGTTGGCTTTCGCCTTAGTTTGCTTGAGTTAGCTTTCGCCTTAATTAGTTTGCTTGCGGTTAGCATTTATTTGTTAGTTGGGGTAATACTATATATATTTACAATATATAGTGTAAAATCTACAGTAATATCATAGTAACAAGGACTAACATAACTAACACTAACATAACTGCTGTCTTGAGTCCCCAACTAGAATCTTGAGCTCAAGTCCTTGCGCGCTCGAGTCCTGGCATTGACTTGACTTTAGTTTAAACTACGACTCTCTATTACAGTTTAAAGGGACTATGTCACGGCTGATTTAAGTTTATTTTATTAAGTTTTGCCAAATACTCGATATGAAATTTAATGTTTGCAAAGAAATTACTTCTATGGGTCCTAATGACAAATTCATAGCTTCATTGCAACTAAATGTGTTTCCCTGGCGTTATAATTTAAAGTTACAAGCAGACGAGATTAACTTTGAAAACTGGTCCACCGGACCATATTTCAAAAACCCATACCGCAATCCGTTTCAATCTTCGTCACTTTTGGCCATCCGTACCTTCTTTTGTATTTGCTGTGTTATTGAAATGTTCCTTCACTGTTTCAAGAGGTTATTTTTTATATTTCTTCGAATTTGATGGTCGTTTCCCATGCCTAAATTTAGCTAAAATCCGTGCCACGGTCCCTTTAATGAACGTAACCGGCCAGTTTATTTTAAGACATACCTTAGGTGATGACTGTATCTGAGAGCAGGTGACTTTATAAAGTTAAAACCGCCAGAAATGGACTCCTGCACTGCACAGTGACGAACTAAACACTGTTTGACCTGAACTGATTATTTTAGAATTTATACCTGATCTGCTGATAACAGAACGTGCTGCTTTGCACGTAATTTAGTGAAGCCAACAATAAAAGGTCTAGGCACCACTGCTATGCAGTTGACCTTTAAAGTGATTTTGATGGCAATGCCAAATCTCTATTGTCGTTCACTGCAATTAGAAACAACGGGCGGGCTGAAAAATCCCACGCAAAATTTCCACGCAGCATATTGCATGCTATTATTGTACACATTTTCCCACTTTAAATTTGTTTAGAGTGGTTTTACTCAGACTTAACAATTAGATACTATTAGACACTATATATGAGTCTTATTATTTTCTTTAGACTAGTTTTTTTAGCTATTTTAGTATCATTGTAAATTGTTCCACGGATCAAGGCCGTCACATTACCGGGTCACAGACAAGCGCTACGGGATCAGGGGATATGATAATTACGAAAAATACATTACCTTTATCAGCTTATATCGTTCCGTTTCCGCAGTTATGCAAAGTTGACGATGTAATGATTTAGCTAAGCGTACTTTCTTCTAAAACGCGAGCATTAAAGTCTACCCTGCCTAGCTGTCGGAATTAGCGCGGCTAGAGAAAAATCGCAGGCGAAGCCTAAGGCGAAGCCCCCGTGCGAATCTCGACTCCTCCCCAATTCAATCGCGCCTTCGCAGCTCTTTGCATCGCCCTAAACAAAACACTCGCACTCGGTCGCGAATCTCGCCAACTACGCAAGCTACGGGTATATAAACAAAAACCTCCTCGGAGACGAAATACAAATCTAAAATCATTTTAAAGAACATCTAGTTATCAAGTTTGAAGACGGAAAACTTGCCCTTCAACAAAAATACAAAGAAAACAAACGAATCCTGCCTTTCACTACACAATACCGCCCACCGATAAAAACAATAAAATAAAATGAATAATTATGATTCAAGTCAACAGAGCTGAATAAAGATGCCGACACAGCAACACGGTCACTGCGACATGTCCCTGGTTTAATAATTCTTTTGCTTGTGTCACTACACGTTGTCTGTTTGTAATTACTACTGGTTGCTATGATGATTTCATTTCATTTGTACATGTTAAAGAGAAATGTTAATTTGAATAAGAGATAAAAGTTGCGAACAGCATTTTGCGTCATGTGTTGTTTTCGATTTTCTTCTCTGGTTTCTCGTTCGCCCAGCCAAACTGTTCAGTTTACAAGAAGAAACGAATGTCATATGGTTACTTTAAAACTACATTATTTGGAGATTTAGATCTTTAAATGGAGTATTGAGAGAACGAAAAGAACGAAAAGAAAAGGAAATGAGAGGCGTACTATATAGCCGGGGGTTAAGACAGGTTGAGTTTTCTGCCGGCCCAATCCCCCACTCGGGGGGCAAGGAACTAAGTACTAGTTTTCTGTCAGTTACTTAATCACCATTTCACGATTTATTATGTTACTTTTGCATTGTACTATATTACCTTCAAAACTAGAGTAACTTACAAAATATCGTTAACGGATCAGTAGACAAACACCAAGGATAATATTAAAACTGAAGGAACAAGGACGGTTAAAACGGGGGAATATCATTAGAAAGAGCTTCATGTCATTTGTATTTGAAAAGATTACCCGCATTAGCCTCCATCGCAAGCTAGTTCCAGTCCAATACCGAGAATACGAATAAGGCCTATTACAGTACCATATTTCAGTGTTTGTTTTGTCGTCATCCACGTCCGGTTACATTTCGAAACACCACTAACATGCATATTACCATTATGTTAGCTGGGCAAGCTCCCGTAAGCGGCCATCTATCCCCTACACCTCTAGTGGCCGCTTACAAGAACCATTCTCGTAAGCGGCCAGCTCCAGTTGCGGACACTTTTTTCGCGTCCCGAGGGTGTCCGCTTATAAGAGCTTCGACTGTAATGAAGATTAGAACTGGTGAAACAACTATGCCTTATGCACGTTTACAATGCTTTCGCAGTACACTGGTTTTGCATCATTACTGGTCAGTTCCATAAGCAAGTCGATAAATTCTTTACCGAAGCTTTTTCTGCAAGTGCCCCTTGACACTTACGACAATTTACCTAAACCCATGTGAATGAAAACATGTTCCCTAAAATAAGCATACACACACGAAAACTCGAAAATTGGGTAAGACAACGGAAACGGTTCAGTTCACACGCTAAGCTTATTTAGCTAAGCTAGTTCTTTTGACGTTCTTTTAATTCGTTGCCCAGACTAAAAGAGTTCCTTACAGTTCAGTGCGTGCATTAGCAGGTTTGAGCTCATCTGTGACGTCAACAAATCCACCAATAGGCGATCCAACTTTAAATTTGAGCAGTTGGCCAGGCGTCACTTTGTCGAGGTGAATCACACGAATGGTGAGGTCTTCATAGGAGCGGAAGTACATCGCCTTGTTGTTGAGGTCCTTAACCACGATCCAAGAGGTGTAGTCAGAGAAGTCTTCATGATCATGGGAAGCAGCCACTCCGCGGGGAATGTCAACAGTGTTCATGATGTGAAACGCCAGATTAACGGCCTGTTCAGCGGTCTTGACTGGATCAGAAAAGTGCACCATAGCAGCAGCACGCACCAGTCTTGATGGAGGGGTAATGTCTCCAGGCAACCCGAGGAGTCCACTTCCTTGGCCTGTAGCGTTGAACTGATCTTTTCCCAAAACCAAAGGATCGTGGTTAAACTTGGAGAGCTGAACATAGTTACGGAGGTTCAGCATGTGGAAGTCATAGGGCGGGGAGTTGGTCATGATACCAATGTTGTTGTCATACACCTTTCGACCCTGGTCGGTGAACTCAATGATGATGCCATCACCAGTTTTGTCCATGATGGAGTAGTGTAGCTCAAAGGCGTGTTCAAAGTCTCCCTTTTTCAGCGTTTGTTCCCATACCAGTGGGAACGAGTCCTCCTTTAGAGCTTCTCGCATTTCTTGGACAGTCTTGAAGTTCCCCAGAATCCATACTGGAAACTCTAGTGAGGACACGCTTGATCCACATTTATGTTCTGGGACGTCTTGATATTTGGCAAAGCCAGGAAAAAGGAGAGCACCTACGGAGAGCCCAGCTTCATTTTGGCCGTCAGAACCAATGGGCAAGTTCCAAGCGTCAAGGTATGCGATGCTGTGTTGATTTTGCCACGTCAAAGGTTTAGTATCTTGAACACAGTGTTCTGGCAGAAGTGCAGTATGGGAATGCCCTTTTGGTTCCACGATGACGTAAGACAGCAGATCGATTATAAACTCCATGCTCCGGCCGACGACTACCGTGTTATCCTCGGCGGTCACTCGGATCTCCGTGCAGGCTTTCGTGGCCAGGAAGAGATGAAGCAGTATCTGGACAACGACAAGTAGCTTCATGTTCGACAAGTCAAGTGAAAAGCTAAGAGAAAAAAACAAATTTAATGATTTTTCTTTAGTCGATTCTCTTGTTTTTTTAAAAAAAAAAAAAAAAAACACAAATGACATTAACCTGGGCACCAAGCGGGTAAAGGAAAAGAGGACAACCAAGGAAAACGAGGCGAAGAACAGTGGAAAAGGAACGAGCTGAGCTGGGACTCGCATCAAGGGCCCCAGCAGCAGCCGTGGCCAAGAACAGGGACACCCATTCTACTGTTACCAGGAGCCTGGCAAGTAATTTGAAACAATCCCTCTCTATCATTCCCTTTCCTTCATCCAGGCAATTTCAAGGGTATGGTAAAAGGTGGCCTGTTTTAAGCCAATCAACATGCGTGACCTTTATTGCCCTACTGACAAAAAGGAAAAAAAAAAACGCAACCCAGATCACGAACCGGCTGATTCATTAACAACAACGTGGCATTTAATCGAAGTATTGTCAGACTGAATTGTGTGAAGAGACAAATTAAAAAACGAGTAGGAATTCAAACAGTGCTTAACCAGCGTCGGAAATATTTATTCTAGTGGATTACATAGAGGATAATACGTGGTTGCGCGCCGCGGAGATATGAAATTTATTACGATGTTTTTGACAATTTTCCGAAGATTTCCTACCATTTTCCGAAGATTTTCAAAATGTTGTCCGAAGAACGTACAAATGATTCCGAACATTGTCCGCGGATTGCCGAAGATTGCCGAGGAAGATCCGAAGATGTCTCGACTTAATATCGACAAACTTTTGCTCATTGAGCATTGAAAAATTGCAAACTCTGCGAGCTGATTAGTTAAAAATGATATCACACGTGTGCGGATACCAATATATACCACTGCAATTTATATAAGTAAATGTTTAATCGTATTTATAACAAAATTCTCGATTTTGATTGGTTCCGCGCGCGGCTGCGCGGGCCTATTTGTCGCGTATTCTTTCTTGCTGTTTTCCTGCTTTTTGAACAACCAATTGAATTTACCTTTGACTTTTCCTTACAGAAAAGGTTTTCAAAGACTTCCTAACCTCGAATTTTGTTGTTTATACGATTAATTAGTAAGTGGACCTCGTGTCGTACAATTCAGAGAGTTATCGTGCTCATAATTTCAAATCAGTCTGCTGCGCGCTCTGTCGATTTTGAAATTACTGGCCCGATTACTCTCTGAATTGTACTCCACTCAGTCTAATTACTATTACTTACAATGCTGCCCACAAAAGCGCCTCCTCCTAATGATCACCGCAACCGAAGCAGTAAAAATTTAAAGAGCGCCGCGTCACTCATAACGAGTAAATACGGTGCTATCAAGTGTATTAATAAATGCCTTAGATCGATTGAATGGCTGATTCCCTCTATAGTTCGCGCCTGCAGGGAATCACGGTAGTTGTATTCATCAAACCACGCGCGAGACTCAGCAACGATGCACGCTGCTGAGTCTCGCGCGTGGTTTGATGAATACAACTACCGTGATTCCCTGCAGGCGCGCGCTATAGAGGGAATCGGGTATTAAAGATTCGGGCTAATGAAAGCTTTTTAGGTGCAAAGGTCTTTGTATTTAATGTCTGCCTCATTCGCATAAGCGCTTTAGTTTCTGATCATTTTTTTATATTGAAAGAGCATAACACGATTAACTTTTGCTATAAATTGCCTGATGTATTAAATACTTTCTTTGACGCGGTTTTGAAAACTCAAGATTTTACAAAGAATGTATGAGCTTATCATAGCGCTTTTGCTTCCAGAAATTGTGCAGCTTTTAAAAGCTAATATGTTCTTTAATTTTACACGTAAAGAGCCGAAAATGTCGGCGGTTATTAAGTTTCACAAGCTTTTTAAACTTCTGGAGTTATTTTGGATAAAGCTAACCTACCATGCAGTCGTTCTTAGGTGCGATCATGTTACACTCTTGATGATCGCCCCTAAGAACGACTGCGTGGGAGGCTTGGATACAGCAGGATGCCTTCACTACGCAAAGTCGTTTGCTAATGGGGCAAAATTTAAACAATGACGTCAGCAAAGATCGCCCAATAAACGGCTTTTAACCTGCCGGAAACCCTGCCTCCCTCGAATTTACTTAGACTGATGGGTGTGACTACAATGGTTCGACACCAAATATTTCTACAATGGAGAGCGAAGAAAAGTTTATTCACACGATTACAAATTATTGATCGACTTCTAGACTGACAATTAGAGTCTCGTAATTCAACACTTTCCGGCTATGTACATATCTCGTTCATCACAGCAAGTACCGTATTTTTAGCCTGCAAGATGTAGTCAAAAACTGATCTGAATGATGTCTAATAAAACTAGAGGATACCTAAATACCACTCGAGCTAAGGACTCGAGCTTGGGACTTAGATTTTTTTATTCCGGGTTTGCTTGAGGTTAGCTTTCACTCCGGTTTCCTTGAGGTTAGCTTTCACTCCGGTTGGCTTTCGCCTTAGTTTGCTTGCGGTTAGCTTTCGCCTTAATTAGTTTGCTTGCGGTTAGCATTTATTTGTTAGTTGGGGTAATACTATATATATTTATAATATATAGTGTAAAATCTACAGTAATATCATAGTAACAAGGACTAACATAACTAACACTAACATAACTGCTGTCTTGAGTCCCCAACTAGAATCTTGAGCTCAAGTCCTTGCGCGCTCGATTCATAGCTCGAGTCCTGGCATTGACTTGACTTTAGTTTAAACTACGACTCTGTCACGGCTGATTTAAGTTTATTTTATTAAGTTTTGCCAAATACTCGATATGAAATTTAATGTTTGCAAAGAAATTACTTCTATGGGTCCTAATGACAAATTCATAGCTTCATTGCAACTAAATGTGTTTCCCTGGCGTTATAATTTAAAGTTACAAGCAGACGAGATTAACTTTGAAAACTGGTCCGCCGGACCATATTTCAAAAACCCATATCGCAATCCGTTTCAATCTTCGTCACTTTTGGCCATCCGTACCTTCTTTTGTATTTGCTGTGTTATTGAAATGTTCCTTCACTGTTTCAAGAGGTTATTTTTTATATTTCTTCGAATTTGATGGTCGTTTCCCATGCCTAAATTTAGCTAAAATCCGTGACACGGTCCCTTTACTGAACGTAACCGGCCAGTTTATTTTAAGACATACCTTAGGTGATGACTGTATCTGAGAGCAGGTGACTTTATAAAGTTAAAACTGCCAGAAATGGACTCCTGCACTGCACAGTGACGAAACTGAACACTGTTAGACCTGAGCTGATTATTTTAGAATTTATACCTGATCTGGTGATAACAGAACGTGCTGCTTTGCACGTAATTTAGTGAAGCCAACAATAAAAGGTCTAGGCACCACTGCTATGCAGTTGACCTTTAAAGTGATTTTGATGGCAATGCCAAATCTCTATTGTCGTTCACTGCAATTAGAAACAACGGGCGGGCTGAAAAATCCCACGCAAAATTTCCACGCAGCATATTGCATGCTATTATTGTACACATTTTCCCACTTTAAATTTGTTTAGAGTGGTTTTACTCAGACTTAACAATTAGATACTATTAGACACTATATATGAGTCTTATTATTTTCTTTAGACTAGTTTTTTTTAGCTATTTTAGTATCATTGTAAATTGTTCCACGGATCAAGGCCGTCACATTACCGGGTCACAGACAAGCGCTACGGGATCAGGGGATATGATAATTACGAAAAATACATTACCTTTATCAGCTTATATCGTTCCGTTCCCGCAGTTATGCAAAGTTGACGATGTAATGATTTAGCTAAGCGTACTTTCTTTAAAAACGCGAGTATTAAAGTCTGCCCTGCCTAGCTGTCGGAATTAGCGCGGCTAGAGAAAAATCGCAGGCGAAGCCTAAGGCGAAGCCCCCGTGCGAATCTCGACTCCTCCCCAATTCAATCGCACCTTCGCAGCTCTTTGCATCGCCCTAAACAAAACACTCGCACTCGGTCGCGAATCTCGCCAACTACGCAAGCTACGGGTATATAAACAAAAACCTCCTCGGAGACGAAATACAAATCTAAAATCATTTTAAAGAACATCTAGTTATTAAGTTTGAAGACGGAAAACTTGCCCTTCAACAAAAATACAAAGAAAACAAACGAATCCTGCCTTTCACTACACAATACCGCCCACCGATAAAAACAATAAAATAAAATGAATAATTATGATTCAAGTCAACAGAGCTGAATAAAGATGCCGACACAGCAACACGGTCACTGCGACATGTCCCTGGTTTAATAATTCTTTTGCTTGTGTCACTACACGTTGTCTGTTTGTAATTACTACTGGTTGCTATGATGATTTCATTTCATTTGTACATGTTAAAGAGAAATGTTAATTTGAATAAGAGATAAAAGTTGCGAACAGCATTTTGCTTCATGTGTTGTTTTCGATTTTCTTCTCTGGTTTCTCGTTCGCCCGGGGCCCAGCCAAACTGTTCAGTTTACAAGAAGAAACGAATGTCATATGGTTACTTTAAAACTACATTATTTGGAGATTTAGATCTTTAAATGGAGTATTGAGAGAACGAAAAGAACGAAAAGAAAAGGAAATGAGAGGCGTACTATATAGCCGGGGGTTAAGACAGGTTGAGTTTTCTGCCGGCCCAATCCCTCACTCGGGGGGCAAGGAACTAAGTACTAGTTTTCTGCCAGTTACTTAATCACCATTTCACGATTTATTATGTCACTTTTGCATTGTACTATATTACCTTCAAAACTTGAGTAACTTACAAAATATCGTTCACGGATAGACAAACACCAAGGATAACTTAAAGTATTAAAACTGAAGGAACAAGGACGGTTAAAACCGGAAAAGATTAGGATGGATAACGAACGAAGAGCTTGCAAAACTTAGAACTTTTTTTTGTTTCACTAACACGCACCGTAAATCCGTGACAAGTATGAGACAAAAGAAAAAAAGGGGACAGCTCTGTCCCCTTATTTTCTCTTGGTAAGACTGTTTCTCGTGACGTCACCAGTCTCCAAAGTAGGCCTCTGTTGACCCAAGCTGTAATATCAACAGAACAACTGAACAAATTCACTACACATCAAGTTTTATTCCAACACCCTACGACTGCGATTAATGAAGATTAGAACTGGTGAAACAACTATGCCTTATGCACGTTTACAATGCTTTCGCAGTACACTAGTTTTGCATCATTACTGGTCAGTTCCATAACCAAGTCGATAAATTCTTTAACGAAGCTTTTTCTGCAAGTGCCCCTTGACACTTACGACAATTTACCTAAACCCATGTGAATGAAAACATGTTCCCTAAAATAAGCATACACACACGAAAACTCGAAAATTGGGTAAGACAACGGAAACGGTTCAGTTCACTCGCTAAGCTTATTTCTAGTTCTTTTGACGTTCTTTTAATTCGTTGCCCAGGCTAAGAGAGTTCCTTACAGTTCGGTGCGTGCATTAGCAGGTTTGAGCTCATCTGTGACGTCAACAAATCCACCAATAGGCGATCCAACTTTAAATTTGAGCAGTTGGCCAGGCGTCACTTTGTCCAGGTGAATCACACGAATGGTGAGGTCTTCATAGGAGCGGAAGTACATCGCCTTGTTGTTGAGGTCCTTAACCACGATCCAAGAGGTGTAGTCAGAGAAGTCTTCATGATCATGGGAAGCAGCCACTCCGCGGGGAATGTCAACAGTGTTCATGATGTGAAACGCCAGATTAACGGCCTGTTCAGCAGTCTTGACTGGATCAGAAAAGTGCACCATAGCAGCAGCACGCACCAGTCTCGATGGAGGTGTCAGGTCTCCAGGCAACCCGAGGAGTCCACTTCCTTGACCAATGGGTTTAAATTGATCTTTGCCCAGAACCAAAGGATCGTGGGCAAACTTGGAAAGGTGAACGTAGTTGCGGAGGTTCAACATGTGGAAGTCATAGGGTGGGGAGTTGGTCATGACACCAACGGTGTTGTTATGTACTTTTCTTCCCTGGTTGGTGAACTCAATGATGATGCCGTCACCAGTTTTGTCCATAATTGAGTAGTGTAGTTCGAAGGAATAGTCATGAAGGTCTCCCTTTGTCACCTTTTGTTCCCATACCAGTGGAAACGAGTCCTTCTTTAGAGCATCACGCACTTCCTTGACAGTCTTGAAGTTCCCCAGAATCCATAATGGAAACTCTAACGAGGACACGCTTGTTCCACACTTTTTTACTGGGACGTCTTGATATTTGGTAAAGCCGGGAAGAAGGAGAGCACTCACGGAGAGTCCAGCTCCATTTTGTCCGTCAGAAGCAACGTTGGGCAGCTCTAAACCATCAAGGTATGCGATGCTGTGTTTATTTTGCCACATCATTGGCTGTGGATGTCGAGCACATTGCTCTGGCAGAAGTGCAGTATGGGAATGCCCTTTTGGTTCCACGATGACGTAAGACATCAGATCGATCAAAAACTCCAAGCTCCTGCCGACGACTACCGAGTTATCCTCGGCGGTCACTCGGATCTCCGTGCAGGCTTTCGTGGCCGCAAGAAAGAGATGAACAAGTACTGGAACGATGACAAGGAACTTCATTTCTTTAATGATGCAGACTGCCGAAAAAAAATATAAAACAAAGCCATATCATTTTGAAGTTCCAGTACAAAAACAAAAGTGTCACTGTACGGCAAATTAAGGGGGTAAGAGCTCCGCCCCGAGCTCTTACCCCCTTACCTTTTTATATACCATTTTGCCAGAAATTGTACCCCTTTCGTATACCTTTTAATGAAAAAAGGTACCCCTTTCATATACCTGAAAGTCATGGTATAGACTTAAAATATGACGTTTACTTGTCATTTGCATCTGTTCGAAATATTTTAATTAAAGGCCCTTTCAAAAACCTAAATGACAGATTTCCATACCCTTTCGTATACCTAAACTTGTAAAATCCCTTCCCTTTTTTTGTATACCTGAAGCCTGAAAAAGGTACCCCTTTCTGGCGGAGCCTCCCCGTATAGGCCATTATAGGGAGTAAAAATTGTTAATGTTCTAAAATGACGCTAAATGGCGGTATAAAACTGCTCCGACGTTTCGGCAATACTGCCTTCTTCAGGGTGGCACGAAGAAATAACGAGTCCGTTATTTGTAACGGACTCGTTATTTCTTCGTGCCACCCTGAAGAAGGCAGTATTGCCGAAACGTCGGAGCAGTTTTATACCGCCATTTAGCGTCATTTTAGAACATTAACAATTTTTTCTAGCATAAAAGACGCTACGCAGTTTTCAACCATTATAGGTAGTACCCCCCCCCCCCCCCCCTGGGCTAGTTGCGCTTTCCATTCGTACAAAGAAACCAGTTCCGGTAAAAAATTCAAATGAAACGATCCTTCCCACTGACGAAATCACTGGAAAATCTTTAGAAAAATGGAACACTTTAATTGTACGTATTTCTCTGTTCTCGGAATGTCACTGTACCATTTTTCTTTTTCGCACTATTACCATGCTCCTCGATGAAAAACACGGCTGTTCCGGTGGGAAGGGAAATGTAACGGTCCTTTCACTGGAAAGTTTTCAAATGGTATACGATCGGCGCGCGTGACAATTCTTGTGGCTCGCTTCGTTACGTGACACCATCTAGTAGCTATATAGTCTGTGTATTCCGGCTATCTCTAGCGAACAAAAGGTTGGATTTAAGATCTATAGCGCTCTTCTGAATAGTTCAACTCTTCTTGATCAATATATAATAGTTTGGATTGGCTAAGTTCTTTGATTTAACAAGAATTTACTGAGATGAAAAAAGTTCACGCCGCCCGTCATTTAGTGTTAAGATCTTGACGGGCTGCCGGTCATTTAGCCACAGCGAATTTTAATTTAAAACCATGCCACTACGTAACAAATTAGGGAGGAAATTTGGTTGAAACTGACTTAACGTAAATAAATGTACATGTGGTCTAAAATATTTTAGAACTCATCCGTTTAAATATACTTATTGAATGTGACTACAACGTCATTGAGATTTGGGCAAATTATGGAAAGCAAAGAAATGAGTCTATTCGAAGCGTTTGACAAATACTAAATTGATTGATAATCACTTCGACTACAAGGCTGAAAACCAGAGTCTTGCAATTTCCATTTGTATATTAAAACTCGTTCATCGCAGTCCTGAAGTTTCAACAAGATATAGTGGACTAAATCTCGGAAACTAAACGTACGAAATCCCGGACGGAAGTAGTAGGTGCTACGTGTACCAAGAAAAAATTAAGTATGATAAAATTTAAAACTTATAAGGATGATGTTTGAATAAGAAATTAAAATCTGTGACACTTACTGTACGTTACCGATCAGTCTGTTAACATACCTGAGCTTTCACTGCACAATGCTAAGCTGAACACTGTTGGAACTGATGGAGTGATTACTGACCGTGCTTCTCGTCACGTAATTCGATGAAGCCAACAATGGAAGGTCAATCTTAACTTTAGTCTTCAAATACTGGGGAGCGATACTAAAATAAGGAACAGGGAAAAAGGAACGGGGAACGGGGAAAGGAAAGTAAGGAACGGGAAACGGAGAACAGGGGAATGGGAACGGGGAAACGAAAGAACGTAGGAACATGGAACCGAGAACGGAGAACCGGAGTCTAGGAACGAGTGGTAGGTGGTTCTTGTCCATTCTCGTCCCCAGAGCCGCTTGTCCCTTTTAGCCGGCTGAGCCTGGGGCACGAGGAACAAATGGCTCTGGGGACACATGATTTGATTGGCTAGATGTTCATCAAAGGAAATTTAAATTTTGCAAATCAAATCAACCGTTTTAAATTCCCTTTGTTGTTACTACGGTTGATCTGATTGGCTAGATTTAAATTATTTTTGTTAAAAATCTAGCTAATCAAATCATGTGTCCCAGAGCCACTTGTTCCTCGTGCCCCAGGTTCAGCCGGCTAAAAGATGGACAAGCGGCTCTGGGGACGAGAATTGTTCTTGTCATTAAAATTCAAAATGGTGGACGGGAAAACTCTTCTGCGAAAAGGAAAGCACAGCAATAGCAAATAATACCTAAATGTAATAAGGTAAAAAATTAAAAGCTTTTTGGGCAGCCTCTGTGTAACTTTCAAATGATGAAGGGACTGCATTCAACTATTAAACACCTTTTATTAAGGACAACTTTATAAGTCATGTCTCTTATCCAATTAACCATAAACATTCATAAATCGATTGGCCGGAAGCCGACCTACCAACTTCTTGCAGAATTATTTGCACTTTCAAAGTTCCAAAGATGACGTTAATTTTATTTACGTGTATACAAGGCTAACCTATTTTTTTTAAGGTGGCTCGTACCAGTTTTCAGGTTTTTGACTGTGCGACGTTTGGAAGAAAATGGCCAAAAAAATAATTAAAGATCGTAATAAAATTTTTGTATAATTAAATTACCCATTGCGTTGTTGATCCAAAATACCAATATTTACGTCATCAGTGGTTACCATGGCAACGGTAGGCAATGATTTTTTGGACCCTTTTTCAGCTTCCAGTGCTTATATCTTGAAAACTAACTCGATGACCCCCATTTTTTTTCTCGTGAAAACTTTAAGCATATGAAAAAGAAACTGTATAATTATTTTAAAAAAATTCTACGAAGCGGATTTTTTGCAAATGCAAAAAAGAGCAATTTGTAAGTAATTAAAAATTCCTTTCGTAGAATTTTTTTAGATTTTTTCCCGCGTTTCCTTTACATAAAAGGAAAATATTAGGGCAATAAAAAATAGGGGTCACGAGTTAGTTTTCTTGCTAAAGCCTTCGCGAACTCAATAATTCCCACGCGCGTTTCCGCGCACTTTAAATTTTTGATTTTAAAAGTTTGGTATTTACTCATGCTCAGTTCTGGCTACCGCTGATCTTTGCGGGCACATACGCGCGCAACACGCGTGGACTTCCCCTCGCTTTGTCTGCGAAACTTTTCGGATCAGGATTTCATGGGATTTAGCCAGTTTCAGTTAGCGCCAGTTGTGCCTCTTAGGTCTTACTTTTTAGTATTTCTTTGTCTGAATAATCATGTGTTTGACAGTGAACTCAAATAAGCTGAAACGAAAAAAGTGGAATAGTCCATTTTACAGTTGCCTTCCAAGTAACCTGGCCTTTGAATAGTAGCGAGGCTGGAGGTGACCTTGCATTGATACAAACCTCCCTGCTTTATTATGTAAATGAAAACTAGTTAGCATCAGAACAACATGATTTACACAACAAAAGCAGTGAGGTCTGTATCAAAACAAGGTCACCTCCAGCCTCACTTCCATTCAAAGGCCAGGTCACTGAACAGACAACTGTAAAATGGTCTATTGAGTCACGATCTCCGACAAGATCGATCGTAGCACATACGAATTTGCTTTTGTAACTCGAGCAGTGAGATCCGAAAACATTTTGACTGTCGAACATTAAGTTGACTTAAAATGTTCTTGTTGAAAAAACTTCAGTTAAACGCGGAATTTTTTCTTTAAATGAAGAAAAGCAACCTCGCACTCGGCCGCCATGTTTGTTTTCCTTTTCAAATCTCGCGCGTGACTCGTGGGTATGAAGCGTGACGCGCGCGCTAGTCACCAGACTTCCCACGCAAGAAAAACCGGTACGAGCCACCTTAAGTTACTTTCTCTGAGTGGTTAGAACTGTACGAATACGAATAGCGCGCGTGGGAACTTTGATTTCACCATAACCACAGGGACACCAAGTTTTGTGTTTTGTTCATCTCGCATCTAATTGGCTTTCTCTGCCGTTCACGCTCTCGTTGCTTACGGATTAACTAAAGTTTCTTTTGGGTTGCTAAGGTTGCAATTTTTGTTGCAACAAAATTGCTGATTGTTTGATTGTACTGGATTATTAACTCGATCGACTGTTACCATTTAGAAACTGCGAAGTGCGACATCTATACATCTTTTATCAATAATTGTAGTGCTCTTTTCTTGAAACTTGCTGAAAGGTATGCAAATTGAAACATAGTATTCAATCCAAAACGATATTAAATAAAGTTTTAATGGTAACGGACTTAATCAATTCCCTCGTCCAAAATACCGCTCTCGTTACTTACGGATTAACTAAAGTTACTTGTGGGTTGCTAAGGTTGCAATGTCTTGCAAAACAAATAAAGTGTTGTTATTTCTGATTGTTAGATTGTACTGGATTATTAACTCGATCAACTGTTACCATTAAGAAACTGCGAAGTGTGGCATCTACACATCTTTTATCAATAACTGTTGTCCTCTTAATTTGTTGGGCTCTTTTATGTTGAAAGGCATGCAAATTGAAACATAGTATTCCAGGACGATAAAGTTTTAATTGTAACGGACTTAATCATTTCCCTCGTGCAAAATAGGCCGGGGAAGAAAGCTGTTATGGAAACAGTTGTTATGTTTCGTGCTACATTCAGTGGTCAGTAATGAAGCGTAACATCTATTAATAGTTAGCATTAAAACATAAATAACATTACTCCCTATAACCTTCTTATTGTAAAGGACAACAGCGGAGAAAACTAAGGTAAAATAAAATACAGAATTGATGATTTAACACATTTCTAGGGTAAATGGTGTTTTCCCGGGAAAAATTTACACCTCTGCTTTAACGGCAGGACATTCTCAGGGGTCCGTCCGGGAGTCCAAGACATCAAAACGTCAAAAATAATGACTTATCATGATTGTATCTATATATTCTACCCTGCAACCACGCACTGCAGTAGAATTGGCGTTGCCTGTAGTGTAACGATCTGCCTGACAGCAACGTTTAAAACTAAGCTATAGTTAATACAGCCACGCACTGTACCATTTTGGCGTTAAGTTAGAAATGGGTTCTGCTGTCTCTTCTTCACCTAAGACCGTAAGCCTCAAGCAAGAAGTGGCGTTGCCTGCAGTACAAGGTGTTTCTTCACCTGAGCTCGTGTGCGGAAAGGATGAACGAGTGCAAGTCAATCCAATGACTTCTCCTCCATACAAATGGATTTGCTTTTTGTCAATAATAAGCATTAAAGGTGTTCCGTATTCAGGAACTGGATTCAAGATCCATCTCCCAGACGTCAATCGTACTGCCATTGTGACTAGTGGTCATGTGACATACCGTGGCAAAGATGGAGATTTGGCTTTCAACATCACCGTAAAGTTCCCAGGAGAAGCCCCGATTGATGTTGGATCTGTAGACCTCTATGTACCAGATGAATACAAGTCAGGCGATAGAAACTACGACTATGGCCTTATTCTCCTTCCACAAACTAAGACCAGCAATTCTGACGATGGATTCGGTTGGTCGGCGATTGTACCAGATGGAGAGCTGAACAACCGTCTTGTGACCGTTTATGGATATCCCGATGACAAAAAGCCAAGAGGAACCATGTGGACCACAGGTGGAAAAATCACGGGCCACGATAATAACTTGATTGTCTACAAGATTGATACGAACAGCGGAGAAAGTGGGGGCCCTGTGTACACATGGTACGGTGGGTATTGGACCGTTCTCGGTATTCACAGCGACACCGTTAGCCGCGGAGTATGTCCAAATGCTGCTGTACGATTCACAGCCCAGATGATTCGCCGTTTTAAGTGTTTTATGAAGGAGTTGAAGTTAACATCGTTGAAGTCTGTAGAATTCACCGAAGTCTACCTTCGATGTAACGGCAATGGAGTATCTAATCATTCACCCGCTGGAGGTGGAACTGTCAACTGCCATGTCGGACCACCCTCGTGTTGGGAGAGCTTCTACATATACCCTGTGGAAGTTGCTCCTTCGTTGGCCCTCCATGGTATCACGAAAGTGGTGATAGAAAGTGCACAGTTCAGCAATGTGATCATCCGCATGAACAGCAAGGGTATAAATCAATTTGAGGGGACTGGAGAAGGCGAGGTGAACTGCCAGCATACTCCGCCAAGTACCTGGGAGTCGTATTTTTGCAAAAAAGAAGCGAATGGTGGCTACTCGTTTCGAAGTGTTCAGTTTTCTAACTGCTATATTCGCTTAGACGGGCGCGGAGTTCATTCATATTCAACTACTGGCGGCGGCACAGTCAACTGCCAGTGGTATGATCCAAATACACCAAATACACCAACAACATGGGAAAGTTTTTCCTTAATTGAGGTTCCACCGCCTACAACTTGTGACTGTGACAAGTGATGACGATTTTATATTAGCATGTATGGATTTATATCCTTAAGTAAACATGAACCTTAGGTTTATTGACACTGTTAGGTATTTCTAGCAGGCAGGGCTGTTAAAAAGTGCTAGCATTGAGTATTCTGATTTACATTAGAAAATCCTCGTGTTTCTGTTTCAATGATATGAGCTGACTAAGTCCAAGGTAGGCTGACACATGTACATATTGAACACTAGTATTGGTTGTTGACCCTTTCTTGTGGAAAACATGGGTTAACATAGCTTATGCTGATTCAACTCGTATTTCGGTTTTATTTAATATTGGCCGACTGAGTGAAAGCAGGCTTAGACATGAACTTATACACTTTTTGATTTTGTATCTGTTTTTACTTTGTTTTGAGGAAATTCATGTCCGTTTTTGTTGTGACTTTTATGTGAGGGTAGCAAAGGGGGGGAGGGGGGGGGGATAATGATGCCATTTCCCGCACAAATGTTTACCAAATTCGCGTGTCACGTATACTTGATACAGCAGAATTCACGGATCGCGTGTCTTTTCTAGCTATTTTCACGCATCACGGTCTAATTTTTACCCTATTTTCACGCGTCACGGTCTAATTTTTGCCGTTTTCACGTGTCACGCATAAACCGTTTGCCACCCTCTTATGTACATGTAAGATTATGCATTATACTTTTAGGTTTAATAGTACTTCGAACAGCTAACGGATCTTTATCGTTTAAAGTTTGATTTTTTATGTTCACTGCTTCGTGTTTTGGACTGGACAATTTGCCAGTTTATTTGATCCAGAAAGTTTTGCCAGTATTAATTGCTTTTACTGTTGTTGTTGAAAGAGTGTTATTTAGCCTATTTAGTCCGTGATATTTAGCCACATATAACTTTTTGTCGTTTTTACTCCTTTTTAAAAAGTGTTAAGAAAACCCAACATTTGTAGTCCTTTTGAGTTTAACAACAAAACCAGAGCTTGAACATTGTAACTTTTGAGTTCCAACTAAGGATACCTTTTTGCAGTCACTCAGTAGACCTCTCAGTTACTAAGTGTACAACAAAGTTGCCACGTCTTGACACTTGTAATATATTCTGCATCTTTTCTTACAAAACGATGTTCTAAATAAAATATACTGCTGGGTCCAAGTCCTGTATTTTCCTTGACGTTCCAAGAAGAGATTCAATTGACCGCAGTCGATCCATGGTACCATTCCGCAGTGTATCCATGAATGTTCCCAGAGATTTGAGTTTTTCCCAGTTGTTTTTAGTGCATTTTTCCCTCATAGGTGCTATACTCGTTATAATAAATTAATGCTCGTGTTTATTAACGCTGGTGGGTCTTTCAATGAATATAATGTGAAGGAATACAGGGAGCAGAGAAGTCAAATTTTACCTTTTGCGCGTTATTTCAAAACAAAAACAGCAACCAGAACAACATAACAACAAGCTTTATTTGCATGACTATAAATCTATGTTTAGAAGGCGTTTGTCTCTCTTCCCAGCGGGTGCGTGACAGTGGGGATTAGGAAGAGATTACAATTAAGCCAAAAATATCTTCTGTTAAAAACAAATAATACGTATGGAACAAAGAAAGCAGTTTTTGTTATTACAACGGGAAAAAATAAAGAACAGAGGAAAGCAGCCGACATTGCGACATTGCACTTTCAATGTTCCCAAGTTAACATTTATTTTATTTACGTCTATACAAAGCTAACCTATCATTTTAACTCGGAAATGAGTTAGAGTGAGCAAAGTGAATTTCATTCCTTCCCTCAATTCCTGTGAAACATAGGCACGCAATGCGTGCAAGTGTTTTACGGCCTCTAGAGAATTAGACCTGTTCTCTGATTTCCTACACTTCTAGTTAAATTACATAATATCAACATGCTTAATTACCAGCCGAAATATTGTATTAATGTCAGTTTTCTTAAAATAGACCAAAACTCCTACAAAGATATTATTATTTTGCCTAACCTTCAAAAAGGCAAAAAGGAAATATAAAAACAAAGAAAACAATTTGCAACGGATGAAAACTCTATCTCTTGGCCTTTCGGCCTGCTCTTGATTAGCAGCTAGATGACATTCAAACTAAGTGAAGTAGCTGAAGTGTGCAAAGTATAACATAATTTGTTTTGGCAATTTCGATTCTTACTTCATAATAATTTTTCCAAGTTTAGTGGCTTTTAGCCACTTTGATTATTAACCTTCTCCAAGTGATTCTGTGCGCGGGAACTTTGATTACACCATAACCACAGGGACACTAAGTTTTGTGCTTTATTCATCTCGCATCTAATTGGCTTTCTCTCCCGTTCAGTTACGGATTAACTAAAGTTACTTGTGGGTTGCTAAGGTTGCAATGTCTTGCAAAACAAATAAAGTGTTGTTACTGCTGATTGTTAGACTGTACTCGATTGTTTGCTCAATCGACTGTTACCATTAAGAAACTGCGAAGTGTGACATCTACACATCTTTTGTTAATAACTGTTGTCCATTTAATTTTTTGTGCTCTTTTCTGTTGAAAGGCATGCAAATTGAAACATAGTATTCCAGAACGATATTAAATAAAGTTTTAATTGTAACGGACTTATATAATCATTTCCCTCGTCCAAAATAACGGAGGCGAAAGCTGTTATGGAAACAGTTGTTATGTTTCATGTTGCATTCAGTGGTCTGTAATGAAGCGTAACATCTATTAATACATGTAATATATAGCATTGAAGTATTAAATAAAGAGAAAGAAAACTAGGGTAAAATGGTTACAGAGATCTGACTCTAGCGTGAATGGTGTCAAAGTATTTTATTTCCACCGATGTAAAACTACGTGGGAAAAAAATTACACCTCCACTTTAACAGCAGGACATAGTCAGGGCTCCGTCCGGGAGTCCACGCGTGACATCAAAACGTCACAAATAATTACGTATCATGATTGTATCTATATATTCTACCCTACAACCACGCACTGCAGTAGAATTGGCGTTGCCTGCAGTGTTCTGCCTGAAGCAACGTTTAAAAACTATCAATACTAAGCTACAGTTGATAGCCACCCACTGTACCATTTTGGCGTTAAGTTAGAAATGGGTTCTGCTGTCTCTTCTTCACCTAAGACCGTGAGCCTCAAGCAAGAAGTGGCTTTGCCTGCAGTACAAGGTGTTTCTTCACCTGACGTAGTATGCGGTAAGGATGAACGAGTGAAAGTAGATCCGATGACTTCTCCTCCATACAAATGGATTTGCTTTCTGACAGTATATAGTGGTACTGAGGTGGCCGGTTACGCAAGTGGATTCAAGATCCATATTCCTGAAGTTGGTCGTACTGCCATTGTGACTAGCGGCCATGTGACGTACATGAATGGAGCGTTGGCTACCAAGATCACTGTAGAGTTCCCAGGCCGGAAAACCCGGATTGAAGTTGAATCTAAAGACCTCTACGCTTCACCTGAATATATCGCCTCACGTAGTAAAGACTACGACTATGGCCTTATTCTCCTTCCAGGAGCTGGCAATTCTGACGATGGCTTCGGTTGGTCAGCCATTGTACCGGATGGAAAGCTAAATAACCGTGTTGTAACCAACTGTGGGTATCCAGGTGACAAAAAACCAAAAGGAACTATGTGGATCACAGGCGGAGAAATCACGAGCTACACAACCAACAGAATTTTCTACGCGAATGATACTTTCGGGGGACAAAGTGGGAGCCCTGTGTACACATGGTACGGTGGGTACTGGACCGTTCTCGGCATTCACAGGGGCTCCACTGGCGGAGAATGTCCTAATAATGCTGTACGATTCACTATCCAGATGATTCACCGTTTTCTCGAACGTATGAATGGCTTGACAAAAAAGTCGCTGAGGTCTGCAACTACAGCATTCCCCGATGTCTATCTTCGTTGCGACGGCCAAGGAGTAACAAGCTACTCATCCGTCGGAGGTGGGACTGTCAACTGCCAGTATACACCACCCGGGCCTTGGGAGACATTTTACATATACCCGGTTGAAATGATCCCTTCATTGGCTCTTGAAAGTTTTACCTACAACATAAAAGTCGTGATAGAAAGTGTAGCGTTCAAGAATGTGTTTATTCGCCTAGACAGCCTGGGTATGAGTGCATGGGAGAGTGCTGGAGGAGGCAAGGTCAATTGCCAATTTACTGCAAACACCTGGGAAACATTTTTCTTTGAACAAGTGTGTACGACTCCTTCGAGCGTCGCGTTTCGAAGTTTCCAGTTTCCTAACTGCTATATTCGCTTAGACGGGCAAGGCGTTAATTCATATTCATCCACTGGGGGTGGTATAGTCAACTGCCAGTGGTATAGTGACCCATCTTTGTCACCACCTTCAGCTGGAGCGTGGGAAAGTTTTTACGTGGAGAATGTAGCATAACCTCAGACTGTGACATGTAATTGCGATTTAAAGGGACACTGTCACGGATTTAAGCTGATTTTTTAACCGCGAAAATCTATAATTCTGTCACAGGAAACCTAAAACTAATAATCCATTTTTATTAAAAATTGCTATATTAGAGCACTGAAACTGTTAACGAGCATCTTTGGCTGCGGATGGCTCGGATGGAAACGGATTGCAATTTGAAAACGTTATGCAAACGTTTTCAAATTGTTTCCGCGCGTCTTCGAAATATCGATATTTATAGCCGTAGCTTGATTTCTGTCCGCAAATTAAGGTTGTATGTTCCTTAGATGTTCAAAGATAAGGTTTATTTAGGGTTATTTCATGATTGACACATTTTCTTTTGTTATTCAACAACCTTTATTTAACATACAACCCTGATGAATATTAACTAACTGTACGTCGGTATTAATCCATATGGTCGACTGTACGTCGGTATTAATCCATAACGTCGGTATTAATCCATATACATCCCTCGGGCCTACGGCCCTCGGGATGTATATGGATTAATACCTCCGTTCTCGGTATTTATCTATTACTTAAGTTGCCTACCACTAATTTCAGAACAGTTTGGACCAAAAATCTGCGAAATCCCGGTGACATAGTCACTTAAAAGGGACACTGTCTCAGAGTTTTTAATGCTTCTGATGCTTTTCGCTAAAAAGTACTAAAGTTGGCAAATAGATCTTTCTCGTACAAGAAATGCGCCTAGTACGTCAAGATGGAGTTAAACAGTAAATTGTTGTTGAAGGAAGAAAGGAGCCATGATAACTTTTAGATGTTTTTTTCAGTGGCACAAGGACAAAACTTGAAAACATCAGGTTGAGATCTTAGGTTCCTGATGGCATCACAATAATGTCACTTGTTTATCGCTTCAGTACACTTGCATGGTAATATTTAACAAAATTGGACCACTATTTGTAGTTTCCATATGTCTTTAGGCTCTTGAGTTTTTGAAGTGAAACTGGTGACAAGTTTACAAACACTGATAAGTATTCTAATGACTCTTAATAGCATTTCGAACTGTATTGCAACTGTATTTCTTCCATTATAAATATGAATAACGCATATTAGCACTATTATATACAAACTATTAAGCCTAGTTAGTCCATCATGATATTTAGAGCTAGTCTTGTTTATAGTTTTGTACTATTTTTGTACCCACTCGTTAAAAAATGTCAAGAAAAGCCAACAGCAGCAGTCTTTCTTTGTTGAACAACAAAGTCATAGCTTGAACATTGTAACTTGATTTTACCGTCGTACTTTTAAACAGTTCCTCTGGTTTAGTTCTAATTTAGGGTCATTTTCCTTATTGACACTCGATCAGTTACTAGGTACAACAAAGTTGGCAAGAGTAGGTAATCTTGTATTATCTTTCCTTACGAAACGATGTTCGGAATAAACTACTGTTGGGCCCAAGTCTTGTATAATTATATTGTATCTTGTGTCTTGCATGTATCTTCCTTGTAAATAAGAAATCCAGTTGACCGAAGTGACCCAAGTAGATCCCTGGTACCAAGAAAATAATGCGAGTTTCCATTTCCGAAGCTTATTAGTGCAGGGGTCAATTCAATAAAACATTTACAAGTGCAATTTACAAGTGTAGCTTTTGTTATCACCCTCTAAAACAATAGCTACACATGTAAATTACACTTGTAAATCTTTTATCTTTTATTGAATTGACCCAAGGTTACTTATTGAAAATTTATGCTCGTGTAGCGCTTGTTGTTTTAAATTAAAAACGAAGGAACACAGGGAGCAAAGAAGTTAAATTTTATCTCTGCGCGTTATTTTAAAACGACAACAGCCCGAAACAGCAACCAAACAACACAACAACAAGCTTTATTTGCATGACTATATATCTATCAGATCTATGTTTAGAAGGCGTTTGTTTCTCTTCCCAACGGGTGCGTGACAGCGGGCGATTAAAATTAAGTCAAAAATATCTTCTGATAAAAACAAATAATACGAGTGGAACAAATAAAGCAGTTTTTATGATAACAACAGGAAAAAATAAATAAAGAACAGAGCAAAACAGCCGAGATGGCGAGATGTGCGAGTACATAGATACCTCTGAAACGAAGAATTTGAATACCATAAAGTGAGAGTGGAGTGCGAGTTTTCAGTCTTTATTTACTTTTGATGATCAGATCCTTTCTTCTTATGTGAAGCTAAGTAATTTGGTACAATAAGGTAGGGAGAAGTTAGGAATTTGATCACTGCAGTGGAGCAAGAGTCAACGCAGTTCAATTCGCTGGCCACGTGACCAATAGAAAGAGGAGCAGTCGAGATGTAGCCTGCGTAGCAGCCGCCGTAGTTTCTAGCGCGCGTATGGGAGAAACGCGAAAGGCGCGAGGGGTCCACGCGAAGAAAAAAATCGATTTTTCCTCGCGCAGCCTTCTCGCGATCGCCGACTCTTTTAAACGCGCTATCGCGCACTCTTTTAAACGCGCGCTAAAAACTACACAGACGCCTGCTACGCAGGCTAGTTGAGATGTGACTTCATCTCATCTGATTGATCATTTAATCCTTAATATGATGGATCAAGCCAACTAACAAAAGTAAAACCAACCCTGTTTTTCTTTTTCGTAAACCTTTCAAAAAAGGAAACAAGAATGTACAAGAACATATTCGATCAAAGTTAATGTTTGTCATAGACTATTGTTTTGTATTGTTATTACAAGAACAATCGTGGCTATTTCACGGCAGGGAAACACACAGTGACTCCAAACATTGTCGCTTGCTAGGAGCTGTCGAGGTTTTCTTGGACACAGTTTTTAGGATAGATCTAAAAACAACAAAAAAGAGCTTGAATAAAAAAATGTTACAACTCTGGGTCCTAGTTAACTCCGAATATCTACCTTCTGATTTATCTGGTTTTATGTATAACTAGATTTATGAAAACGTGGTCAACGAAAAGTGACCTGAGTGTTTTTGACCACGTACATTACACTGCGATTTGGCGTAAAAACATTTTTTTTAATAATGACATGTTTTATTAAAATCAACATTTACAAACATTAACAATATTAACAGTAATTCCATCATCAACGAGAACGAAAAATATTAATAATAAAAAATACAAGATAACATAGAAAGTAGAAGTACAAATTACAATAGTACATGTAGCTATCTAATGGCATAAAAACATGCCGAGAAAGGAAAAAAAATGAACTACAGCGCTGAAAGGTAGCAAAGAGAGAGGAGGAGAGAAAAAAGACTGACATTCACTTTAGTTTTTATATCGTCTACTTTGGAGAAGTTTTCGGCGATTTGCGCTTACAATGGTGAAATCCAGTCATATATAGAATGTTGGTATGAAGTTCTGGCAGTGCAATGGGCGTTTAAAAAAGTGCGAAGTAGAAATAGGTGTACTATTATTATTATTATTACTTAGTTGGGAATTTCTCAACAAATTTAAACACTCACTGTTTGCAAGTTTGCATTGCTTGAGAACCTCATTGAATCCCTGGCACAGTGTGACTTCCCCCTGACTCTGCGCACACTCCACAAATTGCTGTAGTTCATACTGACACGGACCCTGCTCGTGTACATCATAACGTTGGTGTTTGGTTGATTCACCGTCCTTGCCACCAAGTAGAGCGCTACTCACAGCATCGCCCTAAGGACAAATGAATGCCAACCTTAATATTAAAAACGAGGGAGGGATAAACAGTCGCTGTGTACTAAGATGCTACAAAACAGTGACTGTCACAAGTAAGTGGTTTTCATTTAGATTTCAGGCTTATTATTCACTGCATAGTTTTATCTTTATTCTTTAAATTGCGCCAGCGTAGGAATCGAATCTTCGCCAAGAATTGTGTCGTTGTTTTTAAATCATCATTTCAGTTAAAAAGAAATAGGCTATCAAAAAAAGATATTCAGCTTGATATCTGAAGTTCACGAGAGGAGTACCTAATCTAAGTGCATGAATCTCAAAGAGATAACTGGCGAATAGCGTTAAAACGAACGAAACACATTGCATCAACTGTGATTCTCTCCTTAACGGTGTGTTAAGATGAAAGTTTTGAATGTCAGATTTGGGCGTGACGCATGCTCCAGTTTGGTGCAAAAATACTCGATTTCGTGCATGGTTGTCAATGCGCGCGCTTAACAGTGTTCCGATATTGATCAATCGATCGAAAGAAAATTCATATTTTGTTTCAGTTGCGCTAAGTGCGTTATTGTTAGGCTCCTGTTTTTGTAAAGCACATGTACCCACCACAGTTGAACCGATCGCTACCCCAGCAGCCGTGGAAGCCATTTGTCCAAACAGTCCAGGTTGTTGCGGTGCGGGTTGCGCCACGCTGGAAGATGGTCTGGCTGCTGGCACGCTAGAAACCGGCTTTGGAGGGGCTCGCTTTGAAGATCGCCTCTCACCACGTGGCATAAGTAAACTTGAATATGTAGTTTTAAAATAGAATGCCGTTAAAAATGTAAACCAACCTAGACGAATCAATCTTCAAAGTATATTAATCAAGTCGTCAAGGCTTCGTAATGAACGATTATGACGTTTGAAATTACTCGCATATTAGCCGTTCTTATTAAAGACTTCGATCAAGTGAGTGTTAATTAGTTTTTTTTCCTGCAAACAGCATTATATTTGCTCGGCATATTTTAGTAAGCACACTCAAACTGGATAATTTTTGGCTGTTCTTCAGATCGTAGAAGGTAACCGCGTGCTTGTTTATTGTCGAGAAATGAATTATGACATGTTGGTTAAACTGCTATATGGCTCTAACTGACTCACTCGTAAAGATTCTAAAAATACAATATGGCCACTCACGTGGAAGAAACTGAATAATATCTACGATTCAGTAACTCTGAAAACTGAAAGGAATAATGAATAAGTGAGGTCCAATTATTCCTTTTCCACCACCGAATTATTGGAACGTAAAAGTAAAGTTTACTGTAATTAAATGTGAAACTGAATTTTGGGACCTTGTAAACAAACTAGCTCGCTAAATTATGGGTGGGCGTGTAGCAAAGGCTAACCTGAGATCATGCCCTCCCTCCCTTCTTATCGAAAAAAGAACGCCTGATCGCAGGTTAAGTGAAGGGATGAATGTATGTCAGAAAGATGGTGTGTGGTTGATCGCTTGTTATGGCATACTACTGAGAAGGATACTGGACTAAAACGAAACAAATTTAGAGATTGATTTAGTTTGAGGTTTTAGTAAGCCTGTCAGGTCTGTTACATTTAGAACAAGAACATTGAGAAGCTTGAGAAGCTTAAAATCGGGCGCTTTGCCTTGAAAGGCAGGGTTCAGTACAGCAGAAACCACGAAGCAGTTACTTAAGTAGCACTCAGTCCAACTGTGTTTGTGTAAGTCACAGGGCTTGCATGAGCTGTATTAGTGTGCATAATATAATATCTAGAAAGTTTTCGAGATTGCATTATTACTTAAGAGTGTGCCCGTGAGAGAACAGGGCAGAACCATGCAACAGGTGATACAGCTCATATCACCGATTTCGCCCAAACTTAGCATAAATGTTGGGTATGGTGAGCTATTTACTGTGGCAAAACATCAACTCAAAATATTTTATTCCCTTCAAGTTATGGCACCTTTTGCAAAAATGGCCATTTTTCACTAATTTATGCATATTTAATTAGCTGACTTTGATTGACCAGTTTCACAAGAAAAAAAGACTTCTGAAAATAAAATTCACTGCACTATATTCTGTGGTTATTAGGCTTTAAGTACAATAATTCACTTTAACCGTCAAATTTGATTTCTTCTCCTCAAACGGTCTTTTGGAAGGTACACATTTCGTACTGTTGGAAATAGCCTTTAACTAGTGCCCAATATCTCCCATGAGCAACAACTTATATACATTATTCTTACATGGGTAATGAAGTCCATCATTAAACTTCACGAAAATGCCACAAAATGTCTGGGGACTTCAATATTTTATTAGTATTGAGGAACTAAACACACGTGACTTAACGATTTCTTGCTATTTCATCAAAATTCACCGAAACACAGAAGCCATTTATTTGCCTCAATTTGGCATAAAATTGGTAGGAAATAGCTAATCAAGCATAAATCTATAGATAACAATCAAAATTTTGGCGAATAAAAGGCAGTTAGGACATTTTTCGGAGCGTTTTCAGAGCCATATAATTCGGCAATGTTGTGATATAGCAAATGTAAAGTTAGCAGCGAAAGATTTTCTTCACAAGCTTGCTCAATTCAACATTTAGGCACATCAAAGTAAAGAAACAAGAAAGTAATACTACATACATGCCACTTATCGACACACAGATGCTTTCTTTTGAAGAATTTGTTCTTCCTCGCTGCACTTCGATTCTTTGATCGATCTCAATTGACATGTACTGTTGCTTTGAGGCGCGCTGAACTTAGTCAATCCATCGTGGTTCATCCTTCGTGAAAGGTGTAAACAGGTTGTCAATAAAGTCATTCAAAGAGCTGTTCAAAGTTCACGGAAGGACACTTGTCTCAGCCAGTTTGCATGAAATAAATTTAACTGGAAAATAAACAGCCGCCATGTTGAATTTCTACCTTTGAGCCTGCCGTTTCAGTCAGCGGTACGGCTGTTCACTGGGCATCACGCGTCCATCACGCGTGACCACACGCGCGATCATTTGCTTTTCCTCCGCGAGTGTTCGTTGGATGCGTTTGTGATGAAAATGAGAATATTTTCAAATTGTCGTAGGGAAAGCTACAGCTTGACGTGTTTACCGCAATGTGATGCTGAACGAACTCTAGGGTGCTTACCATTTGTTGGAGAGAACCGGTTGGAATGACCACTGAAAAATGGAAAGGCTTCTTTCCAAAAATAGCAAACTAACCGAAATAGATGTCGCTTACCATTTGTAGCTCAGTTTCCTGTTATTTCTTTCCGTTGGTGGGAGACCTGAAGGATGGGAGACTAGAACTGGGAAACCTTACAAATGGTAAGAAAATTTCTGACGTTCCGTCAATCTCCGAAGAGATTTTCCAGAAAAAATACTGTTCCATTTGACTTTCACCGAAACAGAGTTCTTGATTTTTCTGTTCAACGGTCGCCATGCACGGCAACCAAATCAAAATAATTGTTTATGTTCCAAAATGACGCTAAATGGCGGAATAAAACTGCTCCGACGTCTCGGCAATACTGCCTTTTTGGGGGTGGCACCCTGAAGAAGGCAGTATTGCCGAAACGTCGGAGCAGTTTTATACCGCCATTTAGCGTCATTTTGGAGCATAAACAATTATTTTTAGCATAAAAGACGCTACACAGTTAAATAAATCAAAATGTCAACGTCTCCCAGTTACTTTCCAGACATTTGTATTTTTTTATTGCTTGTTCAAATTCCCCTCCCCTGGCGGAAATAGTGATTAATACCGCGCATAACGATTACATTTTTGGACCAAATTCCCCTACCCCCGGGGCATAAATGGGAAAAAATGAATAACTCAGCAAAATTGGAGAATAACGTTTACCACGGGATAAATCACTTTACGGTGGATAGCGAGGTAGGTTTTGTAATCGTTTCTTGCGCAAGTGCTTTAGTTGGGGGAGCGACTGTGCTGAACTGAACAAAGTTATCAAGTACGAAATGCCTTTAGCGACGCAGTCTATATGGCGCAGCAAATATATACATATATCTATAAAAGGTGTGAATGTAGAGAGAGAAAACAACAAAGAATAAAACGGGTTTCCCTCGCGTTGACCTCGAAGAAGACAGAAGACTACCTGTGCTGGTTGAAACATTAGCTAATAAGTTTTGCCGTCTTGCGTAGTCCTAGTCTTGCAATAAATTTGTTTAGTTTTAATGCGGGGTTTAAGCTCTCTACAAAAGTCTGCATTCGCGTCTTTGTAACTCACATAGCCACTTAAATTGAGTCGGTGATGAAGAAAATTATCATTTGAAGCCGCAATTCGTCACTTGCAATGTGGGCATTCAGGAGGAAAAATTTGTCCCCATAAAAGCCCTTTTCTAAAACAAATTAATAAAACTGCAGTAATGACGTTTATCGGTAAATGGACAGATGGAGAACTTTGTGGGATCCCGAAAAAGAGAGTGGGTACAAATTAAGTCTCCTAGCTGCCAAAGTGTAATATAATATAGACGATTTGAACAGAAGGAATAGATGTACACAGGCCAGGCTGACAACCTGACCGCCATTTCTTCGAATGTCCATATTCACCCCCTCCCCCACCTCCCAAAAAAGACAGAAACAACAACAACAAAAAATAAACATACTAGTTTTGTACCTGAAGAAGGCTGGTTTGGCCAGCCGAAATATAGTACAAGACTAACTCTCTCATTCTACGTTGTATCGGTCTCTGCTTCTTCAATTTCAGTTTTCTATGTGTCAAACCGATTAGATCACTCAGTTGATCCAACGTATACCGGTAGGAGATCGTACACGGTTTGCTTGCTTGAACTTTTAATACTAGTTTTAACCTGATATAAGATGGAAAAACTTGCTCTGATTATTTAACGGTTTCCGACATTTCAGAGCTCAATTTCAGAGCATCAAAACCGATTGCATAGCATACATTACACTGCATCCAGTATATTTCTCTTCAACTATTTATCAAAAAAAAATCAATGGAGAAGTTGAAAAAAATTCTCACTTTTACAAGAAACGCACACTACTTATAAGGCTAAGATCAAGCCCCGGTTGTTCAGAGGGTAGATAACACCATCCGCTACTTATTCCGACGAAAACAAACATTTGCGGAGGAAAAGCAAATGAACACGCGTGTGTATAGCTGTGTATAGCTGTGTTGGGCTATGTATAGGCGTGTATAGCTGTGTAGGGCTAGGCTATGTATCCCCTCTATGAACATCCCTATATAGGATTTAGTCAAACAACTATATGATGACTACACTACGTACTTGCCCAAGTGTACGGCTTTACCGCTGACTGAAACGGCAGGCTCAAAGGTACAAATACAACATGGCGGCTGTTTATTTTCCAGTTAAATTTATTTCATTCAAACTGGCTGAGACAAGTGTCCTTCCGTGAACTTTAAACAGCTCTTTGAATGTCTTTATTGACAACCTGTTTACACCTTTCACGAAGAATGAACCACGATGTATTGGCTAAGTTCATCGCGCCTCAAAGCAACAGTACATGTCAATTGAGATCGATCGAAGGATCGAAATGCAGCGAGGAAGAACAAATTCTTCAAAAGAAAGCATCTGTGTGTCGATAAGTGGCATGTATGTAGTATTACTTTCTTGTTTCTTAACTTTGATGTGCCTAAATGATGAATTGAGCGAGCTTTTGAAGAAAATTTTTCGCTGCTATTTTTACATTTACTATCACAACATTGCCGAATTATATGGCTCTGAAAACGCTCCGAAAAATGCCCTAACTGCCAATCTTCGCCAATATTTTGATTGTTATCTATAAATTTATGCTTGATTAGCTATTTCGTACCGATTTTGTGCCAAATTGAGGCAAATAAATGGCTTCTGTGTTTCGGTGAATTTTGATGAAATAGCAAGAAATCGTTAAGTCACGTGTGTTTAGTTCCTCAATACTAATAGAATATTGAAGTCCCCAGACATTTTGTGGCATTTTTGTGAAGTTTAATGATGGATTTCATTACCCATGTAAGAATAATGTATATAAGTTGTTGCTCATGGGAGATAATGGGCACTAGTTAAAGGCTATTTCCAACAGTACGAAATGTGTACCTTCCAAAAGACCGTTTGAGGAGAAGAAATCAAATCAGACGGTTGAAGTGAATTATTGTACTTAAAGCCTAATAACCGCAGAATATAATGCAGTGAAATTTATTTTCAGAAGTCTTTTTTTCTTGTGGAACTGGTCAATCAAAGTCAGCTAATTAAATATGCATAAATTAGTGAAAAATGGCCATTTTTGCAAAAGGTGCCATAACTTGAAGGGAATAAAATATTTTGAGTTGATGTTTTGCCACAGTAAATAGCTCACCATACCCAACATTTATGCTAAGTTTGGGCGAAATCGGTGATATGAGCTGTATCACCTGTTGCCTGGTCCTCTTATGGATACACTCTTAATGACATGATGGTTTCAATTTATAAATGTATTTCACACAATACAAATAAACGATTGAAGTAGACGACTAGAAAATGTAAAGTTTTAAGACTTAGCAAAGTGCAGTGTATTGGTAATACTGTAAGGTGCGGTTTCACCTGAAGGTCGTGTGCTTTTCGGTATTTTCCAGGCATTGCACTTTGATGGGACAGTACTACAACTGTTTACCGGGGAACTACTATTGTCAAGAAAATGATCACAACTTGTTGATGAATGATTGAACATTTGTTTCATACCATTACTGTAATAGCAATTGATGAAGGCTTTTAGTCCTGAACTAAGGACTGGGAAATACTGAAGCCCATTATCAGCCACCTTAAACGGAAATATCTTGTTGGTGTTTCAAGGAATCCAAGGAAACTTCACTCATCCCATGTATCTATGTATTGCGGTATTTTGTAATTTTTTGAGTGATTTTTGGAGATGTTTGGCAGGTGATAGTTTTTTTAAAAGAATTAGTAAAATTTAGACAACTAAGAAATATTGAAAATTTAATGTGAATTTAACATTGGAATTTGAAGTTAGAAATTGGCAGACGGACACCAAACAGTCCCGTGACATCCTGGAGTGTTTTTGCATGGGGGTCACTCTGTGTGATGATGTTTCCATTTTTTTCTTCAATCCCCACTGATAAAGAACTGTTGTTGGTGTTATGTTGGTGTTATCACATGTCAAGCCTTTAACAAGGTATGAAAGAACACAAGGATTTAAATTATTCTGGTGCTCAATTTTTGCGTAACTAAAATTAATGTTACTCAAATTCCTGATGGATTCTGTCTTAAACTGTTACGAGCTTAGTATTTCCAAATTATTGCATGTCAATGTAAGGCAAGACAAGACATGCCTTGATTCTTATGTAATTCTCTTAAAAACACATAAGATATTGACTATAATTTTGTCTGTGCTATGGCAATTCACAGTGGGGTGGTCTTGATGTGTCTTTAACTTGTGGACTGGACTGGACTGGACTAGACTAGTAAAACGCGGACTAGTAAAACGCGGACTAGTAAAACGAGGACTAGTAAAACGCGGACTTGTAAAACGCCTCTAGACACTTCCTTGGCCACAATCATCTTACGGCTCTCTTCAATACATAATGTCTCAAAAAAACAGTAACCTCAGAAAGAAGTCAGAAGCAAATAAGGTCGAAAGACCGAATTTGAACATATAACGGCAAATGTTCTAATGTCACGAACGTAGGAGTCGTGTAGGCCCGTCACCTTTATTTACCACATACTGCCCCCAAATTAAAACAGTACCCTCAGAAAGAAGTCAGAAGCAAATAAGGTCGAAAGACCGAATTTAAACATTTAACGGCAAATATTCTAATGTCACGAACGTAGGAGTCGTGTAGGCCCGTCACCTTTATTTACCATTGACTGTTGATTTCTGGACGGGCCCCGTTCTACCTCGTGCGAGCAATACAAACGACTGCACTCAACAGACGTCAAGTAGTGGAAAGAAAGAAACATATGCACACAACTCATAGCATCAATCCCGTTGTTTTAGTAGGGGTTTGCAGAACGAACATGTGCTATACTGCAAAAACATCTCCACGCTAAAACAGACCATAGAGTGCTCAGAAAAGCTAGAAATATGCCGTCGAAGAAACACACAAGAGCTTCAAACACAAATTGTTTCGCTCGCTAAACCGTTTAGTTTTATCCGATTTACAAGCGCTTGTTTTACAAGTCCGCGTTCTACAAGTCCGTGCTTAACAAGCCCTCGTTTTACAAGTCCGCGTCTTACAAGTCCGCGTTTTACTAGTCCGCGTTTTACAAGTCCGCGTTTTACTAGTCCGCCTTTTACAAGTCCGCGTTTTACCTGAGTCCGCGTTTTACTAGTCCGCGTTTTACAAGTCCGCGTTTTACTAGTCCGCGTTATACTAGTCCGCGTTTTACAAGTCCGCGTTTTACTAGTCCGCGTTTTACTAGTCCAGTCCAGTCCTCGAAATACAGTATGCCAAAACTCCCCGCCCTCTAAAGATAAGTCCTTGACGGTTCTTGTCGTTTTTCGGTGCCTATTCATCTTCGGCATCTTTCTCATCCACCTCTCGTTCTGTCCTGTGTCTGTCATCACACGAAAGAAAAGCTGATTCTCAAAAAATCTGCCACAAAAGGAAATTGACAAAAACAATATGAAAACCATATATCGAAAGTTTCTTATTCTAAAATTTTATCATACGTCTTAATTCAGAGCTACAAAGAAGTTCCTCCTTTTGAGTTATTGATACTGTTCTTACAGTACCTCTTTCCACTAGCGAAATTTTACAAAATTCCTTCGCGGCGAAAAGGTAGCGCGAATCCAGAACAGACTCCAATCGAGAGTGGGTTAATTCTAGATTACTATTAATTAACTATTACAACATTCATTTTTAAAATAGTTTCCCAAGCCGACTAAGCTAACTAAACGTCGAGTGTATCTTTCAGTAAACAAAACATGCCGTTATGACGCCGGAAATCCAGCTCACGCATACTATACCCCGTGACTCACGCAAACCTCCGACTTACGTGCTACTACAGTCATTCCTTTCTAAACATTTTTTTTTTGACCACCACCGTACCTTTCTACCCAAAAAACTCATGAAACCGCCCGGTTTTAACCTGTTTTAACCTTTCAAAAATTAGAGCGTTCGAAACTAAATAAGATCTGTAATCACAAACAACATACAGCCGTTTACCAGCACTTTTTAAAACTCCTGAAACCCTTCAAAATCAGGCAAAATGAATCTTTGAAATAACCTTTATCAATGTTTCTTATTTTTTATTCAGTTCTATAAAATGCCTTTCATACACTACTGTCAAACAAAAATTTCAATTTCCTCAAAGTTTCAAGACAAAAGAATAACAAATATTTCGTGGACAATGTAATTTGATTAAGCCAATATTATCACGTCTAAAAATACTTCAAGCAATTCAGTGAAAACCCGTTTTTTTTCGTATCAACGAAAACCACTTTCGAATAATCAATACATGAAAATAACAATAAGATCAAAAGGAAGAAAGGAACCTTTCTAATTATTTGAAGACTTTCAAAGCCGTGATATTATGCATCCAATCCGCGATAAAATTTAATTACAACAAAATCCAAGTTCTCATTTTGAAGTCCATTTTTTTCAGTTGATACCTTTATCCAACTTGTGAAAAATTCCATTCAAGTTCCTATTAATACTGTACATTCCCAATGTTTTGCTCGGGTCTTCAGAAGCGTCTTACTAACCAAATCTAAAATAATTCCAAACATGCTGTACAAACATTCTACTCTTTGTGACAAACGACTTGACGACCAATTGTTCAGAAATGAAAATCGACACAGTTCTTGCTAAATAAAAAAAAAGTTTTACGGCGGAGTCAGGCTCAAAAAATATACCGCAAGATCACACCCCCATTCATAGTCAGAAACCAGCAAACCATCTAGTTTGCTAAAAAAAAACACTGCGTGACATCAATGACGTTACCTTTTTCATTTACAAAAATAACTTTAACTTTGTCAAAGTAAGTGCAATTTCACAATGGTGAATATCAGTACAGTATGGGGCCCAGTTCTCGGCCGGGTCCAGTTCTCGGCCACTTTGTGTTTAACGCGTTTTTTCACACTCCAGTTGAATTAAAAGAAAAAGGTATTTCCTTCAAACGATAGACTGATTCATGTGCTTTAAGTATCTTGAGTTTGATCGTTCAATTCGATATAGAAAGCTCACACGTCGAGTTTACGCGGAGGTAGGTGAATTTGCATTCCCGAAAAATTTGTTTGTTTACGGCTCCTTAAAATTCATGGATGTAGTTAAATTCGTATTTTATCCAAAAGCCCCCACCATACGAGCTAATTTTTGGCATGTGAAACGTAGAATAATTCAGCTTTCTGCTTTAGTTAACTTTTCGTTGAACCGTTGTATTTTTTGGTCTTAATTTACTTCGAAATTTTTTCTTGCGACGTTTGCGTATTTGCCAGTTCTCGGCCACCCTGCTCGCTATCACAGCTTAGCGCTTGGTTTTTGTGTGGACTTTAAAGTCTACACATTGTTGTCATGCAGTTTTTTCCGATTGGGGGGTCACTTTCCGTGATAACTCGGGTTAGTGCTTTCGGAAGTTTTCGACAGTGATCGGAGAATCCGAAGTTTCGGTGAGATGGGCAGCCAAGGCAGTAAACCCAGAAATTCGATCAGTATCGAGTAAGTCCCACTTTATTCTTGAATCTAGAAGCCTTTTTTGACACATCTTTCGAAGAGCGTGTGGTGGCTGGAAAATATACATCAAGGAACAACCTCAAAGGCAGCGGTGGCGTAGATGAAAAGTGAAATAACAATCGCGACGGCCGAAATGTGCATATCCTGCATATCTAATAAGCTGAACAACTGCGGTCGCAGGTCACGTTTCTTTTTTTTTCACACTTTTGACTCACTTTCCGTATTGTTTGTTTTTCTGTGCGGCTTGAGCACTTTTGATTCGCATATTAAAACGAATCAAATGTCTGGTTATTTATTTCTTTCAGCTTTGCCACACACAAGGAATGCACAACGAGTTGTATCAAAACAAGTTCGCTGATCATGTTGTTTTACTTGTCTTGGACTCCGGGATATAATTCACCAGCTCCATTTCTCTCAAGTAGTATATTTAGCAAAAGACCGATGTCGAATTTAGCACTGAACTAAAACATTGTCACGAAAAGAATAAAAATAACATCGAACCGTAGAATATGCATATATCCAAACCGTGCGACAAAATAATCTAATTGTCGGTTTAAATAACGTCCTTCGCCGCCTCTCAAAACACCGACTCCAAGTGAATATTTCGTGAACAGAAAAATATATTTCTCCGCCTTTCTACGCAAGCTACTAAGAAATTATTTGTGAAAGCTTATTGAAACGTTGTTATTCCAAAAAGGTTAAAAAAGAACTCATTGAAAGAAAACAAGACGCCTAAAGCTTAATGCTTAAAACCGGGCAGTTAATGTTTAACTACCTGATTAGACAAATACAGCAAAAACGTTTAAAATACCATTTAATTTATATTGAGTAACACGCAAGTCTGTGGATTGCTTGTCCATGCTTGGACAAATTCCTGCTTAGGCTTTCAAATTTTTATTTTTTTTTCCGAATACTGAATAACCTAGGTGTTGAAAACGTTTTGTGTGCAATCTTGAATAAATGAACTCATACCAGTTAAATGGCAGTACAAATGATCTCCGACCAAAACAAAGAAACAATTTGAAAGATTTGGTTAAAAACTAAGACGCGTTTTTAAACATTTTTAAAAATGTACCACACCAAAAAAATGGGAATAAGAACAAGATAAGAAAGCTTTTCAGCTTTCAAACATGCAAGCTCTTCACGTCAATTTTGGGAAGCAGTCACGCAAACGCAAGTTCTTGATTGCGTGATTCATTGCAGGTCGTTTCTCCATCGCCGTTCGGTTCCGACTACTGAAACTCAAAACCCTTGAATGAGAAACAAAAAATATATATTTTATATTCCTCGCTAAAAAGAGTGGAGTAACCAGAAAATTACAGTATTGGCTCCTCCTCGAATAAAACGAGTCACATAAATAATAAAAAAAAAACGAATAAAACGAGTCAAATATCAAGAATAACAGAAAAATTTCTAAACAAAATTACAAAAGAAAATAAAAAGACTAAAAAAGGGCATGCATTAGACCACACGTATTAGATAACAGATGCTTCTAAAAATCTCAACTAAATGTGAAAAAAAGATTCAAGATGAGGCAAAGAAACATTTGAGTTGCATTAAAAATTTTGAATCCTTAAAAGCCGTGAAAATAGCATGCCGTGATAAAATTTAATTAATTATACGCGCCAAAGGGCAAGTTTTCATTTTTGCCGTCTATTCAGTTTCACAGGATGGCTTTAACGATTTACATTCCATTCTAGTTTGTAGAAATTATTATATTATTACTTTGCATTTCCATTTTGTTTTCTGAGTTCTTGAAAAGTGTGCAAGTAAAGATTTTACATCATGAACAAAATAAGGTTCTTTTGTTGTGTAAACATTCAATTCGTCTGTGACACACGGACTTTGTCGGCCCAACTGTACACGGATGGAAATAGTCCAAATGGACACAATTCTTGCTAGATGAAAAGCATCTTCAAAGTAGAGTCTGGAGCCTTTTTTTAAATGCAGGAGCTTGCTGCAAAAACATTGCGTGACTGATGTAAAAAAGCTTTGACCTCAGCGACCTGTCGAAACAATCACCGGTTTCGGACTCCAGAACTCGCTTGAGTCGAACGCTTGAATAAAAACACAAAAATATATCTTTCACGTTTAACAGAAATCGGTGTATTAGATAAAATTTTAATTGCTCCTGCTGAGTAAATATCAAAAGTGCGGGATCTGAATCCTGGCCAAGAAAGCGGCCGAGTGAACTACTTAAACGACAAATGACGCAAATATGTAAACATCACAAGGTGCCTCAATCTATAAATAGATGCCGTGTTCGTTTCAAAAGCCTAAAAAGGCAACTAATACAAACGTGAAAAAAGAAAAAAGAAACATGAAAAAAGTTTTAGATGAATTTTTATTCAAGATGGGGTCAAGAAACATTTTAAAAGGCAAAAAGATTTAGAAAATTTCAAAAACATGAAATTTTGTATGCCGTGGTAGAATTTAATTACATGTATTAAATTACCCGCGCCAAGATTTCATTTTCATTTTGCAGACCATTTGTTTTACTTGCTGGCTTTACGGATCCCTTCACAAATACCATCATAGTTCGTAGAAATACTATACATTACAATTTTGTTTACTGAAGTCTTGGGAAGTGTTTTACATCAAGAACCAAAATAAGATTATTTTGCTGTGCAAACATTCAATCGTCTCTGATACGCGACTTTGCCAGCTCAACTGTGCACGGATGAAAATGGACATAATTCTTCCTATTAAATGAAAAGCATCTTCAAAGTATTCCGGCTCAAAAATGCTCTGGCTACCAGCCGTTTTTTAAAAGAGCAGTTATGCGTAAAGCTTGCTGCAAAAACATTGCGTGACTGACGTAGCGGTTTGGAGCTGTCAAAACAATCACCGGTTTCGCAATCCAAACGCTTGTATAACACAAACATATATATATTTCACGCTAAACAGAAATCAGGGTTTTAGATAAAATTTAAAATAGAAGAGTGATTTAATAGCCGGGTTTAATAGCTCCTGCCGAATAAATATCAAAAGTGCGTGATTTGAATCCTGGCCAAGGAAGCGGCCGAGCGGGTCTGGAACGATTTACCGACAAGACTACTACTACGACGAAAAAATTCCGGGCGATTTATGAACCGGGCTCGGCCCAGTCTCTGCCCGGTTAACAAGTTTTTCGATGAGCTGTTTACACAAGCTTTACACAAAAAGTAAGGGTTGTGTAAACAAGCGATGCGAGACAGTTCACGTGCTCCACGCAACATTTCTTTTTTTTTTAATGAAAATAGTATCCTATCTTGCTAGCGGTAAGAAAAGACTTTTGGTCTAATAACTGCTGTTCTTGTAGGATTCTAGGTTTTTATTTGCATGAAAAAAGGCACTTGTCGTGAACGACGTGACAAAGGGTCACACCACGCTCATTGAAATTGCGTGACATCCCAAGCGGCAATGGTAACGTGTGTTTCTTGAAGCGTAGTACATAAGACAAGTAATAGAACAATTTGTTCTTCCAACAGTCTTGTAAAAAATAAATTGATTGATAAGTTCTTTGTTTTTTCGCCTTGTATCTCGAATTACTCGATTCGAAACTTGAAGTCGTTGACTGCTACAGTAACTCATTGATTACTTCATAATGTCAACTTTTATTCAAAAGAAAGTCCACACATGTTCGCATAGCGGACTCACTTTTGCTGTTATTAATATAATTTCATCTGCTGCTGCCAGAATGAAAGAAATAAATGTTTTAAAAATAAAGTTCAATCTTATCTCTAAGTTTTGAGCTGACTCTTGTCTTGTCTATTATTTCTACAACACCTAAATCTTTCAAGACCTTTTCACTGCAAAATAAACCATCTAAATGCACGGGTCACACAATGCGGTTTTGCCAGAACCTGCACATAGGCAACTAGGCGCGTTAAAATCCTTCTTTTCTAAAGTAAAACAAAGCCTCATAAAAATAATTTGGGATCGATATAACATAAATAGGTTTACAGAGTGATTTTATGACTGTGAAAATTAATTGAGCATTTTTTTTTACAGATAATTGCGCACAAGCTTTTTAGTGGCCGAGAACTGGGCCAAGGTGGCCGAGAACTGGGCCCACAAATGGAGCTTTTATTTTTATTATTGCTCGGGCAAATTAATTTTTGACCGATCGATAGCTTTACACCAAAAAGCTGAATAATGTAGCTAGCTCTGGGAGAAATTTCAAGTTCCTGCGGTTCTTCTGAGGTAAGAAATACAAGTTTACGTCAAAAGTGGCCGAGAACTGGGCCCCATACTGTGCTTTGCCCCGTAAGCTTTTTTCTCTGTCCTTCCGCCGAAGCAAAAAAACACAACCTGATTACACATTAACCCAAAAGTCGACCAAGTGTGCCTGCAACGATTTCCTGTCAAAACTAAAATGAAAACCATTGCGGTATGCGTCACCCGTAGCGGTTTTGTAGCAACCCCAAGCTATGATATCCCCGTCTTTTTGGCCGACAGGAGACTATGCTCTAGGACGACCAAAGGGTAAACTATAAATCGGCCACGCCCGATTAATTAAAACATGTTCGCAATGCAACGTAACTTTGTTTTCTTTCTGATCTATGAAAAAAATACAGATAAACGACGGATGTGCAGTTGTAAACACATTTTAGTCTATTACGATAACATTTAACACTTTCCAAAAAAAATGAAACCCATAAGGGTTTGATGACCATAGTAATGAAATGCCTGATACACATTTCGATTACGTCTTCGCTCTATTTCAAGATTAAAGCGAGGAGTAAATTTTTGTGGAATATACTTTTTTGCACGAACGTTTTTCGTGGTTGGTAATAGGATTTCACACAATCGAGTCGCCGTTTGAACATTGAAATATTCAATTCAAGAATGAAATCAAATTTGCAATAACGGAATCATTAATCCACCCTTGACAGGAACGCTTGAGGTGTTTTGACTGTAACAAGAACATGTTCATATCGGCTTCTTGATCCACGTTGAAATTTTTAGAAGTTCCGAAACTGTGTTTTGATGTTAATTTAGTTATTACACTATAAAAAGTTTTCATTTCTTTCCACATGTGTATCTGAGCCTTGTGGAATCTATTTCAGTCGACTTTTACTAAGGCGGAAGGGGTACCATGTGAAATTAACTCCGTCTACGAAGAATGTCCGTCCACGGAACAAACTACAACTTCCATCCACGGAGCAAAAACTAAAAGGGGAGGGGTACCATGCCAAGTTACCTCCGATTTTCATTATTCGATTACGTGCGTCAGCGTGCGTTGACGCACGCAATCGAATGACGCATAACCGTATTTACTCGAATAAGCGCCGCCCCCGAATAAGCGTCGCCCTCGAATAAGCGCCGCATTTGGGACAAAAAAGATAATAAGCGCCGCAGTCCCGATGCGGCGCTTATTCGAGGAATTCCGTTTAACAAAAAGCAGCACTACAGCGCAACTCTAAAACAATCTTGGACATTTCTTTCCATCAAAGGCGATGTTTTGCAGTTCAAAGTGATTGTTTTACCGCTCGCCCATTAGTTTTTCTATCCAACATTCTTAAAATACGTAGTTCTGTAAACGTTGTGAAGGCCGCGAACTTTGCCACAACAGCTAGCGCCAATTCTCTCTTCAGCAAGAGGCGAATACTGACAATCAAAAGACGCTATTTTCAATTACAGTAAAAAATAAGATTCTTTGTGGCGTTCAAATTTTAAATAAGCGCCGCCCTCGAATAAGCGCCGCATTTGAGGCGCGAAAAATTTAATAAGCGCCACGGCGCTTATTCGAGTAAATACGGTACGCATAAAGAATTCCCATAAAGAATGACGCATCATTCTTTATGGGAATTAATTTTTTATTACGATATAATAAAAGGCGTTCTTGTTTTCTACATGTGTAACTGAACTTCATGGAATTTATTTTTGACTTTTACTAAGGGGGAGGGGTACTATGTAAAATTACTTCCGTCTACGGCCTACAACTTCCGTCCACGGAGCTAACTACAACTTCCGTCTACATCTTATTTATTTTAATATCTCATTCATTTACGTGCTTCGCTGCATGAATGAGCTAAATAAAGAATGTAGCAGTTTGGTGACTATGAGGAAAAAATGCACTAAAACAGGAAAAAAACTCAAAGCTCTGGAGAACATGCACGGATTATTGCTGCGGAAAAAAAACTCCTCATTATTTCTTGATACCAAGGATTTCAATCGGTCAACTGGATCTCTGCTTGAAACGTCAAGAAACATACAAAACTTGGGTCCAACAGTAGTTTATTTAGACATTTTTTGTAAGCAAAGATATTACACGGTTACCTCTATGTCAAATCTGTAAGTGTCTAGACTTGACATCGATTTCATTGACAACTTTGTTGTACACTGTACTAAGTCACTGAGTGACAGCAAAGCTCAAAAGGAGCATTGCTAGCACAAGTTACAATGTTCAAGCTCTGGCTTTGTTGTAGACTTACTCAAAGTCCTATCGCTTCTGGCTCTCATCCATTTATACGAGGTCGACTTGGAGCAAGTCTAGCTTTGTTGTTAAACAAACAAGAAGCTTAAAGAAGCTTAAAACTGGGCGGGAAATGACGAGACACTTTGAAAGATAATTGTAAAGGTGTAATTGTGATTTTTCTGAATGCTTTCGTGTTCGTCCTGTGGCGAAATTTTGATGATATTAGTTACCTTCAGTCTGAAAAGGCGATTCTTTTTGGACGGAGGTCATTTCGTATATTTTTGTGTAGAAAGGACGTTTCGGTTGCCGGTAAGGTGAGGTTAGAGAAAGTTTGAAAAAGGGTTTTAAATTTTCTAAGTCATTTTCATCGACGCTTTGTGAACTTCTTAGTGTATTATACAGGTCTATATATACATGTATGTCGGTACAACGTGAAAATGGTAGGTTTTTTGGCCGTGGTTATTCTGTATATTCGATTAATATAAGGAGTTGTTTCAAAGGAGTAAAGACGGTTGTGCAAGTCATACAGAAGAAATGGAAAAGTTACTTTTCGTTTGCTTGATGGTGAGTGTGGTTGCGAGCTTTATGTAGGTAATCGTTGGCTGGTTTAGACGAGGGACAAAACGTGCGGTTGTGTGACTTGCTGGGAGAGAGACGCTTTTTTTAGGTTTGTAAAAAAATTATGGGGAAGATGGATTATTATCATGGATTGTTGTCAGGCACAGTTAATGGCTAGAGTGTGAAATATTATGGAAATAGCAATATATAAGTAATATATTATATACAGAGTACAATCATTGCTTTCCATTGTAATCACCAGCTGTGAGTACAGTTCATTGAGATTTTTCATTTTAAATAAATAAAAAGTGTATTTCATTATGCAAGTCGAGTGACGTTTGGGCCGTGACGTTGTTAGACAAATCACATGGCTCTAGTTAACTTCAAGTGAGTTGCAGAATTTACAAACTGAAGACTTTTATCCCTGAAACAGAAGTACGCGATTGCGTATAGTTCGTGTGTCGATTAAGAACATTTTTATTTTAAAGCAGAAGGCAAATGGACTGAAGCAAGAAGTGTAATTCCTCTACAGATGTGAAGTATTAATAACTGCACGGCAGTTTGTTCTTTGGCTTTTTGTTTACTTTGTTTTATATTTTAGTTGCTTCGCGAGTGAGATGCATTACTCTGTAGAGGTGGAACGTCAGATCAGCTGATAAAGTTGAGTCAGAATCCATGGATTTTGTTTGAACTATAATCCTTCTTGATAATTGTGAGATGGTTCTTTCTTGTGGATCCATTTCGTTAGTTGTTGCCTTTAATTCTTGTATACTTGACTTGTTGTGAACCATGTATTTTCTTGCTCTGCAACTGAATAAAATGTGAGAAAGATCCTTTTAAGTTTTAGAACGAAGATAACTGACAAGATAAGTTGAGTTTGTAGGAGGCTAGTAAATTTCTTTAAGATGAAACCGGCTGACATTTAATATTTTGGTTATCAAGGACTGGATAGCAAATTGATTTTGTTAACAATAGTTAAGTGTCTGAGAATTATGTTGGAGATATAGGCTGCGGTCACATCTGGACTGCTAACTATAGTTAGGACGGCGTTAACTATAGTTATACCCAAGCAAGGTTCATGGGTTAGTCTTAAGTTTACAAACGAAAAGCCAATCAGAATGCGACAATTCTTTTCGCACGTGCGAGATGAACATAAATATGCAAAACAAAGGGTCAAGGGAAGGAAAACAAGAAAAACAACATGCCAAGAAATTACATATCATCAATTTTAGCAAAAATATAGCTTGAATTCTTCGGTTTCTAGCATCCTTTCTTCATTTTATTTTCTTCAACGCCGAAATGCCGTGCAAAAATAGAAAAAATAGAGGAAAAACTGGACACAGATGAACAACAAGGGCTGTCATGAACTAATTTAAATACCAAATTATTCACAACCTAATCAGAACTAACTATAGTTAACTGCATTGGTGTGACCTCCAAGACGACAGAAAGCACTAACTATAGTTAGGTGTGACGTCATGTAACTTGAGACTAACTATAGTTAAACTTTAGTTACGTCGTAGATGTGACCGCAGCCATAGAGACCTAGAGCTAAGGAATGGAATGGTGTTGTTGAAGGATAACTGCGTTAGAGTATTCCAAATATGTGAGGCAGCGGGGTATGCGAGGCGAGGCAGTGAGGCATGGGAGACGTGTAATCCCAATAAAAGGTACAGTAAAATAGAATAAAAAAGGGGACCAACACAAAAATCAAAAATCAAATAAAATGCGCAACAAAGCACCTGTCCATATATGTGTCCGATAAAAGAGTGTGTACTGTAAAGCAACATTTAGCCCTATTCAGTACTGACATCTACCATAGGGGGGGAGGGGAGCTTATACCCGAATGTTTTTTTGTTTCCATGTAGATGAGCTTATAACTAGACACGATTATAAGCAGGAGCACTTATAACCCTTATTTTTCGGTATGCGTTGATACTGTTGCATACACTGGTGCATCTAATATTAAGTTCCCAAGAAATTGTCAATTTACCACAAAGCTTCCCATACCTTTCACATCCTGATTGATATGCACGTAGCCACTAGTACTATCATCAGGTTACGGTATTTATTCGAATAAGCGCGGCGCTGTTTATTATATTTTTTTGCGCCTCAAATGCAGCGCTTATTGGATCGCGAGTGTGGCGCTTATTAAAAAAATGGATGCGCTATCTGTATGGAAATTTTTTGGTGTCACCATTCGTCTACTCCCGGCGCTTCCACAAAATGCCACTAAAATTGTAAGTAAGGCCTTCACAACGGAACTATGTATTGCAAGAATTCTGAATAGAGACCTTAAGGTAATTCCCTTGAAATAGAACTGCTCATAGATTTCCAACCAAACTTTGCCAGTTGGTTGTTTACCTTAAGGGAAGTTAAATTTTGAAATAAATCAAAGATCTCTTCGAGATATCGACTTTTTTGCATGAAGTTAGTATGAGTAGAAGGTTTATCCTGGGCATTGTTGTTCGAACATATCATGGAAGAATGCAAACGTCTTTCAGTTCAAGCATTTTTTTTTTATTTTCGCAGAGGAAATGCTGTATTTGTCAGTCGCGACGGCTGGGCACTTTGCAACTTTGGCTTGGTTAAAAATGGTAAACTGACGTTTGCCTTTAATAGAAATAGCCTTTGGGGATATACAAACAAGAGGAAAACATAACTGGCAACACGTGAACAAAAGCAGATTTTAGCGAACAGATGAAATGCTTCTACACACAACAAGAAAAATTTTGTTCGAAACAACACAATGTGCTGCCCCCCTCCCCTCCATGGGTGCCCCCCATAGTAACAAAAATATCAATAACTTTGAGTCCAAATCAACATAACTTGATCTATTTATCATGCTGGAAAACACGGTGCAAAAGTGTATTTTTCTTGGCGTTTACTGTCTTTTTATACCACAGCTTTGTGCATAACTTAATTCAAATTGCAGATTTTAGGAATGAGAAACTCTGTTAGCCTACAGCCTTCTCAGCCAGCAATCACTACCAAAGAGCTTTATCAATTTCAAGTCTGAAGCGGCTTAACATAAGATTCCAAACAAATCTACAACAAAAATCGCACTTGACATCAGCTTCATACATGTACCTGAAACTTTTCGATATTACTCTGATGCTCTACCATTATCAAAATTATCAAGGCATGCAAAATTATCAATGTTGGTTCAGTGGTATCTAAAAGCATCATACAGTACTGCATTGGTAAGACCAGGTTCCAACTTTAAATCCCATCTCGAGCCTAATCCTTTTAGCTTACTATTTTAAAAGGCTAACTTTATAGAATCACTGCAAGTACCCACAATTACTTATACAAATTTTACTCAACATAATGTTCGCTAAGATGTAATTTTTTTTTAAAAAAAAGGTTAAAAGGCTATAATATGTACAAATAAAAACCGAACGTTTTTTACTATAACGTCTGTTTTCCACTTTTCTATATTAAAGGAATTTTTTGTAACATTATTATTAATCATTAAGTGAGAAAAAAAGATACAAAATCAAAAAGTCTTCATTTTATTGTTGTAGAAGTTGGACCACATCATCCCCGATGTTTGTTGTTGATAATTCATGATTTAGACAAAAAAATCCCTTCTATTACCCCACCAGAGACAACAGGAAACCAAGTGATCTTTGGAGAATGGGAAAGGGACACTGTGTGCATCTTTAGTTCTCAAAGGGCCAATTACCTCAGCACCTACCCTTCAACGGAGTTTACACCCCACCTTACCCACCCCTACACATGGTCTAACAAAGAATTCAAACAATCATTATCGCTTTTTGCTTCAAGTTGATCATCATACTGTTTCCAGCAGTTAGAAATATTGACATCTGACGCCCTATTTTTTTAACAGAAAATAATATTTTGCTTAATTAAAGAAAAGTGATCCATAACTGCCTCACAGAAGGAATTTTTCCTAAGACCCCCCCCCCCACCCCCAACCTGAGGGAACCCTCCGGAAATCCAATTTAGCTTCATACCTTTCCTTACCGTTTTGGCCTTTGAGACCCCTCCCATCACCAGGAATTCCCAATCCCTTCTGTGGAGGAAGTATTGACATTTTCTGTAAACACAATTGAGAAATAAATTATAACATAAAACAGCCTTGCAATTAAATTTGGCACATGTGACCGGGCAAAAAGACAACAGTTCACGCTGATATACTGCTAAATAATAGAGTGAGTAAAGCACTTTCTCTATGCAACATTTTGGTGTATTAGTTTAGTTCCACACTTCCAGTGGCAGTGAAAAAGCCAAACAATGTTGGTTACCGTAATGATTCGATTTAGCGCCCTCCTTCCAATAAGCGCCCCCTTCCGAATAAGCGCCCCCCTTCGAATGTGTTTTTGTCAATAAGCGCCCCTATTCCAATAAGAGCCTCTATTCTAATAAGTGCTCCATTGTTATGAGCCCCTATTCTAATAACCCCCCCCTATTGTGGATAACCACCCCTATTGAAGTCATCGATGCATTCTCGTTCCCAAAAGGATTGCGGCCTCTGGGAACGAAAATGTCATCAATGTCAAATAGATAGTAAACTCACGAACATTCACCTTACCGAACATGTATATATTTACTGCTAAAATAAACAATTCTTTTAAAAGTAACTGAACTTTCAACAATTTGTTACTGACAGTTTCTGTTATTGTTAGTTATTTCAATATATATTTAAGTTTTGTTTTGAACATTTGGTTTTTTCTCAAAAAATTAAATAAGTGCCCTGTCTCAATAAGCGCCCTTCCATGAGGTGCCAAAAGTAAATAAGCCCCCCGGGTGCTAAATCGAATCATTTCGGAAATACTATTAGCTGTGCACTTATGAGTTATGCAGGTGCACTGACATGAAAAGTGTATGCCAAAGCATCAACCAATTCATATCTAACCATAAAGTACTGCCGTCAATCTGTAGAAATTGTCCAACAGTTCATCAGCTTATTTGAACATAATACATATGGAAAATCTGCCATATAAATGCATTTATTAATCATTATTAGCTGTTTTGATGTTATCTGCTCACTCACAAGAATTGTGATAGCTGTCATTTGCATACTGTAGTGAAGCAAGTAATTAACTAAGACACCTTTCAATACTAGTAGAGAGGCTAATTTCTGTTTTCTGAAGCTTGAATATCAAGTTTATAAATCATTTTAATGATTTATTAACTTGATATTCAATAATTAAAATTTTTAATGACCTTGACAATTGTAGTTAACACACCACAAGGTCAAATTATTTAAACAGCAAAGACACAGAAGCACCATTTATCCCATTGACCTCAATAAAAAAAAATCGATTCAGCACTTGAAAATATTCAGTATAATTATTTATAAAGTGGTCAAGGCATGTCATTATCAACTTCACTGGTTTTGATCAGACGGACTTCACTTCCATTTCATCTCTCCCTTCAGGATATCACCTCCATATGATTGACAGCAATAATAATATTAATAAATAAAATATACCAGAAGATATATCATGTTAATTAATAAGTGTTGGATACATGAAAAAGTTAAAAAAACTTGTATTGAAAATAATTAACTGGTTAGTAACAGCATACAATAACTGCTAGTAACACTTACCTGTTCTCCATTTTAAATAACATTCCGGATAACAACTTTCCATGGGTATCATGTGGAGCAACATGCCTGTGCTGTAAAGCCAAAATCTCTGTAAGCCATTGCCAACCCCATCGCCTTTATCTTCACATAAAAAGCAACCTTTTTCTCCCTTCATGTGAGCTAATACAGCCTTTCCAGATTTAGGTATGCAGATGATAGCAGCAGTGTTCCTTGCACCACTTTGTTCCCATCAGTTGTTGAAACTATTATAACTCCTTAAATAAACAAAAACAAAATTGAGTTATTGAAAAAACTTTTCAGTAATTTTACATAATCAAAAAACAATAATAATGGGCCAAGTCTATTACCACCACCCCATTAATACAATCACCTAGGCTACCTATAATAATTATAAAGCCCCTTCAAGTTGACCTGAGCAAATGCTCAGTACCAGTGGCTCATTGGTGGCCACACGAATGGAATTACAATGTATTTATGATGAATGAGATGACTACATTGAATATATCAAACTCAAATGACAACACTACAGTGTTTTGATTCTGTTGTTATCTAAGACAGCTAATTAATATATCTTTTTTGCCTGATCATGTGGAATTACCACTTCAGATAATATGCGCAGAGACTAGAATTAGATGGGATTCCAGCTGAGATCCTGCCTAGAACTAGTTAGGATCCCAGGTGGGATCCCCCCTGGGATCAATGCACAGCTAAAATTCCATGTGGAATTAGCAGCAGGTATCTCGAGTGGGATCCCACCTGGAGTAATTAGCAGGATCCTAGGTGACACCCCACCCAGGTCATTTTAGAATCCTTTAGGCAGCATCCCACGTGGGATGAACATACAGCAACCCAAGAAGGACTCACACAATCTCACCTTGCATTTTTACGTGAGTTCACCTGTCAAATATTCTTTTTAAATTTTCACAAGTCCAAATAACACCTTTAAAAAAACAAACGATTAAGTATAGTAAATATCTTGAAAGCACCACAATTGAGAAGGTAAGATAAAGAATTCATTTCACAGCTACCAACAATGTTATCATCCCTTATCCAGGCCTGTCATTAAGGGCTGTAACCCGTAACACCTGTTACGGCTGATCATGAGCTCACTCAATGTTACAGGTAAACATTTTGATTAGTGTTACTTTACAAGTTGCATTCAGAATGAAATGCTACGGGTGATAACTTCAATGTTTGGCTGCATAAAAACTTAATGACAGTCCTGCAAGTTATCGTCATCCACCTTTACACTTGATTGGTATAAGTATTTTACAAAGGAGTTCCATGGTGGGAGAACATAAGAGGCAGGGGAGTCCCCCCACTCACTTTTCTCCCAGGTACCTGGGATTTTACTTTCTTTCACTTGCATAACAAGTGAATGGCCTGCTAATGCCTGAGGGGAAGGGAGGGAAAAAAATCACTGGTCACAGTGCATACAAACAAAACAACACTAAACAAGAAACCCACTAAATGCAGTGAATTTTTCCACACACGAGTACCCGGGGGGGGGGGGGGGGGTACTCCCTATAATGGCCTATACGGGGAGGCCCCGCCCGAAAGGGGTACCTTTTTCAGGCTTCAGGTATATAAAAGGGTAGGGATTTCACGCGTTTAAGTATATGGAAGGGTATGGAAATATGTCATTTGGCTATTTAAAAGGGCCTTTAATTAAAATATTTCAAACAGACGCAATTTATGGCTGTATTATTTTAATTTATTAATTAAGTGCTACATAAAAATGACAAGAAAACGTCCTATTTTAAGACCATGTTATGTCTCTTAGGTATATGAAAGGGGTACCTTTTTTCAGTTAAAGGTATACGAAAGGGGTACAATTTCTGTCAAAAATGGTATATAAAAGGGTAAGGGGTTAGAACTTGGGGCGGAGCCTCCCTGTACAAAACTTTTTGGAGTACCCCCCTCGGGCACGAGTACTATGTATACACATGAACACAACACCAAAAAACCTTGCTGTAGTGATCTACAATTTACAGTTCTGTGATACTCATATTTTGAGCGACGACTTCCACCGGGTTAGTAAAGACAGTCTATTATAAGGGGTCACCCCAGTAAAAATATTTTGTGATCACACTGTGATCACGGAAAAGTGCGTGATCACAGGTGTGATCACGCTAAAATTTGTGATCACCTAGCCTAATGGTGTGATCACAGTGTGATCACATCCTCTAACTGTGATCACGCTAAGATTAATGATCACATTTCCTCTGCTATGTGATCACAGTGTGATCACAGCAGAAAAAAACAAAAACTGAGAATTTCTAGGAATGGGCAACACTTAACCTTGCTACACTTCTGTATAGTACTCATCCATTGAAATATTTACTCATTACATCTTGCTAAAGTAGTCTGTAGTCAAAGCAAAGATGCACTACACAAGTAAATAGCTTGTTCCGTAATTGAGTAAGCTTAAGTTAAAACACAAAATATTTTGTTGTTTTAAATCCACGAGTAGAGACAAGTCGAAAGATAATTTAAAGCGGCGCTTAAATCATTACTGTGTGACATGAAAACTTCAAATACATTAACAGCCAAACATGCAAATGAATAACAATTGTTTGTCAGTGTGTGGCATCGATCACTCCACAAAGAAAGCATTGCTTACTGAAATAATTAGAAACAATGTTCTTAATATTGTAAGACCTGACGACTATTCAAAGCATAAATCTCACCTACATCACTGCACTTCCATCGTGAATGTAATAGACTTTCCACCCTTCAAATTCTCAAAAATCTTGACAGATCAACTGACCACCTCATTTGTGTTTCATTCTCAACATTTATTGTAATTGTTAACCTTGATAATTGGGCAAAAAGGAGATCGCGAACAGTGAAATTGTCTCTTTCCGATCTGCCTGCGATCGCCATGTTTATTGAGACTGCAGTACAAGACGCCAGCGGATTTCCGTCTTTTAACCAATCACGGAACGTAACTCATCCCACGTGTCATCCCATGTGACTATTATTCATTCTCCATTTTGGCGCCTCTGTTTTGAAATTCTGTTAATCGTTGATCGCTCGTGCTTTCCTTTTGAAAACCAGATTGCATTTTAACCGCTGCAGTCTGAGTATTATGTGTTTTGCTTCCAGTAATTATAGGAAACAGATTGTAATGTGTTAGTGCACTAAAGCTTGTGATTCTTGGAGCGGGTTGAAGGTTTTAGTTTCGAGGTGTTATCCTGATGTAAATTGGCATTATCGTTAACAAAGTGCTTGGTGAGTACAATTGAGTTAATGTTCTTTGCTATTTATAAACCATTGGAACTTTCCTTGTTCGCACAAACTGCCTTATGTTCGTTGGATATGTTTTGTACATTGTTGCGGCCGAGTTTCAGACATTTTCTTGCTGTCTATGTTCATGTTAAGGTTATCAGTTCATTAGTGAATTATCCTTGAGTCTTCTTTTAATAATAAACAAATCGGAAAATACATTTAAGCTTATTGTATTACTTTTACAGGTGAAAAAGAACAAGGAAACCATCTACAGCGAACAATCTATAAAGAACAGTTGTTATGCAATTAAATTTTGCATCTTAAATCAGAAGACTGCTATTACAGCTAAGTCTGTTTTTCTTTGTTTTAGTCAGACACTATGAACCACAAGTTTTAAAGTGATTTAAAATTTATATAAGCTTATGCCATTGAAAGGCATCTGATCAGGCAAGTGAATACATCGGAAAATTGTAGCTAAATAGCAAATAAAATCAAACTGTTCTAAATATCTGTATTGTATGCCTGCATTAGCCATATTTAATGAAGCAGAATTTTGTACTCCTACAAATTTATGAGAAATTTCCAGTTATTGCCCAGAATTTCTATGAATTGCCAAAGATTCCTGAGAATTCCTAAGAATAAGCCTATTTATTTGCAAGCTTTTATTGTATTGCTCAGATTCATAGAATTTCTTAGGAATTCCTTAGAAAACACGTATTCATTATCCGACACATCTTAAAAGCTGTATCTTGTATGTGATCACACAAATGATTAAGATGTGAATACTGTGATCACAGGCGTGATCACATTTGTGAGCACAGTATTCACATTACATGTGATCACACGTATGCCAACAACCTGTGATCCAACCTGACATCACACCCTTCATCACACCTGTGATCACATGTGATCACATGTGATCACATGTAAAAGTTTTTACGTGTGATCACACACATGATCACAGTGTGTGATCACATGTGTGATCACTGTGTGATCACAAAATATTTTTACTGGGGTCATACAGCAGGTCGTCACAAAAGTGCGAGGCAGCAAGGTGTGCGATCCATTCTAGTAAGCCAGCTAAATAGCAGATCAGCTAGCTTAAATATAGCACTCTGATTAACCTTTTCACTTGGAGTAGGGATTTTCACCTCATATACCTCGCTGCCATGCCTCACACGCCTTGCTGCTTGCACATGAGGGCCTGTTTACATATAGTTCCAGAATGACCTATATTTCGGAACAAGTTCACAATGAAGTTCATTGACTGCATACATTCCACATGACATAATCGACCAGCTCAACCAAGGTTGTTTTCACGTGCGAAGTTTTCACTCAAGATCAAAACAAGATGGCGCATGTTTTGCACAAACATGTTATTTTTAATGCTCATGATGGCTATATCTGCAATTTTAACAAGCAATTTGACCATTAGGGCTGCTTCTTGGGCTAAACAGTAAACGCTATAATTTACATTTTTTTGCTCTGAGTTCATCTCGGAATCAAATTCATTTAAAAACCGGAATGAACTCACTCGGGAATGACTTGACTTTTGTCTTGGTATCATGTAAACAGATAGAGTGAAATATATCGGGATGGGATTAACTTGTTCCGGAATGAGTCATTCATGAATCATGTAAACAGGCCCTAAAACTCTCACACAGCAGCAAACTGCCAGGTTTTTTTTTCTTTTTAAAGAACAAATTGCTTGTATCGGTGTATGACCAATATTCAATAGGCTATCGGTTTTTAAACAACTTCATTCCATTTCGTAGCAGATCTATATGTAGCGACTATAATGGGAGCATGCACCATCATGAACTTATGCAACTATTTTTAGCCATGCAATATCAGCTTTATGCAGTTTCAAAAATTATTTCCGTTTTGTAGCAAGTTCCCCGAGCTTATAAACAGATTTGAAGCAAACGGATATCAGTAACAATTAACCCTCTTTATCACCTTCAATGTTGCACACAGTAGCCAAAATAACTTTGCCTCCAAAAAGCGAACAAAGGGTAAAAGAAATATGTTAAGCTTATTTCAGTAATTTTCTGGCCAAACAAAACCAGATCTAGCAAACACAGCCAAAAACGTAAACCAAAAATATAAGCTTACATAATGCAATGTCGATAAAATGCTCTTAAAGAACCAAAAACAATAACCCGACGACCATTGCTTTGAGTATTTACTTCACTAAACAGTTCAAGTTGTTTTAATCGGATCGCCGGTCCAAAATCAAAGCGAAAGCTGGCAATAAAGGTCAAGTAAACATGGGAACGCGCAAACTACATTCTATTATAAAAAACACATGTCATACCTGAACTCGTCTCTCATCACCGTCTGCCTTCAGTGCACAGCCTATATAATTCAACCTCCTCTCACAAGAAATTCTTCCTGTCATCCTTACAAAATTCCTTTTCGGTTCATTTGGATTCCAAACGCACATTCAGGCTGCGACTCGCCATTCTCGTCCCCAGAGTCCACGATTCTTCTAGTCTCCACCGGTCAAATATGTCCGCTATTATTCAAAATGGCGTTTTTTGAACAACTTTTTCAATCTTTTCGTCCCGAAAACTTCGCATTCACCTGCTTCCTCCCCTGTCATCCAACTCAGTCCTAGCGTTCCTCCTAATTCTACACAACATAACATGACGTCTCTCCTTTTCCTTCAAAATATACGCAAAAAACAAAACCCTCATTAACGAAACAACAGGGAGAATGAGGTATAAATTGTATAATGAGCTACCGAATCTATGAACTGGACTAACGCCCAGTTAAAAAGGTCTACAACTGTTGGCTTTTCTTAACATTTTTGAACAAAACGTTAGATGCAGCTAAATATCGCGGAATAACGAGGCTAAACACTGACTTTCACTCAGAATAAATACCGACAAAACTTTTAGGATCAAATAAATGGATAAATTGTCTAGTCCAAAACATGAAGCAGTAAATATTAATAATTAAAACTTCAATTATTAACGTCCGTCAACCGAAGTGCTATTAAACCTAGTAAGTAACACATCTTATATCTTAATCTTACATGTACATAAGAGTCATAACCGACGACGACATGAATTTTCTCAAGACAAAGAAAAAAAAACTGAGACGTCTCACGGGAGTGGATTCAAGACGTCGATCGTACTGCCATTGTCGCTAGCGGCCATTGCATGAATGTCATTTTAAGATATAATCAGTATATATTTAGAAGATGGCGCACCTGTTTACATAGCCTGACGCACTTTTCCTCCAAAGAAGGGCTAACGCTTGAAACATCAGCTTTTCAAAATTTGCTGCGGCAGTTTATCTACCTTTATCAACTTCCAGTTGATAATCAACTAAGGGTTTAATCTGATGCAAACAGACAGTTTGGGGGAATTCGAAAGTTTATGTAAACCCGAACCGCAGGAGAGGGTTACTCGAGTAACTATATAAAATTTACCTTTCTATTTTCTTAGGCACGGTTTATTAATTCCCCTCTGGGGATCATTTCGGTACAGTGCGTGGTTGTAGCCTGAAATATGTCGATATACGATCTTGATAAGTTTGCCAGTATTTACCGTTATTTATTACACGGCAAAGACAGTCGAGAGGGCCAATGCAGTCCGTTGATCGATATTCTATATCTTACGTGGCATTGATTGTAATATGATTAGCATACTCCTTTCTTAAAAGTTTGTGAATGCCACACGATGACTGGACGGGATAGATCACGACATTTTTAATCTTGAATAAACCTTTTTATATTGACTGCTGAAGAGCCGTGAGTGTGAGTCCTATCAGCAGACAACCCAACTTGTTACAGTCAATAAAGGAAATGACGGCAACCGGAATGCCTCATTGCGGTCCAATATTTTTTTAATATTGGACCGCAGTATATTTTTTAAATATTGGACAAGCAAAGTTGGTACACCTCTCAGATAATCGCGTAAAAGAATATCATTTTAAACCAAGCTTGCTCGGGAATGTAGTTGGAGAATACTGATCCTGGGCCTTTTTTGTACGGATCTCGCTGCACTCGATGCTAGGGACAATATTCTCCCAGTTCGGTTCTCACGCTTGGTTAAGAAAATACACTTCAGAAAAAATACACCGCTTCCTGTTTTTATCACCTGATTTAGTAAACACTCGAGAAAGTTTGAAAGAAATCTTAAGTACTTACGTCAGTCTACTGAAGCAAGTGGATCATTACATCTCATTTACGTGCTGTTCCACTCGATCTGGGCGCGGTTTATGTCACTGCTTTATCGCTAACTATTGGCTAACAAAACTAATGACGCACCAAAGTCACCGCAGATAAGCATATGTTTCAGTCATCACCCACGCACTTCATCGTTTTAATTGGAAATGGCGTTGCCTGCAGTTGACCTTGTCAAAGGGTTCAGAGAACCTCAGCTTTCTAGGTATCATTCGCCACACTAGGAGAATATCGTCTCCAGCATCGCAGGCTGAAAAGACCTAGGGTAGATATTCTCCAAGTACGCGGTTCCCGAGCTAGCTTGGCTTGAAAAGATTTTTTAGAAAATATTGGACCCCAGCTTAACAAAGCAATCCAGTTGCCGTGATTTTAGTTGTTTGCGCTAACAAGTTTGTGTTGTCTACTGCTAATAAAAAATGGTTCATTCAAAATTAATGATATTATGATCTTACATATCCAGTTATGTATACTTAATCATATTGAAAATCAGTGTCACGTGAGATATAGTCGATATAGACTATCACACTGGCTAACTTATCAAGATCGTATAGTGACATATTTCAAGCTACATCAGTGCACCGCGAAATGGCGTTGCCAGCTGCAGTACAAGGTTCCTGTTCACCCAAGACTGTTGGCCGAAATCAGATTGCATATGTGCCAATAAAGCAAACGATTTCCCCTCCAAACAAATGGATGCGCGTTTTGATGATAGAAAACGCCATTGGTGAGACGTCTCACGGGAGTGGATTCAAGACGTCGATCGTACTGCCATTGTCGCTAGCGGCCATTGCATGAATGTCATTTTAAGATATAATCAGTATATATTTAGAAGATGGCGCACCTGTTTACATAGCCTGATGCACTTTTCCTCCAAAGAAGGGCTAACGCTTGAAACATCAGCTTTTCAAAATTTGCTGCGGCAGTTTATCTACCTTTATCAACTTCCAGTTGATAATCAACTAAGGGTTTAATCTGATGCAAACAGACAGTTTGGAGGAATTCGAAAGTTTATGTAAACCCGAACCGCAGGAGAGGGTTACTCGAGTAACTATATAAAATTTACCTTTCTATTTTCTTAGGCACGGTTTATTAATTCCCCTCTGGGGATCATTTCGGTACAGTGCGTGGTTGTAGCCTGAAATATGTCGATATACGATCTTGATAAGTTTGCCAGTATTTACCGTTATTTATTACACGGCAAAGACAGTCGAGAGGGCCAATGCAGTCCGTTGATCGATATTCTATATCTTACGTGGCATTGATTGTAATATGATTAGCATACTCCTTTCTTAAAAGTTTGTGAATGCCACACGATGACTGGACGGGATAGATCACGACATTTTTAATCTTGAATAAACCTTTTTATATTGACTGCTGAAGAGCCGTGAGTGTGAGTCCTATCAGCAGACAACCCAACTTGTTACAGTCAATAAAGGAAATGACGGCAACCGGAATGCCTCATTGCGGTCCAATATTTTTTTAATATTGGACCGCAGTATATTTTTTAAATATTGGACAAGCAAAGTTGGTACACCTCTCAGATAATCGCGTAAAAGAATATCATTTTAAACCAAGCTTGCTCGGGAATGTAGTTGGAGAATACTGATCCTGGGCCTTTTTTGTACGGATCTCGCTGCACTCGATGCTAGGGACAATATTCTCCCAGTTCGGTTCTCACGCTTGGTTAAGAAAATACACTTCAGAAAAAATACACCGCTTCCTGTTTTTATCACCTGATTTAGTAAACACTCGAGAAAGTTTGAAAGAAATCTTAAGTACTTACGTCAGTCTACTGAAGCAAGTGGATCATTACATCTCATTTACGTGCTGTTCCACTCGATCTGGGCGCGGTTTATGTCACTGCTTTATCGCTAACTATTGGCTAACAAAACTAATGACGCACCAAAGTCACCGCAGATAAGCATATGTTTCAGTCATCACCCACGCACTTCATCGTTTTAATTGGAAATGGCGTTGCCTGCAGTTGACCTTGTCAAAGGGTTCAGAGAACCTCAGCTTTCTAGGTATCATTCGCCACACTAGGAGAATATCGTCTCCAGCATCGCAGGCTGAAAAGACCTAGGGTAGATATTCTCCAAGTACGCGGTTCCCGAGCTAGCTTGGCTTGAAAAGATTTTTTAGAAAATATTGGACCCCAGCTTAACAAAGCAATCCAGTTGCCGTGATTTTAGTTGTTTGCGCTAACAAGTTTGTGTTGTCTACTGCTAATAAAAAATGGTTCATTCAAAATTAATGATATTATGATCTTACATATCCAGTTATGTATACTTAATCATATTGAAAATCAGTGTCACGTGAGATATAGTCGATATAGACTATCACACTGGCTAACTTATCAAGATCGTATAGTGACATATTTCAAGCTACATCAGTGCACCGCGAAATGGCGTTGCCAGCTGCAGTACAAGGTTCCTGTTCACCCAAGACTGTTGGCCGAAATCAGATTGCATATGTGCCAATAAAGCAAACGATTTCCCCTCCAAACAAATGGATGCGCGTTTTGATGATAGAAAACGCCATTGGTGAGACGTCTCACGGGAGTGGATTCAAGACGTCGATCGTACTGCCATTGTCGCTAGCGGCCATTGCATGAATGTCATTTTAAGATATAATCAGTATATATTTAGAAGATGGCGCACCTGTTTACATAGCCTGATGCACTTTTCCTCCAAAGAAGGGCTAACGCTTGAAACATCAGCTTTTCAAAATTTGCTGCGGCAGTTTATCTACCTTTATCAACTTCCAGTTGATAATCAACTAAGGGTTTAATCTGATGCAAACAGACAGTTTGGAGGAATTCGAAAGTTTATGTAAACCCGAACCGCAGGAGAGGGTTACTCGAGTAACTATATAAAATTTACCTTTCTATTTTCTTAGGCACGGTTTATTAATTCCCCTCTGGGGATCATTTCGGTACAGTGCGTGGTTGTAGCCTGAAATATGTCGATATACGATCTTGATAAGTTTGCCAGTATTTACCGTTATTTATTACACGGCAAAGACAGTCGAGAGGGCCAATGCAGTCCGTTGATCGATATTCTATATCTTACGTGGCATTGATTGTAATATGATTAGCATACTCCTTTCTTAAAAGTTTGTGAATGCCACACGATGACTGGACGGGATAGATCACGACATTTTTAATCTTGAATAAACCTTTTTATATTGACTGCTGAAGAGCCGTGAGTGTGAGTCCTATCAGCAGACAACCCAACTTGTTACAGTCAATAAAGGAAATGACGGCAACCGGAATGCCTCATTGCGGTCCAATATTTTTTTAATATTGGACCGCAGTATATTTTTTAAATATTGGACAAGCAAAGTTGGTACACCTCTCAGATAATCGCGTAAAAGAATATCATTTTAAACCAAGCTTGCTCGGGAATGTAGTTGGAGAATACTGATCCTGGGCCTTTTTTGTACGGATCTCGCTGCACTCGATGCTAGGGACAATATTCTCCCAGTTCGGTTCTCACGCTTGGTTAAGAAAATACACTTCAGAAAAAATACACCGCTTCCTGTTTTTATCACCTGATTTAGTAAACACTCGAGAAAGTTTGAAAGAAATCTTAAGTACTTACGTCAGTCTACTGAAGCAAGTGGATCATTACATCTCATTTACGTGCTGTTCCACTCGATCTGGGCGCGGTTTATGTCACTGCTTTATCGCTAACTATTGGCTAACAAAACTAATGACGCACCAAAGTCACCGCAGATAAGCATATGTTTCAGTCATCACCCACGCACTTCATCGTTTTAATTGGAAATGGCGTTGCCTGCAGTTGACCTTGTCAAAGGGTTCAGAGAACCTCAGCTTTCTAGGTATCATTCGCCACACTAGGAGAATATCGTCTCCAGCATCGCAGGCTGAAAAGACCTAGGGTAGATATTCTCCAAGTACGCGGTTCCCGAGCTAGCTTGGCTTGAAAAGATTTTTTAGAAAATATTGGACCCCAGCTTAACAAAGCAATCCAGTTGCCGTGATTTTAGTTGTTTGCGCTAACAAGTTTGTGTTGTCTACTGCTAATAAAAAATGGTTCATTCAAAATTAATGATATTATGATCTTACATATCCAGTTATGTATACTTAATCATATTGAAAATCAGTGTCACGTGAGATATAGTCGATATAGACTATCACACTGGCTAACTTATCAAGATCGTATAGTGACATATTTCAAGCTACATCAGTGCACCGCGAAATGGCGTTGCCAGCTGCAGTACAAGGTTCCTGTTCACCCAAGACTGTTGGCCGAAATCAGATTGCATATGTGCCAATAAAGCAAACGATTTCCCCTCCAAACAAATGGATGCGCGTTTTGATGATAGAAAACGCCATTGGTGAGACGTCTCACGGGAGTGGATTCAAGACGTCGATCGTACTGCCATTGTCGCTAGCGGCCATTGCATGAATGTCATTTTAAGATATAATCAGTATATATTTAGAAGATGGCGCACCTGTTTACCTAGCCTGATGCACTTTTCCTCCAAAGAAGGGCTAACGCTTGAAACATCAGCTTTTCAAAATTTGCTGCGGCAGTTTATCTACCTTTATCAACTTCCAGTTGATAATCAACTAAGGGTTTAATCTGATGCAAACAGACAGTTTGGAGGAATTCGAAAGTTTATGTAAACCCGAACCGCAGGAGAGGGTTACTCGAGTAACTATATAAAATTTACCTTTCTATTTTCTTAGGCACGGTTTATTAATTCCCCTCTGGGGATCATTTCGGTACAGTGCGTGGTTGTAGCCTGAAATATGTCGATATACGATCTTGATAAGTTTGCCAGTATTTACCGTTATTTATTACACGGCAAAGACAGTCGAGAGGGCCAATGCAGTCCGTTGATCGATATTCTATATCTTACGTGGCATTGATTGTAATATGATTAGCATACTCCTTTCTTAAAAGTTTGTGAATGCCACACGATGACTGGACGGGATAGATCACGACATTTTTAATCTTGAATAAACCTTTTTATATTGACTGCTGAAGAGCCGTGAGTGTGAGTCCTATCAGCAGACAACCCAACTTGTTACAGTCAATAAAGGAAATGACGGCAACCGGAATGCCTCATTGCGGTCCAATATTTTTTTAATATTGGACCGCAGTATATTTTTTAAATATTGGACAAGCAAAGTTGGTACACCTCTCAGATAATCGCGTAAAAGAATATCATTTTAAACCAAGCTTGCTCGGGAATGTAGTTGGAGAATACTGATCCTGGGCCTTTTTTGTACGGATCTCGCTGCACTCGATGCTAGGGACAATATTCTCCCAGTTCGGTTCTCACGCTTGGTTAAGAAAATACACTTCAGAAAAAATACACCGCTTCCTGTTTTTATCACCTGATTTAGTAAACACTCGAGAAAGTTTGAAAGAAATCTTAAGTACTTACGTCAGTCTACTGAAGCAAGTGGATCATTACATCTCATTTACGTGCTGTTCCACTCGATCTGGGCGCGGTTTATGTCACTTAGTACTTTATCGCTAACTATTGGCTAACAAAACTAATGACGCACCAAAGTCGCCGCAGATAAGCATATGTTTCAGTCATCACCCACGCACTTCATCGTTTTAGTCGAAAATGGCGTTGCCTGCAGTTGAAGGTTCTTCCCTGCCTGAGGGCGTGTGTGGAAAGGATGAACGAGTGCAAGTAGATCCGATGACTTCTCCTCCATACAAATGGATTTGCTTTTTGACAATACATAGGTCCAAAGTTGACTCTGGCGGAACTGGATTCAAGATCCATCTTCCTGACGTAGGTCGTACTGCCATTGTCACAGCCGGCCATGTAACGTACTCGCGCAAGGATAAAGAGTTCGCCAACAGCATCACCGTAAAGTTCCCAGGAGAAGATCCGATAAAAGTTGGAACTAAAAATCTCTATGCAGCACCTGAATTTATCGACTCAGGCAATGCAGACTACGACTATGGCCTTATTCTGCTTCCAGGAGCTGGTAAATCTGACGATGGCTTCGGTTGGTCGGCAATTGTACCGGATGGAGAGCTCAACAACCGTCTTGTTACCAACTGTGGGTATCCCGGTGACAAGCCACAAGGAACCATGTGGATCACAGGTGGCGAAATCTCGAGCTACACAGCCAACAGGTTTTCCTACATGAATGATACTTACGGCGGACAAAGTGGGAGCCCTGTGTACACATGGTACGGTGGCTACTGGACCGTTCTCGGTGTTCACACGGGCACCCTTGGCGAAGGACAATGTCCTAATCGTGCTGTACGATTCACAATCCTGATGATTTACCGTTTTCTGGAATTTATGAATTGCCTGAAGATAAAATCGGTGAGGTCTGTTAAATTCCCCGATGTCTACCTTCGTTGTGACGGCCGAGGAGTAACTAGCTACTCAGCTAGCGGAGGTGGAACTGTCAACTGCCAGTACAAACCACCCCGGGCTTATGAGAAATTTTACATATACCCTGTCGAAATGCCCCCTTCGTTGGTGCTCGATAGTGGGACCTACAAAGTGGCGATACAAAGTACAGCGTTTAACAATGTGTTTATCCGCCTAAACAGCAAAGGTATGAGCCAACCTGAGAGTTCTGGAGGAGGCGAGGTAAATTGCCAGTATACTGCACGCACCTCCGAAAGATATTTCCTCGAACAAGTGAGTAAGTCTCCTTTGATCGTCGCGTTTCGCAGTGTTCAGTTTCCTCACTGCTATATTCGCTTAGACGGGCGCGGAGTTGATTCACCTTCAGTTGGTGGCGGCGGCACCGTCAACTGCCAGTATTACCCAGATCCATCCTCTTCACCACCTTCAAAGGACGCGTGGGAAAGGTTTTACATGGAGTGACACTAAACTAGAATAACTGTTGTGCCATACATTTAAGCTATTCCTCGGACTGTGTCACGTAGTTACAATTTTTCATCCTTATGACTGAAATCCATAATGGATTCCTATTCTTCCGTTGAAATGTAGTTATTGTGTATTGATGGTGTATATACACTGATAGGTATTTCAATGACTCTTAATAGTGCTAGCATGGATTATTTTTATTAATATTAGAAGTGAATAACTTATGTTGAAATTAAGCATTTTCAAAGTACTTCTATTTTTTTACTACTGATTTTGAATTCTTTTTAGTGTCCCGAATAGCTTACTCGGGCCAAGTACCTTGTTATCTTATCTTATATTTATCCGACATAAGGTAGGCGGGCTAAAACACAAATACACTTTTTATTTTCTTTAGTATATCTTTTACCTTTTTGGGGGTTATTCACAGTCTGTTTTATCATGAATTTATATACATGTAGCTTATGGATTGTCTAGTTAACTGACCACTACTACTAGTACTTCGGTTTAAGGACCCATAACTGGATAATCAGTTGCCTGTTTTTGAGTCAGTGTCAATGTATTCGTTGTTATTAGATTTGTTGAAATTTAGCCATGTTCACATTTTAATACAGTGCAAAATACTGCTATACAAACGATTTATTAAGCCTAGTATATTTAGAGCTAGTCTTATTTTATAGTTTTGTACCCACTTGTTCAAAAATGTTTAGAAAAGCCAACAGTAGTAGTCTTGAACATTGTAACTTGAAAGTTAGCGTTGTACTTTTAAACCACCGTTTAGTTCTTATTAGGGGCAATTCTCTTGCTGTCACTCAGTTACCAGAGTTGCTAAGTACAACAAAGTTGCCAAGTTTAGACACTTGTAATATCGTTGCTTTAAGAACCATGTTTAAAATAAACTACTGTTGGGCCCAAGTATGTATCTTTCTTGACGTTTAAAAAGGAAATCCAGTTGACCGAAGTAGATCCCTGGTACCAAGAAATGATAAAGAATTTTCATTTCCGCAGCTAATCCGCGCAAGTCCCCCAAAGCTTTCAGTTTTTCCTTATTGCATTTTTCCGTCATAGTCCCCAAAGTGCTAAACGGTTAAAGCGTGTTCGTTGCCCCCCCCCCCCCCTCCCCCCATGGTTACGTCTCCCATTGGTCATGTCGTTCTTTACCATTCTCTCACAAGAATCTCGCCAAGAATCGCGATTCTTGGTGCTGACCGAAAGGGTTGTGGGCTCTGGGGAAGAAGATGGAAATTCAGCTTAGTTAGTTTCGTCAGTCCACCAGAAGCAAATGAGCTCGCCACTTTTTTTAGATTCGAGAAAAACAATTGAAAACAACTCCGCGAAGTAACACACTGTGCATCATTCCGCGAGCTGTTCCACTTTATCGGTCATTTATGTCATTAATAAAAATATCTATTTAACAAATAGAAAATAAAACGTGGCCTGATGTAAACACGAGAAAATAATTGGGAGAATTCGAAAGTTTCTGTGAGCTTGAGTCTCGATCAGGCAAAGCGTTGACGATGCTAAACATTTACGAGCTCTACCAAAGTGTTTTTGTGTATCATGCTATAAACCCTCTTCAGACCGGGCTTTTTTGGATCTTTTCAGACCGGGGAAAATTTGGGGAAACTGTCAAAGTGCTGTTGCCATCGTAACGTCAAGTTCCCGACACAACAACCTATCCTACCAAATCATTCCCAGATAAATTTTAGATAAACTCGCAAAGTTTGAGAGTGTTTGGTTGAATCTTGAAAAAGTTATAAGCGTTCAAAGTCAGTGCGGGCACTTCCCCTCCCCCCCCCCCCCCCGGTCTAGTTTTCAACAAAGTGCAATGTCATAACTGTGTTTACAGAGTCCCCCGCAAAACGATATTACGGTCCCGAGCCGGCTTGCTTTGAAAAGATTTTTTTAATAAGGCTTTGCTGTACTTTAAGAGCCGTTGTACATACTTTGCCCTTCCAATACTTAAAAAATCAGATATTGGACCCCAATAAAGCATTCCGGTTACCGTGGTTTTAGTTATTGGCCCTCTTTGTTGTCATGGTCGTGCGGTAACGTTTACCATTGGCTAACAGAACTAATGATGACTCCGATGACTTTACGTATCAAAGATCATATCGTATATATTTCAGACAACAATCACACACGGCAACGTTTAAGCATTAAGTTAGAAATGGGTTGTACTGTATCCTCTTCACCTAATACTGTTAGCAAAGTAATGGCGTTACCTGCTGTACAAGGTTCTTCTTCACCCTAGTCTCAGATTGCATATGTACCAGTAAATCCAACGATGTCCCCTCCTTACAAATGGATTTGCTATTTGATGATAGAAAGTGCCATTGGACAGATGTATTTTGGAAGTGGATTCATGATCCATCTCCCTGACGTCGATTGTACTGCCACTGTCACTAACGGCCATTGCACGTATCTTATTGCTACTTATTTTCGCGGGACTTAATTTTCGCGAATTTCGCGATTTTCAAAAAATCGCGAAATTAAAGACCCACGGAAATTTATTTCAAACGTTTTCTATTGTATTTTTTATGTTAATTACGTACTTTTAGCCAAATCGCGAAAATTAAGTCCCGCGAAATATACCCGTTCCATTTTCGCGAAATTAAGTTCCCGCGAAAATAAGTAACAATAAGGTATGTAGATGGAGCGTACACTTCCAAGATCACCGTGATATTCCAAAACGGTACAAAATTTAAAGTTGGAACTCAAGATCTCTATGCAGCACCTGAGTTTATCGAATCAGGCAATGCAGACTACGACTATGGCCTTATTCTCCTTACAGGGACTAGCAGTTCTGACGATGGCTTCGGTTGGTCGGCGATTGTTGAAGACGAAGAGCTGAACAACCGTCTCAGTGTAACCAACTGTGGTCTTGGACCTTATGTATCCGTGCTAATCACAGGAGGAAAAATCGCAAGCTACACAGCCAACAGGATTTTCTACGAGATGCAGATTGGGCCGATCGGACAAGGTGGGAGCCCTGTGCATATACGTGGTACGGTGGTTACTGGACCGTTCTCGGTGTTCGCGGACCTGACGGGAACTCTGCTGCACGATTCACACGAGAGATGATCTTTCGTTTTCTTCAACGCATGAATTGCCTGAAGGTAAAATCGTTGAGATCGGCACCTTTCCCCGATGTCTACCTTCGTTGTGACGGCCAAGGAGTAACCAAGCACGAAAAAACCGGAGGTGGAACTGTCAACTGCCAGTACAAACCCCCCGGGGAGGAAGAGGGCTTTTATATTTACCCTGTGGAAATGACCCCATCACTGGCACCCCAGAATTATTTCTACAATAACACTGCTAACATTTATAAAGTGGTGATAGAAAGTGCAGCCTTCAAGAATGTATTTATACGCATGGATAGCGAAGGTATGAGCAAATTTTAAGGCCCTGGAGGTGGCGTGGTGAATTGCCAATTTAGTGCAGGCAGCAATGAAATATTTTTTCTCGACCAATTCACCCCTCAGGGCTCGGGCTTGTGCACATGTTTTGAAAGTGTCCAGTTTCCTCACTGTTTTATTCGCCTGGACGGGCATGAAGTTGACAAATGGTCACCTAATGGAAGTGGTACAGTCAGTTGCCAATGGTATCATGTAAATACGCTTCCGGGTCCAGGCCCTTCAAGCTATGAGACTTTTTCCGTGGAGGAACAGTAAACTGAAAACAATTATTTTGCAATAACTAACTGCAGCTATGATCGCAGCACGCGATTCAGGTCAGCATGCAGTGCCGTAACTAGACCTTTGCCATAGACGAGGCAAGATCTTGCTAGTGGGTTCTGGGGCATGCCCTCCAGAAAATTTTAAAATCTAGAAGCTATGAATCTCTTTCAAAGACATTTTTCATGAGGTATTTCTTGAGAAAAATCAAACTTGTGCAACTGGGGATTATTTTCCCAACAAAAGATATTTTGTTTTTAATTTTGGATAAAAACTTAGACGAGACAAGTGCCTCGTCTTGCCTCTTGCTAGTTACAGCCCTGGCATGGATATATATTCCTTAGCAAATATGCAGTTATGTGGTAGCTGTTGTTGTATTGATGGTGTATATTGGAAAGTATTAGACCGCTAATTAGCTTTCTGATTGGCTGAATTGATAACTTGTATTGGCCCTCTTATGTGTAAACAATCATAGTTTAATATTCGATAAACTAGCTTGGAATCAAATCACAAATCTTGAAGTGTCTCATAGCATTTGTTGAAATATACTTTTTCACTATTTAGAGTTTCGAATGTTTTCAGTTAGGTGAAGAAATTTATATGCTTGTTGTGTGGACAACAAAGCGATCGTGTCGGTCAACTGGATCTCTGCTTGGAACGTCAAGTAAGTTAAGTCATAAACCTTGGCCCCAACAGTAGTTTTTTAGACAATTTGATTGTAAGCAAACATGTTAGACGGTTACCTCTATATCAAATCTGCAAGTGTCTAGACGTGACAACTTTGTTGTACTTAGTAACTAATTGACAATTAGACTACGAGCCCGAGTTTTCTATGAGCAAATAGTCAACGAGGCGCAGCCGAGTTGACTATCGCTCATAGAAAACGAGGGCGAGTAGTCTAATTGTTTTAGTAGAAACTCTAAAGGATTGCAGTCCACAACCTACAATATTGTGCACTTTGAAGACAAAAATCAAGAAAATTTACCGCTTATAAAGAGCTACTCTCGCGCGCGACTGTTTTCTATCGGCGAATAGAAATCAGTGGGAGAACCAATCAGATTTGCGGATTTCCAATAGAACACAGCTGAGTTTCTACTAAGAGACATTAGAAAATAGCACAAAGTAAATACGTGCGCTGATTGGTTAAAAATTGTGTTTCTATAACTCGATGGAGACACAGACAGTTGGCGTAGACACTGCAATCAATATTCACGGCGCTGAAATAAGCAATGCAAAAATAACAACTAAGGGCCTGATTACATGAGCCGGGCTGGCCTGGTTAGCCGGGCTGGCTCGGTTTGCCGAGATGACTTTCAGCCCGGTATTACATGAGCCCGGTTAGCCGGGCTGGCCCGGTTTGCCGAGATGACTTTCAGCCCGGTTTCAGCACGAATGATCAAAGCACGAATGATCTTAATCACCTTTTTCCGGCAATTTGGTGTTAAATGTTTTGCACTTATGCAGCTGGATGGGTTACTTTACCTCTACATCCTATTTAGAAGGAGTAGCATTGATTTTTTTCGTCGAATATTGTGCTCGGAAGAGAAATTTAATGCTGGCCCGCTTAGCCGGGCTGGCCCGGTGAACGCGATTACATGGAAAATTTTCAGCCCGGCTAGCCGAGATCCCGGCATCGCGATACCGGGATCTCGGCTAACCGGGCTGGCCCGGTTGTCATGTAATCGCGAAGTTGATTTTTGTTGCGTTTAACAGACGTACCGAGATCTCGGCAAACCGAGCCAGCCCGGCTAACCGGGCCAGCCCGGCTCATGTAATCAGGCCCTTAAAAACAAGCGAAAGATGTTTACAGAGCCCGCTACACATTCAAAAATAGTCTGTGAAAGAAATTATCGAAGCGGCTGACCTTTCAAAGAAGTATATGAATTGGCGCAACTTCACTCCATTCTAGGCTTTGCAGCACTTCAGAACTGTTCAGAGCTCCTCAACAGGACAAGATATTCGTCCAGAATGCCGAGTCAAACTTCTTTTAACAGAATCAAACGAATCCTGCGAGACAACTTCAAGTGGGTAGTCACAGACGACCCTGCAACTAATCACATTTTTCCTCAGCCGCCAATTGTCGCGTTTCGACGGAATAGAAACTTGCACACATCGCTGGTTCACACGGCCGACAAGCAGGCTACCACACGCGCAGAGTCTTATCCTTATCCCGCTGCACAGGGAGCCCTCACATCCGTTTAGAACATGAATAAAAGATCTAACCTACCTTTATCGCGCGTGTTTTATGGCGGTCATTTTGAATTTTTAATGCGCGCGCGGTCTGCTAGTGCGAGGTCTGGAACCGATATTACGGAAGTCTGGGACGGGCGGCAAAATTCGTAAATTCTCAATCTCGAGCCCAGAGTCCGTCTAGTCGGTCAGCGGTATGGGACGGACTCTGGGAAACTGGAATTGATCAGATCAATTTCAGGTCGATTTCAGGTAGAACCTTGGTCTTCCGGTTTTTATTGCGTATGCTTTTAGGTCTAAGCGGAAGTAAATTTCCCAGAACGGAAGTAAATCGAGAGAGATGAACTATTTCTAACACAGTATCGACAGAACTTGTGTTTATCGAAGCAACAAAAGTAACAACAACGTTCTGCAGTTAACAAAAGAGAGAGTTAAAAAAAGGGTGTCTGGTGTTTTGATTTCACTTTAGTCGCATTCTTGAGCATACTGCTATATTTGTTTTAAATCAAAGGTCTTGTTAGCCTTCCAGAATTCTGTCTGTGAAGACTGTGTGCGTATGTCCGTTTTTGTTTTGCAGTGACGGCTAAGAAATTTACATAATGCACAACGCACGGTCAAGCTATTGTTCTGTTGATAAAAATTTTTGTTTGGCGACTCTCGTATATATATTTCAGAGGCTTCTCGGTGACAGCGCATCTTTTCAGGATAGATTGCATGTTTTCGAGCAAATAATTTTTTCCTCGTCGAACGGCGGTAATATTAATAAAGACGAAAAGGCCACACCGGTCAACGCTATTCAAAAGGTGTAATTAGAATTTCGGCGACTCAGCACGTGCACACAATTTACGTACACACAATTGCACAATTCTTTTTCTTCAGCAAAACAACAACGCGTAATTTTCAAATTCTGCGTTATTAGTTGTTATTTTGAATCGAGTACAGTCTGCGATATTCAGTTTTTCAACCGAAACGGAGATTTGAATAAAAACAGTAGTTCTAGCGAGATTTGTAAGTCAACTATAAATTGAGTTTTCAATCGACCTTACCTTGCTGACGCCGTCGTTGTTGTTTAAAAACTCCGTTCAGAATTGACGTTTAAAGGAAATCCTTTTTTATTCATGGTATCTTTCGAGTTCAATGAGAAGGGTAGAATTGGATAATACTTCATTTATTTAGCGGCATATCACGAGTTCTTACCGTAATGATTCGATTTAGCGCCCGGTAGTCCAGTCATTTTACTAAAAATAATGGGTCAACCTGCAACTAATTGCAACAGAAGAAATTCCAACGGTTTTTGACCGAGAAACTTATCGTTAATATCATATCAAAAGTCCCAGAAAATCCCGGCAGGGAAAGTCATTGAAAAATGGGTGTTTTTAGAAGCTCCGAGACACGTTTTTAGAGATGCACGGAAACGAGGCTGAATAAAGCTTTTCCAAAAAAGCGCGTGTTTATATCTTAAAAGTAAAAAATACAACAAAATTTGAAACGCTATCTCAATTGGAAGGTTTTCTTATTTAAGAAATCAAGTTAATTTGTGATATTTCATTAGTACACAGCTTTAATTTTATGTCTATTTTAGTTGCTTGCCGCGTAAAAAAGTCGCAACCCTAGCCTGTGTATGGAACTGAATGACATTAAGTAAAGTTGGGTTTTTTATCTGGAGCGATTGTTTATTTTTTAATTTTTTAATGAAACTAGTTGAACTGTTTAAACCTTTCTTCAAAAATAGTGATACAATTTAAGGAAGCTTAATTTTCGTGTAGAAAGAGAAATAAAAGCGTGAGTTGGCGTGAGATGGAAGTTTTTAACTCGGAGTCGTGTATGAGACTCACACCTAAGGCGGGTGAGTTCGCAGGTATAGTTTGCTGTGTTTGACGCCTGCAGAAATTTTAATCTCCATCGAACAAAATGATTTAAGAACTTCAATGTTCTGTGCTCCGACCAGGTAAGTGTATCCTGAGTTCTCTTCAAGAGTAGTTTTTTCTTTCAAAATGGAGAAGTTTCTCTTTGCTGACTCATAGTGTATCGCATCCAATGCACTGTTTCTAAAGCGATTCTAACGAGTTTTCTGCGGCTACAGTATTTCTTTAAGTCTTTCAACGCAGTTGAAATGCGACATATTACATTCTGGTTTCAAAAATATTTACTAAAAAGCGAGATCACTGCATACAATGCTGCAGTGAGTTAAAATAAGAACAACGTTATCCTTTCTTCTACTTATAAAGAATGATATGTTTCCGAAAGGTTTTAAACCCGAATTTTTGGGCGAAACATAGAGCGTCTATAATTCTATTGCACGTTTGACACAGTCTAATTTATATCCTGGTTATTTTTAGACCAGCAAGAGAGCCTAAAATGGATGAAATGTGTTGTGCAATTTGTCAAAAATAGTATCTCTCCGTCTGAAGGGAAGTGAAGGTATAAACCGCGCAAGCGCAGAGCGCAATGACATCCAAACTATTCCCGGTCAAAAGGTATACAAGGCATGTCGCCGCACGTATTGCCACCCTAGTAACATTGGCCCACCCAAGAAACAAGAAATTGCAAGCTCAAGTTAACGTCGATCATTGGATCGCAAGACTGAAAAATTCTTTAGCTTTAAAACTGACTGTTTCTACTGTGGTAACAAAATTGATTTTGAGAAGCAAAAGAGAAAACCAGAAGAGGTGTTCCGTGTGACAACCCTCGAGACAAGAGAGACTGTGCTAGGCACATGTTCTGAAAGGGGGATTCTGGGGCTGAAAAGGTACAGGCGAGAATTTTAAATGTCTATGATTTGCCGGCCGCCGGTGCTGTTTACCATCAGCCATGCAGCGTCAACTTCAGGACCGAAAAACAAATGCCAAAAGTAATCAGTGCGTCAGATCAGCTGGATACAGTCAACTCTCGCCTTGCGGACACCCCGCTATTACGGGCGCTCGATATTACGGACAAAATTCAGATCCCCGGCGAAAGTTATAGAGGTTTGACTGGAAATGACTCCCGCTATTACGGACTCTCGCTATTACGGAATTACGGACACTTTCGTGGTACCAAAAGAACAATTTTATTGTTTTGACTCTCGATAAAGCGGACACCATGAGCTTCTCACATAACGTTATCACGGAAAATTGCAGTGTGTTGAATACTATTTGTCGAAACACACTTCAGAAGTCTTCTGCAATAATTATTTTTGCATCAATTGCTTCAGTAGCTGTACACCAGACTTTGCTTTTTCACTTCAGCTTGCGCCCTTTTCTTTCAGACGACTCCTTTGGAGAAATCAAACCCTCAAACCTTCGACCATTGTCATTCTCCATACCTAACGACTACTGAGTTGTTTCACGACTGTTAATAAGCTCGTCATAACCCATACTATTTAACCTATGTTAACGCCAATTTTTTCCTCACACCCCGCTATTACGGACTCTCGCTATTACGGACACTAAACGAAGTCCCGAGCGTGTCCGCTATAACGAGAGTTGAAAGAAAAAACGAAGCTTTTCTCAAAGTGGTGAACTTTCATAATTACTCTCATGGATCTAATGGAGGAATATCTTGGTGACTCAGCTACTGCCGCATATAGCCACACCCATATGAAGGCAAGACTTCAGGAACACTTTGGCGATCAGATTAATATAACCGAGATCAACGAAAGCCAAATGTTGTAACATTTAGAAGTACTGCATCAGCTATTCTGCACGAATTTCACTCACAGCAAAAGAAAGTTGATCTGGTTTCGGAAAAATTAAGTATTATCAGAACTCGGCTGCCTCAAGGTTGATTAAGAATGACATCAAATTGCTTAAAACATCTAACGAAGTCTTTCCTTCGATCGAAACAGAAGCTGAGGAAAACGTTGACTTCCTTCCAGCCACGTTAAAGATGTTTTTGAAGGGTATTCTGGTTGGTTAAGATAACGTGAAGTTAGCATCAATTGGATAGGCTATTGTTTAGACGGCGCGACCTAGAGTGATTCTTGCGCCTTTACACTGAGTTTGTTTAGCAGTGCAGCTTCATCACAACTTCGCATCGAGATTTCTAATAGACACCCTTCTTCGCAACGGCTTCTTTTCTTCGTACCAAGAGGTACAGCTGTTTAATCAAAATGCTGCATTGAACACTGGAAAAACTGAACCATTTACAGACTTACAAAATGTTATTAAAATCTTTGTAAATTTTATAAAATCTTTGTACTTTACTTGTAAATTTCAATGTCTGTAAACGTGCACACTTACAGACATTTTGTAAATCTCATAGAAAGTATGTAAATTTTGTCTAATTTTGTAGACATAATATCTGTAAAAACTTGGTATTTTTCTTGTAAATTTGTTAACTATTTTACAGAGATTTTATTACATGTCTGTAAAATCTCTGTAAAAGTTTTACAGAGATTTTCTGAATTATGTAAAATGTTTATAAAATGTATATATTTATACTGTAAATTCCAAAGTCTGTAAATGTGCACACTTACAGAGATTTTGTAACATCTGTAAAATCTCTGTGAATTTAACGGATTCTCTGCATAATATCTGTAAAATGTCTATATAATGTCTATAAAATGTTGGTGTTTTCTTTGTAAATTATGCAAATAATTTTCAAATTTAAGAAGAATGTAATAAAATCTCTGTTAAATCTCTGTACTTATTTTACATAGATTTCAAGCAGAACAATAAAATCTATGTAAAATATCTGTACTCCATAGATCAATTCAAAGGGCTGCAAAATGTCTTTTTTTAAAGAGATTTTGCAGTTTTATAAAATCTCTTTACAAATTAGTAAAATTAATGAACATATATTTAAATGGCTGTAGCACACTGTAAATGTGATTTACCCTTACATGAAATGACAACATGCATTGCATTTCATTCGGAAATCGACCGTGATAAAAAAAGGTAGTCTGAAAACTGCAAGCCATAAAACCTTTATTTCAAAACAACCTGCTCTGCATGTATCATTACAATATATTATTTAAAAAAAATAAAGTATGATTTCACAAAACATGTATTTCACCCCTCTCGTTTTCCAACATAGTTAATTATAGTCTTATTAGAGACATAACATAAACACAAATTAATATCCCCTCCAATAATTAACAATTAAAATAATCTATCATGTTATTTAATTGTAAATCAGTCTCAACCTACATTCTAATATAGATGTACTGTCAATACATGTAGTTTAATCTGCTTAATAATACATAAACATAATCATCAAAATCCACTTGTTGCAAACATGCTTTTATAACAATTTGAAATATCTATTACATGTAGCATGTTTTAAACCTATAAGCTTTCTTCAACGGATAAAATATGTGAATGTGAGTGATGCTACATGTACCGGTACATTCATACTTCCATGTGAGCATCGATGTATTTATATACATGTATACCATAACGTAAGCTGCTTGATAGATCTAGTCTAAACACTTTTAGCAGTACAGTAAATGGTTTGAACCCAGGACTATCAGTAGTTCATATAGTGTGATCGTCCGGGTGAGAGTAGTTCTGAGAAGAACTGTTGTTGGTGACTGACGTTTCAACAACCTGAGCGGAAGTCATCTTCAGAGTCAAGTGAAAAGTTGTTGTCAGTCGATGATGTTATAAGTCAGGTTCGTTGATGTTGATTGGTCAGTTTAGCCGTGATGTTTTGGCTGTAAGACTCGTATTAAATTTATCAACAGTAATTGGACAGTTTCGATCCATCTATTGTCAGTCAAACTAAGTTGTTCTGTTCCGTCTATTGTAAGTCAAATTAAGTAGTTCTGTCGGTCGATGGTGTTCAGAAATGTGATTGTTTACATCACCATTTCTTGTCGCCCGTTTGTGTTCAGTCAGTCTCGTGTTGAGGTTTCTACCGGTCTCTCCGATGTAGGAGGCCTGGCAGTTAGAGCATTTGATCTTATAAATCGCTCCCTGTCTGTCGTTAGGGGTTGGTCTCTGTCTTTAATGTTGGTCAGTAAACGTCGTAGCGTAGTTATAGGTTTGTGAGCTACACGGATATTGTAGGGTTGTAGGATCTGCGCAATAGTTTCAGAAGTGCCCTTGATGTAGGGAATAGTCGCTTACTAACCACCAAATCGACTGGGACTCTGCTGAATGCCTAACCTACAGTACTAACTATTTTCAATGACTGACTCTGGAAAGCTGGTACACAAACTTAGAACAGACGCCTATTAACAGATGTCAACAACTACCGGCACCTTACAAACGACTTATTCACAACGTAAACACTACCGACAAATGAAACGCTGACAGAACTACTTCATTTGACTAACAATAGACGGAACAGAACAACTTAATTTGACTGACAATAGACGGATCAAAACTGACCAATTACTGTTTACAAACTTAACACGAGTCTTACAGCCAATAACATCACGGCTTAACTGACCAATCAACATCAACGAACCAGACTTATAACATCATCGACTGACAACAACTTTTCACTTGACTCTGAAGATGACTTCTACTCAGGTTGTCGAAACGTCAGTCACCAACAACAGTTCTTCTCAGAACTACTCTCACCCGGACGATCACACTATACAAACTACTTTTAGCAGTATCATACAATGCATTTTGTTTTAAGCTTGAACTAATCTAATTCTTTCAACTTCCCTCATGTAGGGCTGCAAATAATTTGTTCTCTCTGGAAAGGACATATGTCCAAGTAAGACACCATCTTGGTCAGACAATGATTTGCAATGAATTGTCCGGACATCATGTCCGACCAAACTTGGCGTTTCGTCAGACATGAACAAATTTTGATCGGCCAATGTCCAATGACCAACTGTTAAGCCTGGTTTTCACAAGTGCAAGGATAACAGCTCTTACACTGTATTTCTCCGTGAAAATGGCTTCGACTCAAGCAAAAGCACAAGCGTATTTCATTTTGACAGCAAGCACAAACACAAGGATCAAAATTTGTCCTTTTTGCGCGATCATGCTTGTGCTTGCGCTTGCGTTGCTAGTGTAAACCAGGCTTTATTAATCAGGACATATGAGCCCTGCTTATTTTCATGAACAGGACTCATATGTCCTTAGAAGGTTCTTTTCTCTTGGGTGGAGACTAACATTGATTGAAAGGCCATCAACTCCCCTTGCAGTTCATAAGATAATTCAGCAATTGAATGTGGGATCTGAAATTGAATAAGGGAGAGCAGTTTGTTACAAATTGACTAGCACAAACATTTTACAATAACAACAAAATGTGAGTCAATCAGTCAGGCATGTAGTTTGCATTGTAATTTCATTGCATGTTATAGTTCAGTAATTTGTTACCATACCGGTAGTTGCTATACAACCTTTACTGTAACTCAACCAATACCTTCATTTTGGAGTGTAAGGCACAATAAAGATATACTCTTATTTGTCAGTCTACAGGGACCGCTCAGAGGAAGGGGCTAGGGGGGCTTTAGCTCCCCCCACTTTTTTACAGTAACAAGGGAAAGAAAATAATGAATGAAAAAACAAACGACAAATTACTTAAAATATTTCGATTCTGGAAGCCATATTATTGATTTAGTTTGTAAAGGACGAAAGTAACAGCAGTTACTATAGCCAAAATAAACTCACCTTCAACGTAGATACATAAAAAAAGGAAATGCGGACAGTTGTCTTTAAGGTTTTCGGTTATTATTTGAAAATGGTTACGGGTAGTCGAGGTTAGGCTACTACAGGATTATGCCCTTTACCAAAAACTTGGTTTTTAAGGGGACTTAAAAGCTAAGGCCTGTTTCATCGTTGGTCATTTCGATCCCACCAAATGGGTTAAGTTTATAAGATGATACGGTTTGTTTTCAAGCCCACTCTAATGGTACATGTAATTGATTTTGTAACATAAAGTGAAATTGCCTTTTCTGTTTTCATTTCTTCTGGTAACATCTCATTTCAAATGCATTTTCCGGTATTTAAGTGAATTTGAAATCCAAAATTTCACGGGGGAGCATGCCCTGTACTCCCACGGACCCCCCCCCCAAAGTTTACTCAGTTCAGGGTTCGACTTTCAGCCCCCCCCCCCCCCCCAACTCAAATTCTTCCTGCGCGGTCCCTGAGTCAGTCAGTCAGTCAGTCATATACATGTACATGTATCTAAATCTGTTACAGGGTTTGATGGACCATCACCAAACTGATTATGACTGAAATCTTTTAGGTACACTGTACTTTGCACGGTACCATTTTGTCACGTGACAAGCTTACGGCACGCCTATGACACTCATAAGCTAGTTGTACGCTGTAGGTTGGATTTTCACAACACAATAATTATTTGTGTCATAAACCTGTTGTTAGCATTTCACAACCATGTCACATGCAATAAAATCATACTATGTAAATTGGCCTTTACAGCTGGTTTCCAATGGCAAATATGGTATGACAAGAATAAGCATAAGTAATGGCACACATGTACAGTGCAGCTTAGTCAATAATGGTGACAGAAGAATCATAGCATAAAGATAAACACAAGCAAAATAAGAAGAAGCACATATTCAAAGTCACAACAAAATCAACGAGATTCTAGCATTTATAAGCGTACAGTAAAAACCTGCGAGTAAGAACCTTGAACATTTAAGAACCAGTTAGGCTAAAATTTGAAAATAACACTGTAGATACCTGACCATTTTTATAAGGACATATTAAGCCTCAAATTTGGAACCAGGTTCTATTTTTTAAAAATGATTAAAAATGTTTACTTTTGGGAAATAAGTTTGGACAAAGCATTACTATGCATAAAATCATGTCATATTCTAAATAATTACTTAGTGCTTCATTTTAGCATACATTGTAAGCATTTACCAGTATGTGGTATGCAAATTTTATACAAGGAATAGGCGGAAAACAACTTAAATCTCTATAACAATATTGAAACTTTTTTTCAGAAATTATGAACCTATTAAGAACCTTATTAACCTGAATTTGTGTTAATACCCCTTTATGTAAGAACCTGTTTAGGCTAACTGGAAAAATAATAGGTTCTTAATCGCAGGCTTTTACTGTACTCAAATTAGGGGAAAACATGCTCCTTCTTGTGTTAATGTTTATGCTGATATTATTATGATTTATTGGGAGAAGGGGTGGCCTAATGGTACAAGTAAATGCACTGGACTGCTAGTGCACTCACTTGTACCATGCAGTCCTTGTTTCAGCACTAACAAGGATAAGTCTGTTGGGTTCTTTGGTAAGTTGCTTCACTCTCATACTGGTAAATTAGGTAGGACCAGTGAATAATGCTGGGGGTAGCCATCCAGGATCTGGATGTCTGGGCTACAGATGTGTACTTGGCTTGTTAATATTTTTCTCTATTATGGTGAGTCATAGTGTGGACAATACAAGACAATACAGTGCATAAGTTTGTCTGCCACAAAGTGGCAGACCCAGACCTTCATACAGGGCTCAAAATAATTTTCGGACAGTTGCCGATCATGTTGTCCAGCCAGACAGATTCTAGCTCGGTCATGTGTCATTTCTGAACAGTCAAAATATTGAAAATAGCACTTTTTTAACTACCACTCATTTCTGCTGTTCGTTAGATAGTTTGTTTGCTATTTCTTCACTGTTTTAGCTGCAGCTTTTATGAATAGATCGCTTTCTAATGCCCTTCTGGTCATCAGTTATCATTCTCAAAGCCATGTATGTGACCGGTGAAAATGACCGGCAAACTGAAACTTTGTCCGGACAAATTGTCATCTTTGCCGGACATTGTCCATTGAACGGCTGTTATTTTGAGCCCTGTTTATATAAGAAAGGGCCCCCCATAATCCAGACCCTGAAAAAAGGTGGGGATGACTTCCAGGCAAGTAAACATGGCCCCTTTTGATCAATGAAGTTTTCTTCATTTAAATAAAACTCCTTATGTTATGGATCTTTTGCTAATTGACTACCATGGTATTTGGGCCGAAAAAAGTTCAAAGGAAGGTCTCAAGGCATTAGAATTGATCATTAATACAGTGGTTTTTATTTGGAGATCACCATCCTCAGAGACCCAGGGGCAGTAAGTGGGGGCAGGGGAATATCTATATGGGCGGAACAAAATCACAAAGAACAGTCAAGAACGAAAATAAGATGACTTTTCTCTCTGGTTACATACATGTAGAGTTTCAGAGAGATTGAAGTAAATGTACCAATGCACACAATGTACTTTACATGTTGAAATTAGTACTCATTGTCAGGAACAAAACAAAGTCTTGTACTTACATGGTCATAGATGCTATATGTTGCAATCAACCCTAAACATCTGTATCTGGAAATAATACAATAAGACAGACATGTTGAGGAGTTCGGTGTTTTAATTTCCACAATAAATGATAAACAGATATTGGCAAAAAAAAAAATAATAACAAAATGCCAAACATACACTGTACACATGTCTGACATGTTTATGAATCGTCGAATTCGTACGACAAGTGTACGAGCAGAAACAAACAAACAATAAAATAAATAAAATAAACCGGGTAAAGCTTACCTAGAAAATATTAAGCTTAATAAAGCCTCATGGAAACCCTCTGATGGAAACTCGTATAACTATTGTGCAAAACCTTACCTTGGAAAGACCCTTGCCCACAACAGGCGCAACGATCGGAGATCCGGTTATAGAAGACTCAATGGAGCTACACGAGAAGATAAGCTGTCTTTAGGCGAACGAAATTATCGTTCTAGCGAGTAAAAAGCTTCTTAAACATGGATTTGTACACACACTTTGACCCTGCTTCGACCGCTTCGACCCGTTACGAATCAACCGCCAAAAGTCAGAGCCAGAGAGGACGCCGGGATTTATTCATCTTGCGCATGATCGGTTCGGTCTTCGGAACCAGTTCTTCTCGGCCGAAGCAGACAGAAAGATAATAGGACGCGATGTTCTTTCCGCATACAATAAATAAATAAATAAATATTATGATATATATATATATTATAATGATATTCTTCTGGCCGGCCAAAGTTACAATAAAATATATGGAACAGAACCACGATATAACAATCCGCGATATTACAAAATCCTCGTTTTAACGAACACAATCCGGAGATCCAAACGTAAAATCTACCCCGATATTCGTTACATCGAGGTTTTCGATATAGCGAACTCTCGATATATTGGTACTTCTAAAAGCGATGTGTCACTAAAGCTTATCGAACATATAATTAATTGAAAAATAAATAAGCAGACAAATAAATAAATGAATAAATAACACAGATTTCGACTTGTGTACTTTCACAGAGTACAGAGTCCTGTTCGCAGGCTAGTTTTTCAGATATTATACAGAGCCCTGCTTATTATACCTACTCGTACCTTTTTGGTAATCTTCGGTAGCATATCAGGCGAGTTTGGCAGAGCCATGGTTCGTATTTTGGCGAGACACAGTCGACCAAAATGCCCATGTCGAGACCAAACGAGCGGTACGATTAGGTATTTACCGTAACCAAATTCAGCCAAAATCCGGTTATATTTCTCGCTCTGTTGAAGCTATGCTTGCAAGGTAAGTACGCAAATTGTGTTGACTTGCATTGGTCTTCTACACTTTTGCCAAGTTCGACGTTTGAGTCGGTGTCGCATTTCTGTCGGATAATGCAGACTAGTCGAACGTGCGGCAGAAATTCGACAGCCGATTCAGACGTTGAACTTCTTCCGAATCTAATTCGTTTAATTGAATTCGACACGGCAGATATGCGACGTATGAACCGGGCCTAACATGCATTTTGCAGAGCCCTGCTTATGCGCGTTTACATACATTTCACATAGCCCTGCTTATGCGCTTTTACATACATTTTACATAGCCCTGCTTATGCTCTTTTACATACATTTTACATAGCCCTGCTTATGCGCTTTTACATACATTTTACATAGCCCTGCTTATGCGCTTTTACATACATTTTACATAGCCCTGCTTATGCGCTTTTACATACATTTTACAAAGCCCTGCTTATGTGCTTTTACAGACATTATATAAAATTTGAAGCTATTATGCAAACACTCAAATCCTCTGTAAAACGTAGATTTACAGACTTAATAAAGAGATTTTTTCAAGTCTGTAAATTATGGTCAATGCTTCATACTCTGAGCACTAAGAATTCACAGACATTTTATAAATATTTTGTCTTTTTACAAAATACAAAAAGTATGCAAAATGTATGTAAAACCATAATTTACAAACATTCTATTATGACGGTGAAAGAAGACCTTAAAATTTCTTTTTATAGAAAGTCTGTAGAATTTAAATTTACAGAAATTTAGCCAAGTCTGTAAAGGGTTCAGTTTTTCCAGTGGAAACAGGGAACTGATAAGCCCGATTATGACGGAGAGTTTGCTCAGTACATAGCTGACAATGTGGACCATAATCTGCGAACCCTTGACGGTAACGACACCTTTCATGGCATGGGCATGATTCGTATCATCACTCCTGGCACTAACCGATAAAGAAGCGTCCCGAGACGAAAGTTAAGTCCTCAAGACATCTCAGCAGCTGGAAACGTTGGAAATAAAGGAAATAAAGTACAATGACGTAGTTGTTGCAAGAGAAGTAGATCCCACAGCGAATTTGGACATACTTTGGAAGAGGTTTCTGCTGTTTAGCACCACACGCCCAGCATGGGCTGGAATGATGCAAGCTGTCCACCGGGGTAGCCATCAGGGGAAGTCATCAATAACACTTCTACTGATGATCGACCTGAACCCAAGTGAAGTCACATGTATTTTCTTCACTCTGAAAACACGCGCGGCGCCACAACATCGCTAACCCCATCAAGATTTCGATGATAGCGATGATGACGTTGTTTGACACAAGAGCTGGAAGAAACTGTGAAATTCGTTTTCAATTCACAAACGATGTTCTTTTAGAATATTTCACCATTGTGAAAGATATATTTATTTGTTGGCTCGCTTGCAAATTTTTGTGCGATCCATAAAAGGATAATAAACTATCGCAACTACCATTTTTGGTGTAGACCGATTCGCTTCACAATTGAAAATTTAAATATAATGAGATTTATTTTGCTTATTGAATACTTTTTGATTAATTTTTCCTCCGGATGAAAGTTTTCAAGCATATTTAAAGTATATTTCATGGTTTTTGGATGAAATAAATGAAATTCTGGCCATAAACAAGCATAATAACAGAACTTCTGTTTTTGAGCCTCGTTTTCATGTTACGCAAAAGCACGACTTAGAATCCGTTAAATTTTCGAGATGTTCCCATGCATGGATCCTTTGGGACTTTTAGTATGTTGATCTACAGACTTGTTCGAAATGATTTGCGGTCAGAAAGCTTCTGTTGCAATTAGTTGCAGGTCCAACCACAAAATGACTGGACTACGGGGCGCTTATTTACTTTTGGCACCTCAAGGGAGGGCGCTTATTCGAGACAGGGCGCTTATTCGCGACAGGGCGCTTATTTAATTTTTTGATAAACAACCAAGTGTTCAAAACAAAACTTCAATAAATATTAAAATAACTAATTATAACAGAAACTACAAGAGTAACAATTTGTTAAAAGTTCGGTTTCTTTTAAAAGAATTGTTCATTTTAGCAGTAAATATATACATGTACGGTATGGTGAATGTTCCTGAGTTTATCTATTCGACGTCGATGACTTCAGTAGGGGCAGTTATTGACAACAAGGACGCTTATTAGAATAGGGACGCTTTTTAGAATAGGGGGCGCTTATAAGAATGGGGGCGCTTATTGGAATAGGGGCGCTTATTGACAAAAACACATTCGAAGGGGGGCGCTTATTCGGAAGGGGGCGCTTATTTGAAGGAGGGCGCTAAATCGAATCATTACGGTAGGTGTTTTACAAAATTAAGATGATACTTTTGGACATTTGACCATGGAAAACAAAAAATGTTTTCCAGGATTTCCGGTTTGGTTTACTTCCGGGAAGATTTTCAGACTTCCGTGTTGATTTCTATTATTCTGCGAGGACCAATAGAAGAAGAGAAATACATTTCAGTTTCCCAGAGTGTGTCCCGGCGACCCTACCGCTGACCAACCGCTGAAGGGACCGAGGAGCCGGGAGACACTCTGGGCTCGAGATTGGTAAATTCTCGGAGGATCCGATCGCTCACCGAGGATAAAAAATTCATTTTCTTAGAGCTCCGAGCAGGTTCCGAGCGATTTCCGTAATATCGGTTCCAGACTTCGCACTAGCAGACCGCATGCTCCCTGTGCCGCTGCCGTACTTGTGGCCACATTTCACGTAACACTAACCTTCAGGCCCAAAAGATTCCATAACCATCCGGTAGTCGTTCATTTGTTCGTCCTCTGGACTTATTTATTGCATCTCCTTCCGTCGCTGCCCTGCCATGTACATCGGCGAAATTGGGTGCACTCTAAGGGAACGTTTTGGCGAACATCTTCGAAGCATTACGAAGAGTGCGCCTGGCCTCCCCGTCGCAGAGCATTTCAGCTCAAACAGCGCAGCCGACGCACAGGTCCGCGGCGTCAAGCTCTACGGTGGTATTAAACAAGGAAAGGAAGAGACAGGAGATGCGTCTAATTTTCCAGCTTGGGACCTGCCAGCCGAGATATAGGAAACGTTGCCATAGCAATTTTGTAATTTTACTTGTGAAATTATAAATAAATGCTAAAATTGTTGCGCCAAAATAATTAAGGAGCCTGAGTTTGTTACCTATGATGTATTTAATTGAAAAATTAACTTTGTTTTCTTTATCATCCAGGTCATGCATGCAAACTAAATACAACTTAACGTGACGTACCCCGTAGATGATTGTTGATGGTAACCATAGTGATCGGTACCACACTTGATAAACATTCCGATGTCAATTTATAGTTAATTTCGAGTTAAGTAGGTTTTACAGGATTATTTTCTTGCTTGCGGTACATTTTTTCCGCGGATCATGAAAAAACATCGCAACATTTAGAACCCGCAAACATTTTAAGCCATATAAACTGGTTAAACCTCACGCAGCCCGTTCTTCATAGTTTTTTAAATACTAAAACAATCTTGTGTCATTTTTAGACCTGTAAACTTTCAATTGCCACATAGGTCTACGCACTTTCCTATAAAGAAGGGGCCATAAGATCGATTTCGGGCAACGTAATCAAGACATATTATTTAAAACTTTAATAACTGAAAAGTTCAGATAAATTACTCACGTCAGTCCACTGAAGCAAATCAGCTTGCCTCTTTGTTTTGATTTGAGAAAACACTTGAAAACTCCGCAAATTACACCACTGTGCGTCATTCATCGTGCTGTTTGCACTTCACATGTGCGCGGTTTACGTCAGCCCGAGTCAGCGTTGTACGACAATTTTTTTTGAAAAATTAACGGAACGAAGAGTGAGGGCAAAACTGGGGGAATATAAGTTCCTAGCACTGGCAAGTGTAGCAGGGTTCATACAGAAAAGACCTAAGGTAGATGTTCTCCCAATCGATCCAGAGCAACTTGGTTTGAAGAGATTTACACAATTTTATTTTAACCGTGTAATAACGATAAATATTGCCCGTGAACAGAACTAATGACGCATTAAGATTGTATCCACAAATTTCAGGCTACAGTCACGCGCTGCACCGTTTAAGAATTAAGGCAGAAATGGGCTGTGCTGCATCTTCTTCACCAAGGACCACAGTACAAGGTTGTTCTTTGCCTAAAGACGTGAGCGGAAGGGATGAGCTCCGAACAATGACTTCTCCTCCATACAAATGGATTTGTTATTTGACAATACATAGGTCCAGTGGCGACTATGTCGGAACTGGATTCAAGATCCATCTTCCTGACGTTCATCGTACTGCCATTGTGACTAGCGGCCATGTGACATACTCGCGCATGGATAAAGAGTTCGCCAACAGCATCACCGTAAAGTTCCCAGGACAAGCCCCGATTGAAGTTAAGTCTAAAGACATCTATGCAGCACCTGAATATATCGACTCAGGCAATACAGACTATGACTATGGCCTTATTCTTCTTCCAGGAGCTGGCAATTCTAACGATGGCTTCAGTTGGTCAGCGATTGTCCCGGATGAAGAGCTGAACAACCTTGTGGTAACCAGCTGTGGATATCCAGCTGACAAAAGGCCACGCGGAACCATGTGGATTACAGGTGGAAAAATCACAAAAATCACAGCAAATCGGATTTCCTACATGGATGATACGGCAGGCGGACAGAGTGGGAGCCCTGTGTACACATGGTACGATGGCTACTGGACCGTTCTCGGTGTTCATCAGGGCGCCACCTTACACCCCGGCACCACTGATGGGGAATGTCCTAATTATGCTGTACGATTCACAGTCCAGATGATTTACCGTTTTCTGGAATTTATGAAAGAGCAGAATTCGATTTTAAATGCATTGAATCTGTTGAATTCCGCAATGTCTACCTTCGTTGTGACGGAACAGGAGTAACTAAATGGGAAGGACCCGGAAGTGGAACTGTCAACTGCCAGTATTTTCCACCAGGCGGTCTTGAAGTCTTTTACATATACCCTGTGGAAATGACTCCATCATTGGCCTCCAAAAATACCTATAAAGGGTGATAGAAAGTCAAAAGTTTAAGAATGTATTTCTCCGCATGGATGGAAAGGACATGAGCCATTTCGACTGCCCTGGAGAAGGCGAGGTGAACTGCCAGTACACTGCAGGCAGCTATGAAATATTTTTCATGGAACAAGTGCGTTTGGACTCGCGTTACTCGTTTCGAAGTGTTCAGTTTCCTCACTGCTATCTCCGTTTAGACGGGAACGGAATTCATCACAAGTTAGATAATGGCGGTGGCACAGTTAATTGCCAGTGGTACGATGACCCATCCAAGTCCGAACCACGCCCATACGAAAATTTTTACGTGGAACATCCTTGGACAAATATGAAGTGATATTGCATTTTGATTGGCTTTATTTATGTATGTAGCTCTAGTAAATATAAACTAGTTATACTGGAAATAGAGATTGAATATCTGTGCGGTTCATCGGCTTAGGATTATGAGAAGTCACGGGTGAAAGAATTTGACTTCAACCACCGATCTTTTAAGTGACTGTCACAATTAGACTACGAGTCCGAGTTTCTTATGGGCGAATAGTGAACGACTCACAGCTGAAGGGCGAGAAGTCTAATTGAATAGTAGACAATACAAGGATAACAGTCAGAACTGAACTAAACTGATGTCAAGCATTTTTTTAAGTCAAACAATTTTCCCTTCTAACGCACGCACGGTCTTGTTCTACTGAGGGAATAGCCAACCGATCCAATCATATTCGTGGATTTCCAATCAGTTTGAGTGTATAACGGCAAGGCAATTGGACGCAAGTAGTCGCAAGTTGAACTTGCGTACAGACTTGCGTTGGCTGGCCAAACAGACTCGCAAGTTTACTATCCATGCTCGCAAGTGCACGCAAGATGTGAAAAAAGCCATTTTAATGCTACTGCGCGTTCGCTGCAATTCAGTACTTGAAGCAAACAGCAAAAGTTGCGTTGTCTTGCGTTGGGTGGCCAAGCGGTGAAAAACTTGCGTTGACTTGCGTGCAAATTTGACCTCGACAAAAGTGAGCGCAAGTCAACGCAAGTGCACGCAAGTCCTGGCCAAACGGAGACGCAAGCAACATTCCAAAAATAAGCCAGTGGCTTAAATTTGTTCATTGTCCCTTTAAGGTGGGCTTATTTCTTTATTTTTGAGCGCTTAAAATACGGCGGGGGGGGGGGGGGGGGGTGCGGGGTGGGTGGTTTCTTGGATGGAAATTTGCGTTTCGAAAATCTTTGTTTTTTTTCTGGTAATTTTTTGGTGCGTAAGAATACCACATCCTAAAACTCTCTAAACATAACAATATGAAAGCCAACACAAGTCCTACAGTCGCTCTGAGCATTCTGTAAACATAAGATACAAAATAATCCCTACAAGAGGGTCCTGAAAGGAGGGGGGATATAAATTCCATTCCCAGCCTATTGTTTTTTACTGAAGTTTCCAAATCCCATTCCCAGCTAGTTCTACTGATTCCCAGTCCCTTATCCAAATCCCATTTCCATTATACTCCTTCAGACCCCTCCTACAAAAGAGGTTTATTGTAATCGGAAAAGTTATAACTAAAATACGCCCATGACTCAAATTCCGGAGGGCATATTTTTGGAAGGATTTTTGCCTTTGAAATTTGGAGGGGCTTATTTTATTTACTTTATTTATTTATTTTGGGGGGAGGGGGGGGGGGTTATTTTCGGAATTTTACCATACTTACTAACCGTTTTGTAATGAGCTTACTTATCGTTTTGGATCTTTTATAGCCACTTAAGATTAAAATTTTTAGTTACATTGTCAACAATTATTTAGTCAGCATTTATTTTATTTATTGTTGTTAAAATTTAGCCGTGTCCGCATTTAATCTCCAATTGTATTTTAAATATATAGTTAATTACATTTTGATATCAAGCCACATTAACCCTTTATTTTGTAATCATTTGTTCAAATTTGTATAAAAATTCAACAGCCTGAACACTGTAATCACTTGTAAGTAATTCTGTATAAGTTTTGAACTGTACCACTGCTAATAAAGAATGAAAATGAGATGATTACTGTAAAACCCTGCGTATAAGAACTTGGGTTTTAAGAACCTGAACCTGTTTAAGAACCCCCCTCCCCCCACATAAAAACATCTTAAGGCTAAAATTTTAAGTTAGGTTCTTATCAGTGGAGTTGTGGGAAAAGTGTATAGGTAGAAACTGCCGAATTAAGATCATCATCTGATTACGGTATATTTAAAAGTAACTTGACATAACAGTACATACCTGCACTGTACTGCCTTTCGGCATTATAGTATAAATGATTTATATTGTATTACAAGATGATATTAAAAATATATTTAAATGAAATTCAAATGAAAATATAAGAACCGATCTTAAAAACCTTGGTAGTCTAAATTTGCTTTAAGTACCATTTATATATTAAGAACCTGTTTAGGTTAAATAAAAAAATCCAGGTTCTTATACGCAGGGTTTCACTGTACTACATTTTATTCAACACAACCCGCAGTTCATGGTAAGACACCTTTTTAGGGACCCTCAGTTCGCAGTATGAGTACAACTTTTCAAACCTTGTACTTATGCCTTCAATTATTACATTCCACACCAATTTCATGTAGTTTGTCTTCTATTTATCTGGACAGCAACAGGGAGGAGTGAGGTCTCTGGGCATTTATCTGGAGTAAAATTCTGAAAGTCATTCTAGTTATTCAATGCTTTCTCGTGGTATACTATAGAATATCCCACGAGTCACTTGTATTTCCTCAGGGGGATATTCCATAGTATACCACAAGAAAGTGTTGTGTAACTATTTTATACCATGCCATAGAAAATACGCTTATTAAACTTTGTCGAGAATAAGATCACAGCGCAGGATGGGAAGGTTGAGTTAAATACTGTCGAATATATAATGACTTTCCTGGATTCTGATTGGCTGTTTTTTCTATGGCATGGTATAAATACTAAAGTGTGTACTTGCATTGCTTTCAAAGGTGCCTATTTGTGCATGCAGAATAATGAATCTCATTGTTTCATTCCATGGCAATTTTATTCCACCTCTGCTCAGTGATCATTTATTCTTCATGACACAGAAAGCATTCCAGAATTTTAAGCGAATTGTCAAATGTAAACACTGTCTTTTACAAGCTTCCAAGGATCTCTTGTAACCCACAAAATAATACATCATTAAAATGAGGCCACAACAAGCACAGTCTTGATCATTTTTGAGGCAGGGCAGTCACGCGTTGCATATCATCATGATGCCAGATGCTCAGGAAAGACCTGAAATACAATAAATCAATTTGAAAGTTAAAACTAAAGAGGCAAAAACTCTCGAAGCCTCTCAAGGTACAAGCCTTGTGGCCCACAATTTTCAATGCTACACTCCAGTTTCTCCAGGATGAAGCAGCTAAGAGTATTGCTTCTCCATTTGCTTCCCAGTAACAATTTACAAGTAGCCATTTATAGAATGTACATCTTGGTAAGGAGGTGTGGGAGGCCTAATGGTTAGCGCGCTCTACTCGGAGTCGAACGGCCCGGGTTCAAGGCCTGGCCGGGGTGCTGCGTTGTGTTCTTGGGCAAGTCACTTTACTGTCACAGTGCCTCTCTCCACCCAGGTGTATAAATGGGTACCGGCGAATTTACTGCTGGGGGGTAACCCTGAGATGGACTAGCATCCCATCCAGGGGGGAGTAGCAATACTCCTAAACAAGAGCGAGAAGAAAAGGCTCAGAGTGAGCTCAACTGAAGACAACGAAGACAGCGACGCCATTGTTGAACTGACGGTCTCGGAATTTCAACGCATCATCACCAGAGTTACAAAAATTGAGGAGGAGGCGAAACACCGCGAGGCACGTATCGCTCATCTGGAGAAAGAATTAATACTGGCCAAAGAAGAAATTAAGAATATTAAAACCACATCAACAGAGCTTGGAGAGTCTCTCCAATTCACACAGAGGGAACACGAAGAGGTTTTCGAACGCATTAACGAGTGCGAACGCGAACAAGCTGCACACGACAACGACATAATTAAGCAAGAAATCTATAGTCGCAGATGGAATTTGATATTCTACAAAATACCCGAGCGACAGGAGGAAAACTGCAAAGCGTTGGTTAAACAAGTTCTCATTAAAGATCTCAAAATGGATCCGTCAGAAGTACAGTCAGTTATGTTCTGCGGTGTTCACCGTTTAGGAAAACGCAGCAGAGGTCGAACAAGGCCCATAATTGCCCGCTTCACATGCCGTGCCGACAGAGACAAAGTCTGGAAGCTACGACGAAACCTCAAAAACTCTCATGTAAATCTCGGAGAAGATCTTCCGAAGCGCGTCCAAGATTTGAGAAAAGATGTCCTAGTCCCGGCTATGAAGAGAGCGAGAAGAGATCCAAGAAACAAAGCGCATGTAAACGGGGACAAACTTATTGTCAACGGAAAAGCCTACTTTCATTTCAACATCCCTGCCCGCTGGCTAAACGCCGAACAAGAAGATCAAGAGGCGGAACATGACGAAGAATCACCGGATATAAACGCTTCGGCGACAGACTTTACATACGAAACAACGGTCGAGTAAGTACTAACTTTCACGAAGCGAACCTTCGTAACACTTATCTACTTATTTATTTGTTTGGTTCCTATTTAAAAAGTAGACCTTTTTTTCCTGTGCGGAGCACCGCTAGATTTTGTCTATAAAAAATTATTCCTTGATGACCAACACGCACACCGATTACCGAATTTGCGTTCAGGCCTTTAGAGCCTATTTTATTTTACTTAAAATTATTTCTCGTGGTAATAGTTGTTTCAATGTTTTTGTTCTTTGGCTTTTTAGTTTTGTTTGTATATCATATACTGCTTCCACCTTATGCAAATTCTACCAGATTCATCAAATACCATCTGAAAATGCTAATTTCTTTCTTACACCTTTGCAAATTTATAACCATTCAACAACTATGACGAATCAACCTACTTTTCCTATCTACAAATCCCCAAGAGGAATGTTGTCAAAGGTACATCATGTTTTCTGGTCTTCAAAAGATGCCATTGTTACTTTTTCTTTGGAATATTCACACTAAACCTGAAATGTCTCTCTCTTAATGTAAGAGGGCTAAATAAATCGATAAAAAGACGCTCCATCTTTAGGTGGCTTCACAAACAAAATAAGGATGTTATCTTTCTTCAGGAAACGTACAGCTCCAACGAAACCGCTAAAATCTGGGAAACAGAATGGGGCGGAAAAGTTCTTTTTAATCACGGAACATATCACAGCAGAGGAGTAATGATTCTATTTAACCCCAAATTAGATTGCCAAATTGACGAGGTAGTCCGAGATAAAAACGGAAGGTTTCTTAGCACAAAGATCACTCTTGATGATTGTCAAATCGTTTTAACCAATGTTTACGCTCCAAACGACACTAACCAACAAGTACTCTTTTTTAAGGAGATTCAAAAATCTCTCAGCAAGTTCGCGCAAGAGAAATTTATTATTGGTGGTGATTTTAACTGCGCTCTTTCACCAAGTGACAAAGAAGGAGGGAATCCTACTTCAAAAAAACAATCCGTCATTAAAGAAATTGATAATTTATGTCACCTTTACAGTTTGTGTGACATTTGGCGCTCCTTAAATCCGACTGCAAAACAATTTACATGGAGAAACAAGTCTTTTAAGGTCCAGTGTCGCCTAGATTACTTTCTAATATCGAAAGAGCTTAGTAGCACTACAATCAAATGTGATATTTTGTACGCTCCAAATACAGACCATTCTGCGATACAATTACATCTATTAAGCGAAGAGTTGAAACAACAAAAGGGACCTGGCTTTTGGAAATTTAACTCTTCCCTTCTTGAAGATAAGCAATACGTTTCTGACTTGCGCAAAAACTTAACAAACTTCATAGAAAAGTACCGAGACGTTGAAGACTTAGGCCTAAAATGGGATCTTGTCAAAATGGAAATTAGAGGTTTTACTGTCAAATTTTCAAAAATCAAAGCAAGAAGAAGACGAGATGAAGAAGTTTTCCTCCAAAAGAAAATCAACGAATTATTTACAAAAGCCGAAAAGAATAGAAACAACAGGCCAATAATTTGTGAACTTAATTCTACTCGAGCTCGTCTAGAAAAAATAATGGCACTTAAAACTCGCGGCACCATCATCAGGAGTCGCGCAAGATGGCATGAACAAGGAGAACGCAACAACAAATATTTTTTAAACCTTGAAAAAAGAAACCACTCCAGAAAGTTAGTCTCTAAACTGAAGCTACCGAACGATTCTGTCATAACTAACCAGTTTGACATTTTAGAAGAACAAAGTAAATTTTATAAATCGCTATATACCTCGCAACACGCGGAAAATGTTAAGAAACCGGAAGAGGGCGTTTTCTTTAATCCCAGCAACATCTCAGCTTTATCGGACCATGAACAGGCTCTATGTGAAGGTTTGATTACAGAAAATGAGGCTTTCAAAGCACTCAAAGAATTTGCAGCAGCCAAAACTCCGGGTACCGATGGTCTGTCGACTGAATTTTTAAAATTTTTCTGGCCTGAGCTTAAATCTCTAATTGTTGAAAGTTTTAATTATGCTTTTCTTAACGGTTCCTTGTCGATATCCCAACGACGAGGTATAATTTCGCTTATTCCCAAAAAAAATAAAGACAAAACCATCCTTGAGAACCTAAGACCAATATCTCTTTTAAACGTTGATTACAAAATTCTCACTAAAGTTTTGGCTAATCGTTTAGAAAAGGTATTACTAAAAATAATAAATCCCGACCAAACCGGTTATGTGAAAGGGCGATACATTGGAGAAAATATCAGATTGATCCAAGATTTGATGTTCCATTTGGATAAAGAAAATTCGCCTGGCATCGCCGTTTTTGTCGATTTCCGGAAAGCCTTCGACACAATTGAGTGGAACTACCTGGAGAAGGCTCTCACACTCTTTAACTTTGGGCCCGATTTCCTACAATGGTTCAAGACTGTATATTCAAATATTTCTAGCTGTATTCTCAACAATGGTCACGCTTCTCACTTCTTTTCTTTAACTCGTGGAGTGAGACAAGGCTGTCCAATATCAGGCCTTCTTTTTGTTATTGGTCTTGATCTTCTCGCAAGAGCCATCAAAAATCACGATCTTATTAAAGGAATTACAATAAGAAACCATGAAATAAAAACCACCATGTATGCAGATGACACCACAGTCTTTCTTAGCGATACAGAATCTGTTCCCCATTTACTCGAACTGCTAAACCAATTTAAGGTTGTCTCCGGCCTAGAAGTCAATTCCACCAAAACCGAAGCTATGTGGCTCGGCAAATGGAAAAATAGATGTGATACACCTTTCAATTTCAAATGGCCCGTCGACCCGATCTGCGCTTTAGGCGTCTTCTTTTCCTACGACACCACAAAAGCGGATAAGCTTAACTTCGACGAAAAGTTGCGAAGTATGGAAAAAGTTTTGAATATTTGGAAAAATAGGAAACTGACTTTAATTGGCAGAATAAATATCGTTAAAACTCTAGCCTTATCCAAATTAATTTTCAACAGCTCTAACCTCAGTTTACCAAAGGACTTGCCTGACACGATCAACAACATGATTTTTAATTTTATTTGGGAAGGTAAACCTCCCAAAATAAAGAAAACTACAGTCATAGGACAAAAAAACAAAGGCGGCCTAAAAATGATTGACTTTAAGGTAATGGAAACCGCTTTAAAAATCTCATGGATTAACAGGATACACCAAAACTCTTCCTCCTCCTGGAAAATTCTCATTGAACATTTCTTTAGGCAACATGGCGGCCTTTCTTTCCTATTAAACTGCAGATACAATTCAAGGCAACTTGATCTAAACAATGCACCACCCTTTTACCAAGTGATATTAAAGCATTGGCAGGAAAACAAACATATTATCTCAGAAGACAATATTAAACGGCAAAATGAAATTATATGGAATAATAAAAACATCTTAATAAACAAACACATGATCTATTTAAAACAATGGCACCAAAGCGGCATTACCTTTATTAGTGACTTGCTTGATGATGATTTTGGTTTCTTATCGCATACCACATTTCAACAAACTTTTCAGCTGAAAATCCCGTTCACAACTTATTATGGTCTAATAAACGCAATTCCACCAAGCTGGAGATGCGAAATCAAAGCAGCAAAAGACCAATTTGAAAACGAAAATGCGTCGCAAGAATCCCCTTTACGCAATATTATTAACACCCGTTCTGTTTATGCAGCTATTACGGATCATTACTTCCAACCTCCAACTGCTGAACAAAGACTTCTACGGTATGGTTTCTCCCAAGAAAGCCTAAAAAATGTTTACAACTTCCCTTTTGCAATTACGATCGAAACAAAGCTTCAAATCTTTCAATATAAAATCATCCATAATATACTTCCTACCAGGTATTCGCTTTTTCGTATGAATTTATGCGACTCTGAAACTTGTCATTTATGTAAAACGCAGCCGCAAACATTGCCTCATCTACTCTACCGATGTCCTAAAATTTCTAATTTCTGGACTGCATTTCAAAAGTGGTGGTCCGAAAAACAACAAAATACAATTACTCTTTCAGAACGCGATATCCTTTACGGCTGGCATGACAACGCCATACAAACAAAAGATATTTTAAATTACATATCACTTGTAGCTAAGTATTATATCTTTTGTACGACCCAAGACTGCGATGATGTACCTTTTGACGGCTTTCCTCCTTTTCTAAAAAACAGATTGGATACTCTACAACATATTGCAGTTAGAAATAAAACTATTAACAATTTCGAATTAAAGTGGAAAGAATTTATGTAAGCTTATTTCCTTGTTTATTTATTTTTCTTTATTTATTTATTTATTTATTTTTTTTTTTTTTTAAATATTTTTTATTTATTTATATTTTTTCATTTACTTTATCTTCCTATGTACCTGTACCTTTATTTTCATATGTAAATTGTAACAGTTTATAAACTACGTAACTTAATTGTAACTTACGTCTGCTCTTTTTTTCTTACACTGTAACATTTGTACAATGTTAAAATGGCAATAAAGATATTAAAAAAAAAAAAAAAAAAAAAAAAAATACTCCTAGTCGCTTCATGCTACAGAAACCAGGATAAGCTCCGGCTGTATGGGCCACTTGGCTTGGACACAGACTACCTTTTTACATCTTGGTAAAGGGTGGTACTGCAGAGTAAAGCATCACACCTGAGAACACATCTCAATATCTAGAACCATTGATGATCAGATCTAAACTCCAACAAAGCCACAGCCCTCACATGCCCTTGTACCATCATCTCAAGAAGCTTGATTTACAGTCTAACAGATGAGCTCCATTCTTTCTAAACTACTCGGGAGCACGTCAACTCGCTCTTAACAGACACCTCTTTAAAACTGACACTTCTGTTAGATGGCCACTTCGTGACGGTGTTGGTCTCATCTCTGCCGTTTTTCAGTCATTTTACTGTAACCAAACTCCCTATAAGTCGGACACCTCTCTAAAACGGACAGTTGGAGCCAGCCCTCGCATTGTCTGTTTTAGAGAGAATTATATTTTACTAATTTTACTATTATTTCCCACCACAAGCTCAGCCCAGCTTACCACAAGTCTCTCATAGCTCAGTTGGTTAGAGTGCCCAACCAGTATCTGGGAAGCCATAGTTTCCATTCCTGTTGGGAACTCAGATTTTTTTCTTTGTCCCACGCTTGTGTCATGTCGAACATTATTTTCATCTTCATTATTTATCACCGAGCTTGAAATTTACCATCTTTATTATTTACTACTCCTCACCATTTGCCAGTTTGCACTGCCTGAGTGCCTCATTGAATCCCTGACACAGAGTGATATCTCCCTGGTTCTGTGCACACTCAACAAATTGTCGCAGTTCCCACTGACAGGGCAGCTGATTCTGTTGCTGTGGCTGGTCGTAGCTTTGGTACGGTGATGCCGCTGTATCCTGTTGATATGCCGGCTGTTCTGATCCTCCACCATGGCCACCAAACAGAGCACCGCCGACAGCATGACCCTTCATGTACATAAAAATATTTAAAGTTAAATATGAGCTGTTTCCTGCATTTTGTTGGCAGCCGTGCATGAACTTCACTCATAATGCCCGTGGGCATCAGTGGAAAGTCTGACCCCAACTAAAAACCACATTAGATTTTAACAAGCTCTACCTATTAAACATTTTTCAGTCAATCAGCCAGTCACTCAGTCAGCCAGTCCGCCAGTCAGTCAGCCAGTCAGTCAGTCAGTCAGTCTGTCTGTCTGTCTGTTTGTTTGTCAAGACTTTATTCATGAGTGTAGCACAAAATAGCGTAAAAATACTAACAAACCTGTGACCCCTACTTCTGCTCAATAACCTCTTATTGTGACTTCAACTTATACCTCAATATTTAAATCATTGGGCCACTGATATAGGCAAACGTTTACTTCTAGAACTTTTCAAAGGTAAAAGCAAAGTTTGTTTTAACGGCACATCAGTTATGTACAAGTTTATCTATATCTCGTTTATACATCTGACAAGAATACAAACAAAAAGTCGAAGTAATATTACTGCAGATCTTTAAACATGCATGTGCAGATGTATTATGCTTTCAAAACTTAAGCTTATATTCAGTGTTATTTATATTGCGTCAGAATGAGCTCGCACTCTGTTGTACATATTTTTTTGCCTTTCAAGTTTATAAGGTAAAACAAATTCTAAAAATTTATTTAACAGGATTTCTTACCACAGTTGAACCGATCGCTACACCAGCAGCCGTAGAAGCCATTTGTCCAAACAGTCCAGGTTGCTGTGGTCGTGGTGCCGGTTGCGCCACGCTAGAAGCAGGTCTGGCTGCTGGCACGCTAGAAACTGGCCTTGGAGGGGCTCTTGGCGGTGGCGATGCCTTACCAAACATTGGAGATGAACGACCGCCAGATCGTCTTCCGCCACGAGGCATTATTATTGTATATTTTTTACTGAAATTGAACGAAAACTTCAACTTATGTAACACGTACTTTAGAACAAAATGGCGTCCAGGTTTATGATGCAAACTCGTGTTCCTATTGGCTCATCATGACGTTGCCAATTTAGCCTTCCCTGGTGTCATTGCGTTCGTTTATCTCTTCCCCATTCCACACTCGGAAATGGAAGGCTACTCAAAAATAACAATAAAATTGCAGGTTTTGAAAATGTTGTAACTACTATTTCAAATTAACAAAGAGCGAGATGCAAATCGGCATACCAAATAGTTCCAAAAGTTCACTTTTTTAATGGTAGTCCTATCACTACAATACCGCATCCCAACAGAAGCCCTCCCATTGTTACTTTATTTTTTCTGTAGCTTTATTCATTCTTTTCTAATGATTAGTTATCGTACTCCTGTAAATTGGCCTGTAAAGCTCCTTTGGGAGAAACTACATAAAAATTCTTTACTCCAATTAAATTTGTTGATTAGTTGTTATGACAACAGCGATTAGAAATGATCAATCATGTAAGCGAGGCTGTAGAAAGAGCATTCAACAACTTGTGGCTGCAAGAAAATGTGAAGCTCCAAATGTTTACGACCTGAGAAGAGTATTTCCAAACTAAGTTATGGAAGTAGGATCGGACAGAATTTCTACTCCGATTCGTGCGCCCTCGGATAAAGATTCTGTTATTTTGAGCCGTGCAAGCGGATCGAGTTCTCCCTTCGGTTTTCGCAAGGTACGGCCGCGCGCGCGTTCGAATTTGACAACATTTTATTTTGAAGCCCAACATTGTGTGAGATTTGAAAAATATTTTGTCCACTCACAGGCCGCATTAAGTCCTCCAACTGGAATTCTTCGAAGAGAGAGTTCAGGCTCGTTATCTCCTGAAGGTGATGACTTTTTTCACAGCGTTGAAGGTAAAGATGATGAGGATGATTGGGACACGGATTTGGAAATAGACGGTAGGTAAAAATCACATCGTTATTGTCATTTGCGAGCTGTTGAGAGTGAAAATGCTTGCGGTTTGATTAATGTAAGAATGCTTTTTATTATTGAAAGAAGCTGTGAATTAAAATGATCAATTAGAACCGACAGCTCATTATTTCAAAAGTGAAAGAAATAAAGACTGATCGATACTGCTCATTTACATCTATTAGATTACTTTTCGTACAGATGCCCTCAGCGTTTGTTTGCTTAACATTATCTTGAAAGCATCTATCTGTAAACCTCCTACAGTTGTCCTAACAACGTAAATGTCGCTGTTGTAATATCTTTGAACTCTTTGCGAAGTTCAAGAAAACGTTAAGTTTTGTTGTTTTGTTGAAAGGGTTGTACGTGTTAATTTACTCCTTTGAATTGGATCCCTCGAGAATTCATGAGACGTTAACAAATTAAGAGTTGTTTCTCTCGAAAAGCAAAGTTTTATGACACGAACCCTTCTTGATTCGTGTTCCTAGCTGAACCGTGAAAATTTTAGCGTGGGATAGTATGCAAATAAGTGCACTGACTTTGAGAACGACACGAATATGTTTGTATCTTCAAGAACTTGTTTACTCTTTCCTTTAGATGAAAAATGATATAAAAATGTTTTAGTTTTGTAACATAACCATCAGTAATTTTTTAAGTCAGTTAAATAGCATTCCGTGATATTTTAGCTGAAGCGCTTCAATGCGTGACTTGTCGTGAAAATTAAATGCACTTATGTCTAATGATTTGACAGATATTTTATACTTTGGTTGAGTATTCATCACTCTGTTAGCTTCATCCGTCTATGCTACCCTTCTTCTTGTATATATGGCTCAGTTTTGTTTTTTGTTTGTTTGAAGTTACAGTGTATATTACAGTCGAAGCTCTCGTAAGCGGACACCCTCGGGAACGAAAAAAGTGTCCGTAACTGGAGCTGGCCGCTTACGAGAATGGTTCTCGTAAGCGGCCACTAGAGGTGTAGGGGAAAGATGGCCGCTTACGGGAGCTTATCCAGCTAACAATAATCGGATGAACGTGGATGACGACAAAACAAACACTGAAATATGGTACTGTAATTACTGTAAAATCATTGTGACGAATGGCGATGTGAAGTTGATTTATAAAAACAAGATACAGAGGTTGTTAATAGGATTTTCTTTGGGGTGTCCGCTTGCGGGAGCTTAAAAACAAAGAAAAAGTCTAAGTCGTAATCTCTGAAAGTGTCCGCGGCCGCTTACGGGAATGTCCGCTTACGAGAATGTAAAAATACAGAGTTTGTATGGGAGTTAAAACGGGGTTTCAAACAGGGCGGCCGTAAGTAGAGCTGTCCGCTTCTAGAGTGTCCGTTAAGAGAGCTTCGACTGTAGTTAGCTGGTCAAATGAAGGTGAACTGATTTAAAAAGCATCAATGAAAGTGGTCTTTGTGAGCATTCGAGCACAGCATCTTCTTTGCCAGCTCGAGCACCCAGGGGATGTGCGAAGGATTTTTTTGGGGTCAAAATTTTCGATTCCGGGATTTTTTTGGGTGTGAGAATTTGGCAGTTATTTTTTTGGGTGCATTGATTTAAATAGGGGATTATTTTGGGTGTTAAAATCAAACTAAAGTGCCTTAGCGTGGCTTTGGAACAAGGGATTTTTTTAGGCGTTTTTTTTGGTCCAGGGATTTTTTTGGGTAATGTCGGAAGACTTAGGGAATTTTTTGGGTCCTGAGTTTTGCCTCCATTCGATCATCCCCGTCACTTTGATCCCGGAGTACCCCCCCTGGGCATGAGCATTGACAAAAGTTAGCCTTGCGAGCAACGAGCACTTGTCAAAAAGCTTCCTCCACTAAAAACCGAGCATGCAAGCACTTGTAGAAATATGTGAGCAAGAGCAAACCAGCACCCACTAAAATTTTGCGAGCATTCTGAGCAGAAGCCTGATTTTGCAGGCAGTGCAAAATTTTGGGGACCATTCATGACCCCTAACAAAGAATCGAACCATAGCATATATTATTGTAGTCAAAACATGATGGTCTGTTCCCATGTTCGTGCCCTGGACTATTTATTGGCCTATTCCAGGAGGGGTGGGGTATGCTGACAGTAACTATCAAACCTTGGCATTTAACCCCCCCCCCCCCACACACACACACACACACACACACACACACACCCATAAAGTTTCCAATGATCTTCCATGGGGTGGGTATGGATATGTCCAAGTGCTGTGCATTTAATATTATATCTTCCACTTTTTGTAATTTTAGAAGGCAAAGAAGAGTATGATGTGACAGGAAGAGCCACATATCTCCAAGCTTGCAGGGATTCAGGAGTTATCCCAGTTTCATATTTTCATCGAAATCTACAACAAGCCGACATTGACATCAAGCACCATGGCTTGGGTCCAATGGGCGCTAAGGCTATAGCAGTCGCTTTAGTGGTGGGTATACTGTGCAACCATAGTTAAACAGCAATCACATGAAATGGGTATACTGTGCAACCACAGTAAAAGGGGCTAGGTCATGATATTTAGGAAATTCTATTTATTTTCATTAATAAAGCATTTCGCGTTTCAGCCTTTTAACTTTTCAATCACACTGTTTCTAGTCTGATTTGTATGTAGGTTCATTCTAATTTTTATATTTTTATATTATTTTTACATATAGTAAACAGTGCTTTATAATATTTATAGCTTTAGCGCTATATAAATGTATAAATTATTATTTTAATTATAAATTATTTATTTATTATAAAGAGTTGTAAACTTCAAATTGGCAGAGCAAAAGTCATTTATTGACAAAATCATGGCCATATAGCAAACAAAGATGATTTTCGAGCACTGTAAATGACATTTTCATACGAATTGAAATAAACTTGAAAAAAGCCCAGCCAACGTTTTTCAAGTTTACCCAAACGCAAGATTTCTGTTTTAATCTCCTTGAATTTTGTGCATCTTGCCCCTTTTTAGCCTTTCTGTGTTTCTTTTGAGGTATTCTACAGTTTTAAGCTGTTATTGTGATATTTCAGTTAATTCTATGACTGGTTGGTCAGTGCCCAAATTGCCTAAAATTGCACGACAAAGCCCCTTAAACCACGTTGACTGTTTTTTTTTTTCAAGGCAACTTGAAGTGATTGGTATCAACTTGATTCTTTATTATTTAACAGACTAATACATCTGTCATCAAGCTCAACTTGGGAGACAACTGGATTGGAGCTGAGGGAGCTGGTTACATTGCTGAAATGCTGCGAGAAAACTGCTATATTTCTGACCTGGTATGATATAAAATAATGTACAATTTCACTTATTATCCATTATTATTAGGCAAATAATATGTTCAGAGGGCTACAGCTACATAATCCTTTGCACACATTTCATGCCTATAATACAACGTCAACTGTAAATACAAGACATTTTGCAGTGGTGCATTAACACCCCCCTCCACCCCCCCCCTCCAATTTTGTCAAAAGTCAAGAATGTAAACTGAATATGGTTTTGCTGCCCCACATTTAAAGGAGCAATGTCACAATATCTAAAGTCATTTTTCTGATTCCTTTCAAATTAAAGGAAACCTCATAATAATAGTTTTCTAGCATAGAAAAACAACAAAGCAGTAATAAAAAGGCGAAAATAACCAAGCAAGGTTTTAACTGAGAAATATTAAGACAGATTTCTAATGACAAATTTGAAAAACTTTGCTAATTTTTTCAAAATGTGTTGTCCATGACGTAGCTCCTTTAAGATGTCAAAACTTCACTTCAGCCTCTCCCCTTTCCATTTGCAGCACATCCAAATCTGTGACTGCCTTGTTAAAGCAAGCCTTTCTTTTAATTGTAGGTTTCTTTTGATCAGCAACAGCCCTGTTTTAACTACCATTGAAAGCTCTTTCTATGGTGGTCACCTTATTTTCCTACCTGTAGGTTGATCAGAAAATTGACTTCGGTCTAGCATATGCCAATTTTGTTCTATACAATTAATTTGTTGACTATACATTTCGTCTACACGCTTTTACAAATACATACTACAGTCGAACCCCTATTAAGCGGCCACCCATTAAGCGACCACCCCCTATTAAGCGGCCAGTTACTAAAGTCCCGAAAATATTGTCAGTAAAATACTGTAAATATAACCCCTTTTAAGCGGCCACCCCTGTTAAGCGGCCACGGCCACCTTTCTTCCGTCCCAATGAGCGTTCTTCTATTGTTTTTATCTCTATTTAGCGGCCAATAAGAATGTAATATACGATATTTAAATTAATTGCCAACAAGCTCAGACCGTGACGGCCGATAAAATCATTCAAACACAGGTTTATTATCGTCTTCCTGTGATTCCGTTATTCCTTTTCGCCTTATTTTGTATTGAAATAATGTAACCTTTTAAAAAGACATAATGCTAATTTCTAACAAACCCCTATTAAGCGGCCAACCTCTATTAAGCGGCCAGTTGCCATTTCCCCGAGGGTGGCCGCTTAATAGGGGTTCAACTGTATTATAAGCCATATTAATTTTAAAGTTCCATTCATTTAAAATTTGCTGTTGCATTTAATTAAACTTTAATGTTATTTTTCATTATTTATTAATATTACTTTTAAAGGACTTGTCAGAAAACAAACTAGGAGTAAGTGGTGCAGAATCAGTGAAAGACATCTTACTACACAACTCAAATATCACCAGATTTGCTGCAAGTGGTGAGTTAATTGTGTGTAGCAATTTAGTTGATTTTGCAGTACAAGTACATAGAAGGCAAAGAGAAAATTGTAATGTACAGGTAATAGTAGAGAAAGGCTGATTCTCGACTCTCAACTAAAAACGACCTACCGGTACAACAAAATTAATTTGAAAGGGATAAACACAGGTATAGGTACCATATGCTGTGTGTTATGGTTTGGAGCTATATAAATTATATTTTTTTTCATTGAACAGGAAATGGTTTTGATGACAAAGCTGTTGAAATTCTGGCAGAAGCCATAAAAGTGAGTTGCCAAACTTCCACTCTTTAAATCAAAATGACCAGGTTTGTTTTGATTATTGAAAAAAAAACCAGTGATATGTAATGCTTATTAAAAAGGAAGCAATACTTTTAGAAGATTACCTGTATCCCTTTGCACACATTGCAGACCTATGGTACTTGGTAATTTTTGCGGCTCATGATAATATCATATACTGTAAAGTTACAAAAGTAATGACCCCTTAAGAAGCTGAATTCGCAATGTTTTTAAGTCATTTTTGTGACATACAAACTTCAAAAATTGAAAGTAAAATTGTCTGAAAAGTACTTTTCCTCAAAAAAATAGTTTAAATCATTAACTTGAGCATAATAAAACATTATTGTATCCTGGAAATGAAAGAGTTATTATTGCTGTCTTTGAATTTGCCAAAAACACCTGAAGCAATGCTGAAATAATCTCTTATTGAGCAATTTTCCTTTTTTGTATGTTTGTAGAGTAACAACAGAGTAAAGTATTTGTGTCTGAGTCATAATCAGTTGGGAGAGAAAGGAGGCATGCAGCTTGCTCCTGCGATAGGTATGGATGATTTTTCCAGCCCATCCCTTACGGAATCATTTTTATCCCCAGAGTCTACAATTATCCTTCTGGTCTGCGCCAGGTATCGATACCTCTGGCCAATCCCGATTTGTGAGCATGTGCAGAGTAGTCGTTCAGTATTTTCAACCAATCAGATTTGTCATATTTGATGAGTCTGTGAATCGCAGACTTCTTGTGTTGGAGCTGGCCAAAGGTCTCAATCCTCGGCACAGACAAGAAGGATCATGGGCTCTGGGGATGAGAATGATATGGAATACAAAAGCACTTTCCTTGTTTGATCTCTCTTATCACTCATGACTTACTCAGCTTTCAAAACATCTTTTTACCTTTCCAAAGGACTGTCATCTCAATTGCTGCCGCATAAATATGCTGACTTTAAATTTAATATATTCATCAAAACATCAAATGGTTCTGTTCATCCTGTGGAAAGAGGTCCAAAGAGACATCTTTGGTGCCACAGTGTTCTTATTGTCTGAGATTCAAGCTAAAAAGTTAATAAATTGATGGCACTGTGCTACAGAGAGCTTCTTGAAATTGAAAGTGTTTGTTTCGAATCTTGAAGATTGTTCTCGCGAAGGCTGAAGTCAGCAAACTACAAGCGACATCTGTAATTCTCAAGGGGGAGGGGTAACTGGCTACTGTCTCAAGTATTACTAATGTAAACTGAAAAAATCTAGTTATTAGTTAAACATAACATTTGACATACATTAATTCCTCGCGAAGCGAGGCCGAAGGCCGAGCATAGCGGGGTGTATAATTTTGTCCCTCAAAGGGCTCAGGCGGGATGAAATCTCGTGTGGAGTTTACGGTCATATATATATATTTATTTATTTGTGAGCTTGGTGTATGGCGGAAATGACGTCACACGGCCGCCGCGCGCTGGTGGCCTAATGGTAAGGCGTCGAACTTGAAATCAGATCTTCGGGACTGAGGGCGCGGGTTCGAATCCGGCTAGGGTCTTTTTTTTTTTTTTTTTTTTCCTTATTTTTTTTTGTGGGTTCGAATCCTGAGCCTTTCATTTTTATCGTTTTTCTTTTCGGATTAAAATAACACTGATTTCCACATAATACTCCCTCGACGCCCATTCAGGCTATAAACCTTTCATCGCCATCAGGGGCGCGCGGGCGGAGGGTTCGAATCCTCCTGCCGTTCGTTCTTCTTTTTTTTTAATGCCCTCAAATAAATGTCCAAAATGCAACTATCCAATAATTTGTCGATGATTTTGAAAATAGCCTGCGCTTCCCAACGCTTTATACCTCTTTACGAACCTGAAAGAGCCGCCATCTTCAAAGCGGAGTAGACCCTGGGAACGAGGGTGTCGCGGCCATGCCCGTTACTAATTTTTAACAAATATATCTTCCTGCTACTGTGGAAAATTGAATATGTACAATGTTCAACTTCAAATAATCCACTCCTTATTTATAACACCACCCCCCCCCCCCTCCCCAACCCAGAGCTTCGCGAGGCCCTGCGAATCACGTATTACTAGTTTGATTGATTTAAAACTGGGTATTTGTTGTTATTTTTTTTCAGCTGCAAATGATACAATAGACCATTTGGATTTGAGCTGGAATCACTTGAGAAATAAAGGGGCATGTGCAGTGGCATTATCTTTAAAGGTTTGTTCAAGTGATGATTACGTGCATTATCGAGCATTAGTGACACAAGTGATGTGCAAAATCACTTAACTCTTAACTCTATTATACAGTTGAATCCTGATAACTCGAACCTTCAAGGGAAATCTAAAAGGTTCGAGATAACGGGAGTTCAAGTTATCGAGGGTACATTACATTTGTACGCAAGAAAAAAAACCTGGATGGGTATCAAAAAAGATTCAAGTTAGCGGGAGGTTCGAGTGTATACCGAGAAAATACAAGTGACTCATGGGATATTCCATAGTATACCACTCGAAAGCGTTGCATAACTAGTATAAAGCAGATGTGTATGCACTAGTATTCCTTCTTTTCCCCTTGTTTGCTTTGCGAGAAGTGAAACAAAAAAGCTAGAAGACAAAATGGTCAAAAAACGATGGTTAAATTGCCACTTATATACATTTATTTTGGTCTTGTTTTGTGTAGGAGAATTTTACCCTAAAGACTCTAAACGTAGCGTGGAATGGATTTGGTAATGATGGAGCTCTAGCCATTGGTGAAGCGTTAAAAGTTAACTCTACGTTAAGAGAGCTAGATCTCACGTATGTAACTGAAAACTCACAATGTTTACTTTTGATATGACACGACCCACCACCTTCCAATACGTAATTGTTTCGTTATGGCGCCGTCTTGAAGTGATAATGACTTTTGTTTTGCCGTGGTTTTGCAGGTGCATGAGTTCTAAAACAACAGGCTTTGTAGAACGAGAAAGGAGAAACATATATTGTCCAAATTATGTTGGCTTGTCACCCAGGACTTGTCACCTTTGTTCAAACGACACAGACATCTATTTTTACAGCAAAGAATTTTAATTGGAAAGTAAATTCACTACGTGGCCCGTGACTCAGATAGTGTGCTTTGGACATACATACAATCTGACATACATGAATATTTTGTGTCTTCAGAAATAACAGAATAACTGCTGAAGGTGCTGTGTACTTGGCCAAAGGATTAATGGTTAACACGTGTCTACAAGTTTTGAAGGTGAGCAGTAAAAACAAGTCTTTTTGGATGCTCAGTTCTGATCCAAAACATTCCGTACTGCTGACGTAGCTCTGAAATGACCCTTGTACTGTCTCTGATTGGTTGTTACCAGCGCGCGAAAATACAAAACAACCAATCAGACTTCACGGATTTTTGTAGCCGTGATCTGTGGTCTGTGTGGATTTTGGGGGGTTTTTCGTCCTCAGGCATCTGCGACCTTTTCGATTGCCTCCGATATTCCTGTCGTAACATAGCAGCGTTGTGGTTTGCTTTGTGCTTTATTAATAAACATGCCTTGCGTTAGTTACATGACGCCTTTATCACGCTCAATTTATTTAAACGCCAACTAAAACTGCTTACGTTTTGTAACGTTCATTATTTTCACGAATTCATTTCTCAAAATATTGTTTCAGATTGGAAAGAACCCAATGCAAAGCCCAGGAGCGTACGCTATTGTAAACGCCATGAAAAATAATCCAGAATCAACATTGGTTGAGGTCGAGCTTACGGTAAGATTCTACAATAAAATATAGACATATCTTTCCTTTGAGATTTCTGAGAGATTTTGCTCGTTGAAGCCAAGAATTAGAAAGTATTACTTAACATTTTGTATAGCGGTCAACTGACGAGGTCTTAGACGAAACCGGTTTTATTAATCGCATATGTAAATTAGTGTGTAGAAAGTAAATGTAGATTTGGTTTTTCCAACTCAAGATGATGTTTCCTTGGAGAACCGCAAGTTTTTGCTGTCTTATTTGCTTTCAAATTGCTGTGTGACCTTTTCCAGGCTCACCACTGTTGTTTTTTTTATTTCAGGACATCACTGTGAACAATGATTTCATTGAGCTGTGTAAGGAAGTACAGCAGCTTCGGCCCAATATGAAGATCAGTCATGGAGGAACAGGCGGTGCCGCATTTAAACCAAAGCCCCGGCCAACACCCATGAAGATATTAAAGAACTACATAGAGGATAATAAAATGAGACTGTTGGATTTATTTAATACTCTGGATAAAGACAAAAGCATGAATATTACCATCAAGGAGTTTGCAGATGGATTAAAGGTGAGGTCGTGGGTCGGAGTGATAACATTCTGTTATTTGTTAATGATGAATTTTCGTTTTATTTTCATTTTCTTTTAAATTTAAAAATTGTGATATAATTTTTTCATATGTCTCAACAGGAAACTGGAATTGATATGAATTATTTTGAGCTGTACAAACTAATAGAAGGCTTAGACAGGAACAAAGATGGCGAAATTAACTACAGGTAACTAAGCCCTATCGCTATTCCTAAGGTAGAAATCAGTTTGATGCAGTTTGTTGTTCATAACGATCGTCATCGTGAAACCAAAAACAAAACGTCAATTAAAAGTTAGTGAAAAGTCAACAGGGTTGCCACAGAGCAGGGAATAGTCTGGAAAAGAAAATTCTTGAAGGTCAGGGAAAAGTCAGGGAATTTTATTATGAGTCAGGGAAAAATAGTCAGTCAGGGAAAATTGAAATTATAACACCTTTGATTCACTGGCGGGAAGCGGAGGAGGATGCCGCTACTGTATGTGGCATTTTGTATTGGTCGGGGAAATTTTATTTTTATTAGGGAAAAGTTAAGGAAGTTTCAAAATTGATGTCTGTCCATGGAGGGGATGTTTTGTTTTATTCATGGATGGCAAACCATTTCATGAACCATTCCTTTGTACTGATGTCATTGAATCCTGAGGGAGGTTTTGCCGTATTTGGGCTATATAGGTATGCTGCGGGATAGAGTATGGTTTTTGAGGCTCTCGGTTTTAAAATAGGGTATCCCCGTGTGATCCTTAGATAGGGTACCTAAATTTTATCAGCTAAAAAAAGCCCAGCTAAAGAACTGAAATGTGTTCAATTATTAGTAAAGCGGTTTTATTAAGATTTGTGTTTTGCCGTGCGCGGTTAGCTGTTATTTGGGTCGACGCGGAACGCTTCTCCCCGGCGCTTCTCCTCCCCTTTAATAGGGTGTCATTTTTCGTTTTTGGACCTTAAAAGGGTATCAGTTTTCACTTTCTTTATCCTTAAATAGGGTCAGGGTTTAAGAACCTTCGTGGAACACCCCTATCCAAAATTTATGGGATTGCCCCCCCCTCCCCCCTCCCACGTATGTTAATAGTCATGCTCTTGTTGTTGTTGTTGTTGTTTCAGCGAATTGGTGATGGGCTCTATGGAGCAAAATATGGAAGACAGAAAAGAAAAGATTAAAGAACAGGCGCAAAATGCGAGAAGAAAAAGAATTCTCTCGCCCGTACCACCGCGATAAAAAATGTTATCTCTCAAACGAACAAGTGCTAAATTATTTTCTTTATTATCAATGCTGCAGACAACTCAGTAACCATTTTCCGGGCGTTTTGTTAAGCCTGGTTTTCATTAGCGACGCAAGCACAAACGCGATCACGCAAAAAGGACAAATTTTAATCCTTGTGCTTTCTGCAAGCGCAAGCATCAAAATGCAATGCGCTTGTGCTTTTGCTTGAGTCGAAGCTGTTTTTTTTTTTTTACTGTGAAATAAGAGTTGTTATCCTCGCGCTTGTGCTTGCGTCGCTAGTGAAAACCAGACTTTAAAGCAGCTAGTTTTTTCATTGTGTAACAAAGAACTGGGTGATCTTCACTCGATCTCTAGCTAAGCTGTTACGGGTCAAAGCCTTACCTGCACCCCACATCAGTCGTGTATGGGACATCGTGGTCGCATAATGCAACATGTATTTTCATTATCAGGCAATTTTTCTTGTAATTCATCGCTTCCAATAGTTAGCCATTGCTATGTTTCCGCCACAGCCGGATAAAACACTATCCAGTGGATAACGGAGTTATTTTTGTCAGCACTCATTCACTGCATAGCGATTTATCTGGTGGATAGCGCTATCCACCCTGGGCACCTCTGACTCCTGGGAAAACATGGGTGGTTCTCGAATGTAAGCGCGTTCCACGCGTGTACAATGACGCTTTCGTGTAATATACGTTTGCCGCCGGATTTACGTATTTTGACAGTAAAAACGGTGAGCAATAACACTTAGTTAACCAGGCTAGAACGTGTCCAATTCACTACCGTTTGTAAAACGTCTATACATGTATACAATATATAATTATTTAGCTACGAAGACAAATTTTGTAATTCTAGTTAGCGGTAAATATAGCTGTAAATAAATATTTTTATAAAGTTTAGGTATGATAAAAGTATCAAGTAAAATATAACTGTTAACATTTTTGGCTTTTGTGTGTTTGAATCAGAAACAAATTTCACAGCCTAGTGGCCAGGCTTCCCGGCGCGTCCACTCGATTTGCCGCGAAATTTTATGACATCACCGAATGAAATCCAAACATGACCAGTTTCGAGGTCCTCTCCTCTCGCCGGCAAGAGGACGACTCAAAAGAAAATTTCATTCATCCCATTCCCTTTACAAACAATGTTCAATCTTTTATCCGGGTATTTTGTCGGTTAAACACCGTTGGTTAAATCAACGCAGGAAGCTAAAGGTTGGTTCTCATATGATCGCCCCGATCGTTTTTATCGCATCGATCGTTTGCAACTACTGAGACGATCGAAGCGATCAGGGGTTCTCATATGATCGTCCTGATCGCCTGGTATGAGCGAAGACCTACGAGAAACAATCATTTTAGCCCTAGATCCAACACAATGGCAGCCTTCATTGAAAGAGCAAGACCCGTGACTTCCTATCTTCTCAGTTATTGCCGTTTAACGGCAAAGAAGGGAAAAAGAAGCTAAAAGGATAGAACACAAGCGATCGCCGCAGACGTTGGCGATCGTCTGTGTAATGTTCTCATTTAATCGCCCCGAAGTGACAGAGGCGATAGAAACGATTGGGGCGATTGTATCATGTGAGAATCCGCCTTAAGCGGCAAGCCAGATCTGAGCTGTGTATGTGAATGTTTGTGTATCAAACACTGCATTCCACAGGGTACCATTTGTTATCGAGGCGAAACTTCGAGGAGGCGTTTGGGTGGAAAACGTGAGCTTCTTCAGATCGGAGCTTTTTAGAACTCAGAAATACAAGAAATGAATTTCACCCAAATAAACAGGGACAGGGCTATAGAATGTTCTTCGTAGTTTGAAAATTGCAATGGTATCGAAAGATAAGAAAAGTTATTAACAATTTTTGGATAATGATTTTTTAATCCTTGAGCCGAAACAAGCGCTCTGCACATAAATATACCCCTTCTTTAATCCATGAGCCGAAACAAGCGCGCTACACCGAGGTTACCAGCCAAAGGCGGAGTGCGGGCTGATAACACAAATTTTTTTTTTTTTTTTTTTTAGCAATAAAATGGTTTGATTATTCTATCAGCCCGATTTAGCTTTCGAATGCTCCTTCATGTACGATGCTGGCTTTACAGATAGACACGAAAGTCATCGATCGATTATGGCTCTCAATGTCCACTTTTTTGGCGGTCGATTACTTTCTACACGTAATTTTCAGCCACATTTTGTTTCATTGCTTCTTGTTTTTCTTTTCAAACCTCTTTAAATTTTAAAGGCCGCCTTTATACGGCCGCCTTTATACGGCCTTCTTGCTTCACTATGGCGCCATGTTGCGCGACTCCGTACGGACGCCGTACGTACGCGCCCGCGAACCATGCCGCTATCCATGTTGACCATGAAAACTCATTTCGATAGTGTTCCTTCTTTCATGGTTATGGTGCTACGCTAAGGAGCTCCGCTAATAAAGATGATAAATTTTAAGCTCGGTGATAAATAATGAAGACGAATTTTTCAACAAGGACACGAGCATAGGACAAAGAAAAATTCTGAATCACCGACAGGAATCGAACCCATGGCCTCCCAGATACCGGTTGGGCGCTCTAACCAACTGAGTTACGAGAGACTCGTGGTGAGCTGGGCCATTTACAAGGTTGATATGTGACAAGCGTCCTGCATACTGCTAGGATCAGCAATGTCGAAATCATCAAGAGTGAAGTAAATAACTGAAAGATTGTAAATTTTAAGCTTGGTGATAAATAATGCTTAAAATTTACCATCTTTATTATTTACTACACACTTGATGATTTCGACATTGCTGATCCTAGCAGTATGCAGGACGCGTGTCACATTTTAACCTTGTAAATGGCCCAGCTCACCACGAGTCTCTCGTAGCTCAGTTGGTTAGAGCGCCCAACCGGTATCTGGGAGGCCATGGGTTCGACTCCCGTCGGGGACCTCGTCGTGTCATTGTTGAAAAATTCATCTTAATTATGATATACAACTATGGTTATGTTGAAGGATGCTACGTCATGTTATACCAAGAGAAAATATGGTATTGGGATAATGACTCGTATTCTTTGCTAGAAGATTGGATTTGAAAAAAATTGTAAATCTTTTTCCAATTCCCACTAATTACTGCGAAAATATCATATCATTTCATAACTCACTCTCGTCGATGAAACGTTTCCGCTGTTGTAAATGAAATTTCTCACGCCTTGAATGGCGTGTGCGGACGTCAAGGAAAACAGACACTCCCGTTTTACATGCGTCTAAATATAACTTAATTGGATTTGACATATCCCAAGGACTAGACTTGGACAGTCCCTCTCTGTCCCCTTATTTTCTCTTGGGTATACCCAACGCTTACCGATCTGACGATTACCATGGTTACAATAACGCCAAAATTTCTGACTGGAATTTTTACTCACTGACCCAAAGGAAGCTAATCGAACAAATTTAAAATTTCTTATGTTGGGATCGACTGACAACAGCTCTACTACAGCTGAGGTTTTCCCATACCTTATTTGTCTTTTCTTTGGCTTTCTTTGTTCTGCATGCCCACGGATTAGTTTTCTTTCTTTCAGCTGTAAAATACAAGGCTGATCAAACAACTGAACGTGTTTGTATTTGTATTCTTTAACTTGACCTTCATCGGGGAATATCGAAAATGTCGGTTTTTGATGGGCTGATAACATGGAATAAATGAAAAAACGATAATAGCGGAAATAAAGATGTTAATCATTTACATAATACATACAATCCATCGTGTCCACTTATACTAGCAATTGTTTAACTCTCGAAATAAATATCTTTTCTCTCTAGTTCCTAGCGAATGTTGTCTCCGTTTGAGTTTATGAAATCTATAGGGGGATTATTTCGAGGTGAGTATAGCTAACTGTCGTGGGTCGTGGGTCGTGGGTGGAAGTCGTGGGTCGTGGGTGTGGGTAAAGTCGTGGGTGTGGGTAAAAGTCGTGGGTAACCAAAAAATAAAAATAAAAATAAAAATAAATTGAAATTGAAAAATCGCTTTGTGTACTTTGGAAATAGAATTGGTACGGTTGTTGTTAGACTAGGGATTTAAGGAAAGAAGAAACGTAACGTCCATACCTTTGCTTCGTAAAGTCAAGTTTAAGCGGTTCAAAGACTTGTATTTTGCCCCTGCACATGTAGTGCCCACTCCTTCGCTCTCGTCAATGTAACTATAGAGAGCCTGAATCAGGCTAGGCTAGGCTAGGCTAGGCTAGGCTAGGCTAGGCGCGCTATATTTTTGTGTCTGATCGACATGTTCACAGCCAAGAGTAGCGCCGCTTAAATTTTTTTAGCAGCTTGATTTTGTCTTGAATAACAGCTGTTTTATTCCAAAAATAATACCTTTATGACCACGATGGTTTATTCAGAAAAATCTATTTTCCCGACCGAGGCTAATGAGGGACGGAGTGTTTTTTCTTGGAAAGGGGATATGAAATTTTTTCTCTGCAATTTTTTTAAGTGTTTGCACCTCTACAAACATTTTTTTTTTTCGAAATGCAAACTATTTTTTTTGTTATAAATATCGTGTTTGCAAACAGTTTATTAAGGATTTCTAGGCCCGACAAACATTTTTTTTTTAAATATTTTCACCCCCTCCCCCCCCCCTCTCCAAAATAATGGTCCGTCCCTTAGAGAGGGAGTGAGGGGGTGGCGTAAAAGAGAGGAAGACTTTAAAGAGCTTTATATTTTTTTATTTCTTTTGAGGTGAAAATTAAAACAGACACAAGAAAAAACATTATTTCACTCTGAAAACATTTCTCTTTGTAAAACAAAGCTACTTCTTAAACGGTAGGGCTAGGCTTTTATTACAGAGCACCGGCTTCTCTGATTCCTAGGTTCCAATTCCTCTGTCTGTCCTTTTTTGAGGTTGACATTCTTTCCCACGGCCACTGCACGCTCATATCGGTATTTTTAAGGCGTCATGGTAACTGAACAAAGGATAGTAAAACTTAAATCATTCGCCTTTTCGACCGACGAAAAGAAGAAAACAACGTGCTGCGAGTTATCCTGAGAATTACCCTTTTCAGATTTGTATAATTAGGTCGATCGATAATGGATTCCGATAGCGACTCTTCTATTTCGTACGCGGATGTAGTGAAACGAGATTCTCCGAGAACTTCACCACCGCGCCTAAGCAACAGCTGCTGGCTCAAATTCCAAGTTGAAGACGAGGAAGAGGCAATGCAAATTGCTTTACAGAAGTCTGTCAATGATCAGATAAATACCTGTTTGTCGTATTGTTTTCTTTAGATACGATACTCATATTTTATCTCCTTTACACAAAGCGATTTTTCAATTTCAATTTTTTTTTATTTTTTTTTTGGTTACCCACGACTTTTACCCACACCCACGACTTTACCCACACCCACGACCCACGACTTCCACCCACGACCCACGACCCACGACAGTTAGCTATACTCTTTCGAGGTCGTTACACTCCTTCTTATAAAAGCGTGAACACTAAAAATATGTCTGGAATGTTTGTGTTTAGCCAATCACAAGCGAGAACTTCAGACCGCAGAAACCACAAACAATAAATGAGTTTCTATCGGTCACGGAGCAACTTAAGTTCATATTTTGTTTCAGGATACCTGCTCTGTCTTTTTCAGGAATTTAAAGAACTGCTATTCTTTCGTATCGAGGGCCACATCCAGAACATTGTTTCAGGGATTTTGAAAGAAAAAAAAAAGGACAGTTTCTCTAGCGACGTTATACGACATGGTTCAGCGCATGCAGTATGTTGTAGACACGTCTAGACATAAGATGTAAACACGATAAACCGAATATAAAATACAAAATTGTGGAGTTTTCGTTACTGATTGTAAATCTTTTCAGTAGAACAAGGGATTCGATTTATTTTGGCAAACGATTTCAACCTTTAAACAATAAGAGGTTCCGTGATCGTAAGACTGCAAACTGCAAAGGCTCCAGACGAAAATAAGTGAAAATGTTGGTATGATTGGTGCAAAGTAAACACCTCAATCGCTCAATCGTTTAATTTTCGCTTTTCCTTCCCGCCATCGTTTCGCTGTTATCGAAAAAACGAACCCTCCTTCTATCAGTGTATCAAATACGAATTGCAGATACGAATTCGTTACAATTTTTGAAAATTGCCGGCAACTGGGGCAAATCGTAGCGTCGGGCGCATCGGTTTTTCATTTTTTTTATAAAAAAAAACACTCAAACATATTCTTCAGTAGGGCAGTGAATGTTCTCAAAAAGGAAGGAATTACAGTTAGTGTTTACTTGTAAATTGGAGAGAAACGAGAACCGACTATCGTTCCGTGACCGATGGAAACCCATTCGTTGTTTGTGGTTTCTGCGGTCTGAAGTTCTCGCATGTGATTGGTTAAAACACAAAGAACATTCCAGACATATTTTAAGTGTTCACGCTTTAATAAGAAGCGTTGTAATTGAGCGCCCAACGGGAGTAAAGATTGAATATCGAATAAAACAAATTTTTGAAGAACCAAAAGAATCAATGATTAAAATAAAAAAGAAATTCGTAAATGTTTCCACAAGACGATCCTAGAAGAAAGTGGTTCTTTTGTTAATTATAATACCCGCGACACGATAACTGATGTAATTGTGCAAGGTTTTTACGTTAGGTTCCATGGAGAACTTTCAAGTCATCACTAGGATTTATTAGTCCTAAATTGTACAAAGAGGTTCTTATGATAACAGTTCATTAGTTCCACAGCTTATGATAAACAAAATCCACGCTTGGGAGACAAGAACTGATACACTTCTGCAAGGTTTTCACGATAGGCTCCATCGAGTTATCTGGTTCTGTTTTGGCGATGATTTCTGGTGTGTCTTCTTCCCAGTTCTGCAACCTGGCTCCCCAGTAGTGATTCAAACGAAGCAGATCCACAGGAAAGTTCATCGATCGTCCCTTTGAAAGAGCGTTATGATGAACTACTGCTCTTTTCACGTGACTCGGTTTGTAGATTGGTTTTACAAGCGCATTGGCTGGACCATGTGTTCTGCGCCAGAGTCTATCGATGAGCAGTGGATGTTCGTTGGAGTCGAGAGGCTCTCCTAGAAACAGGAAATTCTGCATGGTTAGTTCTGAAGCGGAAGGTAACTGCTTGCTGAACTTTGTTATAGCCCTCTGCACGAATAAAGGTTTCTGGTCTGTAGGGCTGAACGGATATTCATCGTTATTATTCAACAGATGCGCGCGCTGCCCATATATGGTCAAAATGTTAACGATATCTGTCATCCGTAGATAACAGATAACCTGCAATATTCGTAGGTTGCGAAGATTCGTCCGAAATCTTGTAAAGCGCGGCACAATTACAGTTTTTCTATGTGCAAAATGTGTTTCGTTGACAATTTGTTGAATAATAAAACAATTATCCTGCTCAATCTTGCGGAATATCGTCTGATTTTAGCCAACTCGGCCTACGGCCTCGTCGGCTAAGTATCAGGCGATATTCCGCGCGATTTCGCAGGATAATTGTTAAATATCTATAGCAGCCTGCCACAAAGATTCATGACCAAACCGGTTGATACAGTCTTGATAAGCAGACTGTTGAGTGCGATCAATACCATAAGGAAAAGCCCTATGGCTCCAGTCCACATATGTAACAAATCCTTCATCAATTAGAGGCTTCAGCGCTCGTACTTGAGATTCGTTCTTAGTTGACACAAAGGCATCGTACACATAAACATGTTCGAACCCCGCGTATCGTAAATAGTATAACCATTGTCTCATTTCTCTTGTTGTTAACTGAGCAAGATCACTGACATAGATTCGTACAAGCAGGACAGCAGTTAAGAAGTAAGGTTTTGATGAATTTTCCGCTTTAATGCGGCACCAACATCGGCAACTATCTGACCGTGTGGTATTGCTTGAATTAATCTTCTCTTGTTTTGCTGTTGTTGTCCGAGACACGAAAGTCTGTTGAGTTGCGTTAACTACAGGCAATGTGCTTTTGGTAATATTTATGATCATCTTAGATATATTTGGTTGAATTAACAAACGCACTTGACTTGGAAGAGAATCCAACCTTTTAACGACGGCAAACCTGTCTCCAAAAATATGGAAACGTCAGACGCGAAAGTTTTCCTCTGACGGCCAGGATATAACCCTATAACTGAAAAGCAAAACGATCATGAAAAATTCTCGCTTACATTTCATATAGAGATCAGCAAAGGCTGCTCAAAGCATCTTGTCTTCTCAGTTTCGTCTTCAAACACCTTGCACCGCGGGAGAAAAATCAGAAGACTTTTTAAAATCAATTTCAAGATGACTAAATCAAGGACATGAAGAATATATGGAGCTTGTCACATAATTCCTGTCCAGCTTCCGGTTAGGGGGTTCTGGTCATCCGGGATATAGTTTCATGGGCACTTGGGAACGAGGTTGAGGGCTACCTCATACCCAGACTATCCATTCTTTTTTATTTAAAATGTTTCTTTTGCTTTTATACAAAAGCTGCAGATCGTAGAATGGTTATTGTTCTCGGGACATTTACTTACAGTTGGAAAAAGTGTATGGATCTGTCATGACGCTTGCTTTTATTCATTAATGCTCAGAACGAGCTGTTTTCATTGGTTGCTATGAACGTGCGACAATATTTATTTGCTCATTAGCTTTGCTCAAACAAAGTGCATTTCATTGTATCTGCTCGAGCAAGACGATTGCGTCGTAGATAAAATAAATCCTTCGCTGTGTGCAGTTTGCGCACTGAAGCAGCAACGAACTATAGACAACCTTTCTGGTTCTGTCTTCGGATACTTTTTAACTTTTGTAACCAAAACAGCCGGTAAGCAGGGACGTAGCCAGGATTTTTCCAGAGGTATGCATAATTTTTTCAAATTACCCCCTTCTCCCTCCCTTCCCCTCAAGTCTCAACGCCTCCCTAATAAATTTTTGGTTTAAATTTTGTTTAGGCTTTGAGTGTTATGGTGGAGTTATGTTGCAAGCGTTCTCTCTTGATCTAAAATGGCATCAAAGTCAAAAATATCCAGCTGGTCTCTTGTTACAACCACGGAGCTAATCTTCTGTCTTTCTTTCGTCCCAGCTAGTCAGCGAAGTCTTTTCAGTCTTTTCCATATTTTCATGAACATGTATCACGGATTTCGTAATACATGTACATATATTCCAGTTTTTTTCCTTTTTCAGAAATCTCTGTTTTATTTTCTACATTTACAGGCACGCACGTTCGTATCGGTGTACAGGCAGCTATGCCTCTGTCTTACAGGAGATTTCGCAGGTAAGCCAGCTTTAGCATTGATATCGCCGAAAGACGCCCATGTTGCTTAATTGTTAGGTCACAGTTTAGCTTTAAGACGGAATCTGCCAGGACTTCGATAATTATGTACCAAAATTATTAACATCTTATTTCAAACTTCTGTGTTACTGTTTCAAATATCTTTTCAAAAGAAATCATTTCTAACAACAGCAAACAACGAAAACAAATTTCGAATTTCGACTGAATTCCACATTACTCGATTTCCTGAAAAATCCGTCTAAAACTCTCGCACGCTCTCATTGAGCCTCGCCAACTTTTACGTGTCGACGACATGTTTCACTTGTCGATCTTATTGAAGTTACTGGTATGCACTGTTTTTGTTAATTCTCCGTGGTCCGTAGAAAGAAAAAAAAATAATAATCTAAATGCAATATTAGCTTTAAAATCTTTTCTTTGTCCAGAATGAACTTTTAGGGTTTCCGCATGAGACCGTTCGTGGCGATCAAAGGTCTCGGAAGCAAGGCTCACTAACATAATAAGTGTTCGATGTTAACTATACTTACCGATGACGTTTTATATGTATAACGGCCACGTTTCTAGCGAGGTATTACACCAGAATGAAGGTTCAGGGCCAGGTTTGAATAGTTATCATGCGCTAATGTTCAACAAAAGATCATCAAGAGAGTTCCGCTGATGAAATCGCTTTCTCGAGCTTATGACTTCTTCACGTCTAAAAGTTTGTTTTCAAAGGTGTCAAGACACCAACAAAGTAGCTGTGGTAACAGAGTCGACGGCTCGTGTTTTCAAGAAAAAGTGAAAATTAGAAACAGCTGTTGTTACACGCAATTTTGATTCTAAGAAAAAGAATGTTATTTTGTAGTTGTTTCTGACGATCATTACAAAAACGATAAAAAGAAACCATTATATTGGACTTTCGAGTCATCCTCTTCTCACAGTTACATAAAAATAAAGCGAAACAATCTTAACAGAAAGTGTATTTTAAAATGCTTAAGATAATATTTAGTTTGTGACGGCTGAGTTTAAAACATCGCGCTTTAAGTTTTTAGTTAAGGACATCTCTCTATGGTATAGATATAAGGTGGGCGAAAACAGTTTTTCAATCTTTGGAGTATCTATCCTTTATTTTACTTTCATGGCTGGAAAAAAAATCTTTTTACGAGGCAGCATATGGAAAAGTAATGAATTGATAGAGTGGTCAAAGAGCCATGAAGAGCTCTGAAAAGAGCTCCCGATCACTAACGTTTTCGATGTTTTCCATTGCGGTCGGCTGTTCGAATGAGTCAGATGGTACACTTAACCCAGTTTTAAAATTCGTGGCAAGTGTAAACCATTTTCCACTTGAGTGCCTTTTTCAAATGGGTATTGTTTTACTCCTGGTGCCATTGTTATTCAGTCGAAGGCTTAAAACAATACTACCGAAACAGGTAGAGCGCGAATTCAAAAACATTCGTAACGGTTGTTTTTGGCACCAAACGGCAACGATCAGCGTCACGTGGCTTTGTTTGTCAAATGAAAAAGGTAAACGTACGCAGTCACATTCCTGAACGTTTCATTCAACATATGATGATGCTTTCGATGATGGCGTTCTCTGTAAACAGCAAAGGCAGGACATCTATATCAGGAAACCAATCGATGACGGCCTATGAGGCAGTATAATCGACACGATTATTGCTGATGGCGGCTCAAGGACCACATTCTACCGAAACAGGTAGAGCGCGAATTCAAAAACATTCGTAACGGTTGTTTTTGGCGCGAACAACGAAGTCAGAACGCAAAGGAATGTAACCACGTGCGTTTACCTTTTTCATTTGACAAGCAAAGCCACGTGACGCAGATCGTTGCCGTTTGGCGCCAAAAACAACCGTTACGCATGTTTTTGAATTCGCGCTCTACCTGTTTCGGTAGTAACTTACTCGCTCGATACGCACCATTTTCAAACGCAAATCCAACTAGCAGTTTTCAAACCGAAAAGAACAGTGGTTCCTGTTCGCCAATTTGAAACTTTAAACGGATTCTTGTAATGAAAAGACCAATTTTTCATTTTCCGTGCGTGCATTTTTTAAATTCAATAATAATTTTCAGAAATTCGCTTTTAAAAACAGCCTCCATACAAAAAAAGGCCAATTTTACTGTACATTCAAGTGCAAAAAAAACATTCCTTATGCTCGTTCAATCTTCTTCGTTTTAGCCTTAGATACAACATTCCTCTTCAAAGATCCGCTCGTGCATTGTTAGATATTTACTTCCTGAAATCAGAGAAGCAAGTTTTATCAACGCTACTGGGCCGATTTTGGCCCTTTCTTCTCTCATTGTGGGCGCGCTCGCGTTCAAATTTGCCGCTTCGCTAATTATGAATAATTAATCATGTCCATGCATTCTGCCCTATGGAGAAATTGCTGGAATCGCTAGAATTTTTTGCTTTCATGCACCCAGAATAAAACAAAGTAGAAACCAGTTGTTTTACAACTTGTTCCAACTCGTTTTCGAGTAGCTTCATCACAGTCAAATAATTTAAACTTCTTTTTCAATTTTCTAGCAAGTGAAAATATTTGTCACCAATAAAACAAAGGAATCTTGTGATTCAAGAGAGTTTTCAGATAGCTGTCAAAATGTTCGCAAAATATACTTGCTGTTCATTCTTTGTAATCCTTTACATATATTTTCTTTAATCTTACTCAACTCTAGTTTGAGTCGACTTCGTTGTCCTACAATTCAATGTAAGGAATGATTTCTTTGTGAATGAATGTCCTTATGTACATAATTTCGTATACGATTTCACTTAAAACCGGTCAAATGATAGTAGACCATTTTCACTGTCAATACAACCACTGACTGCCTTTGCGATACTAGGTTATGGGAGTTATGGCAGGAGGTCGTAAGACAAAGATGGGAGAAAGCAGAACGCGTCGCCGAAGGGGAGGTGGGAGGGTAAAAAAAAATTTCACTGGTCCTTCACGGCGTTACTTGGAGAAAGAGGCCGAAAACCCAAGTTAATTTGCTTAAATAGACAAATGGAATCCCCAGAGGCACGTGTAACACTGACTCTAACTACCCTGAGGAATAACAAAGACACCAGGCTAAATCCGTTGTTATTTTGACAATGAAAATAGTGAGTGAAAGTAAACTCCAGGTTGTATAATTACCAAGGGAGAAGCTGCGCGTGTGCGCGAGTGATACCATGACGTCATAGGTTAGTTGCTCAAATGCATTAGAGGATTCAGGGAAATCTCTCTTGTTTACTATCACACATCTACAGACAATCATGAGTAAAACAATCCCTTTATTAAAGCAACAAAGACCACTGAGTACAGCAAAAGCGGCGTTATTTGAGGCGGACTTTAATATATTGTCACCTATCCTCAAAAAATAACTCAACAAACGCAAGTTTGCCCAAAACCGCTAACAGCAAAAGGTCTTTCGTTTGGCATGTACCTCAAACTGCAAAGAAAAGGATCAGTGGTAATTACTTATTCAGTCGGAGGAATAGGGGCCAGTTTTGGCAAATCTTCGTTGAAGCACTCGAAGTATTTCCGAATTATTTCATCCAATCAAAAACTAGCGTGAGCGCTCACGAGTACTCTGAAAGCAATCGCGCGTACAAATACGTCATTTTGCTTAGCAAATCCTAGGGCGAAAACCTGCGGGCTAAGTCACTTCGCGGAGAAGTGATGTCGCCACCAATTGGCACTTGTTAACCCGACTGTACATGTATTGGCAATAGACCCATTTAACTTTCGCGGGTAAATTGCCCATTTCAGATCATGTGACGTTCTTTGAAGTATTATTCATTGATCTATCTATAAAGAATGCCTTTATGAGCCAGTGATTTTATGTTTTCAACAGAGAAGGATTACTCACCGAATTTGTAAACACTCATTCGGAAACTGGCCCCCTCTCCATTGAGACAATCTCCGTCAGGGGCTTGGCCGTGCTTCTTAAAAGTAGCCCCAGCATTTGGACCAGAAAAACACTGGCCACCAGCCTCCACTCCAAACACAGAGTAGCCTCGAGCAGAAGCTTTCTGAGAGCAAACTTTTACAATGTTAGGATCGCTGAAGTCCTGGTGCAGAAATGTTGACATTATGCGGTCCGCGTTTTGATCAATGAAACAACCCACTGTGATGTACAGAACTGTGAAATAACAAATAAAATAAGCAACTAATAAATTGTTTGCAGAGTACCTAACAGCCGGTTTACGCATGTAAACATCGCATTAAACATCAAATAAATAATATAAACATTAGAAGAAAAGCAAAACTAAAACGCGCGTAAGTGATCATGAGGGAATATAAAAGAAATCATTGTAGGGGGGTTACGTTATTTTGGGAAGCTAAGTAGGGGGGGGGGGTACAGCAAATTATGGGCAAAAAACAAAATAAAAAATAAAAAACAGGGTGAATTACTTGGGGGAATGTAACATTTTTGCCTATTAACGAGGGAGGGTTGGGTAATATTTGGAGGCCACTCCAAGTGATTTTTCCAACCCCCAACCCCATGCACTAGCTAATTAATGAAAGCCCCCTTACATGTGTTTACTGGTTCGAGCTGCCTTAACATTCCCACCCCGGACTCTCTCCTCTTCCCGCTTCTCTCCTTCTTCATGCCATCCAAAAAGAGTGGAAAAACTGGACGTTCTGGCTACGCAATTCTCGACTCTAAAACCCTGTCTTACTACATAGAAACGAAAGCACCGGCAAACATGCGCAAAAGAAAATTTCACTGGATTAGTAAATGCTAGTCACGCATACTCTTCACGCAGATGTTCTTTATCATTGCGCAGTTACACTGTACTATCGCGGGCTCGAGTTTGAGATCACACTTACCATCACACTTGTTACAAGTTTTGCGACAAAGTGGGAAGTTTTTGTCGCATTCACCATTTTTTTTAATGATGTTACACCCTGCGTCAGGCATATAGTTCGAACAGGTTGGAACTGGCAAGCCTAAAGGCAGCAAAAATATTAACGAATGGTGAATTACAAAGAACAGTTACCCTCTCTCAAGAACAACAACAGGTCGTTAATAGTTTTTAAAATAGGAAAAAAATAGTTGTTTATTTTTATTGATCATTGTAAAGCCTTTATTTATTCAGGTTAATCCTTCAGTTTGTCATTTAGAACTGATATCAACAAAAACCCTGATAAAAATCAAGCGTGTGACGAGAGACACGTCATTACAAATGCTACTGAGAATAACAAGGATCTCTTTAATTAAGGTCCAAAAGAATTCCGCCTGTTTAAGGAAACAACAAAACAGACTTAAATTTTGACGACTTGTTTCCATGACAACTAAGAAACTAACCGAAAAAACAGCTAACCATACAATATCGCGGGATATTTGAACTCGTTTTCGCGCGTTATGTTTACTCTACAGAGTACAGTTTGATAATAAAATAGCAATTGCGAAGATAACGTAACTTATAAAAATGGCAAGGAGGTCTAAAACAAACTAAAAAGCTTATATCAATTAGGCCTGCCAATTAACTATAGCTAATTTCCCAATTTTTCTATTGAAATAATAACTTGCTGAATAGAAAACGTGAACTTTACTACAAGGTGTGAAACCCGGGGGGGTACTCCCTATAGTGGCCTATACGGGGAGGCTCCGCGCGAAAGGGGTACCTTTTTCAGGCTTAAGGTATATAAAAGGGTAGGGATTTCACAAGTTTAGGTATACGAAAGGGTATGGAAATCTGTCGATTAGGTATTTAAAAGGGCCTTTAATTAAAATATTTCGAACAGACGCAATTTACGGCTGTATTATTTTAATTTATTAAGCGCTACGTAAAAATAACAAGAAAACGTCCTGTTCTAATTCTATGCCATGTCTTTTAGGTATATGAAAGGGGTACCTTTTTTCAGTAAAAGGTATACGAAAGGGGTACAATTTCTCTCAAAACTGGTATATAAAATGGTAAGGGGTCAGAGCTCGGGGCGGAGCCTCCCCGTATAAAACTTTTTCGAGTGCCCCCCCCCCCTCCCCCCGGGGTGTGAAATACTTACTCGGACATTGTCCAGTACATTTAGCCAGAATATCACCAGTAGCACAGAAACCGCGAGTCTTCAGAAAGTTACAAGAGGCAGAATCCAATTCTAAGTGAAGTATAAAACATAACGTCACTAAATTACACATTCTTTTAATGCGCGTGCCTGGGGTCTCACCTTCAGTTCATAGATACTATTAGAAACTCAGCCGTGTTCTATTGAAAATCCGCCAATCTGATTGGTTCTTCTACTGTTTTCTATTTAACAATTAGACAATGAGCTCGAGATTTTGTTTTAAGAACATCGATTTTCCGCGAGGCAACTATCAGCCGATAGTAACTCGACAGAAACACTCTATTGTTTAAATAAAAAACTCGGGATCCCAAGAAGAAGAACTTACGAAAAAAAAAAGACTTGCGCCCAACGTGGGGCTCGAACCCACGACCCTGAGATTAAGAGTCTCATGCTCTACCGACTGAGCTAGCCGGGCAACTGACAAAAGTAGGTGTTATTTGCATAACCTGTATCTTTGTTCTTTTGTTTCTTAAGTAATCTAATTTTTAATTAGAAAACAATTTACACAATTCAACCTGGGTGGAGTGGTGGTCTGATGGTTTTGAGGGTCTTTTGGCCAAAGTTCACAAATAGCAACGTTAATGGATCTTAATGTTATTGAGAAAATGCGAATGATACTAGATCAGTTCGTTTTTCTTTTATATTCGTTTTTCTTTTATGTTCGTTTTTCTTTTATATTTATAACTATAATACGTCATTTTCCATCTTTCTTCCATTAATTTTTCTTTAAGCCTACTTAGTTTTGTTTTTGTGTGTTTGTGTGTTGTATAGTTTGCTATGTAAATATTAAATATACCTGACCTTTTTATAAATTATTGTGATAAAAACTAAGTATGGCTGCCCAATCTTGTTAGCCAATCGTGGTTATTCTGGGCAGCCATGCACTTAACTCTATTTATTTTATTTATTGTTTTGCTAATAATTGAATGAATAGGTGAAAATAAAGTTGTTGTTGTTGTTGTTGTTGTTGTTGTTGTCATCTTTCTCTTACGCCTTCTTAGTTCTCTCGCAAAATACAATTCTCTTAAGGAGGAATTGTACCCGAAGGTCGTTTTTTCACGGTTTAACGGAACTATCTCGTTCGCGTTTCAAGGAATACAAAAACGCTCCCCTATGTTTAACGTTGTTTTGTAAATTTTTGGGTGATTTTTTGGAATATTGGTAGAAAATAGTTTTTTCGCAAAGGATTAGTAAAATTTAGAGAGATAAAAAGTATTGGAGATTTATTGTGTTTTTGAAATTAGAATTTTTTAGTTAAAAATTGGTGGACGGACACCGGACAGTCGATCCCCTGACAACCTGGAGTGCTCTTGCGTGGGGGTAACTATCTGGTGGTGTTTCCATTTTTTTCTTTCTTCAATCCCTTCTTTAACCTTTTAAAAGTTCATTCAAATTCAGGTTTAATGCCCCCTTAACACACAATCTGTCTGGTGATCAAGCTTACAAGTTTTGTCAGACCTTCTACTCAGTCTTTTGGGATTTAAAAAACTAACAACAAGAATCTTCTATTAAGTGTAGTTACTGACCTGTGTGACAACCGCTCAACTCAATCCTCATGGAGATATGTCCGTTCCAAGTTTTCGGCTTTACACGAATGTAGCGTGCATAGATGGCAGGTGAAAGAACATGAGAGACAACGGTATTTTGATCCGAGTTTCCCTGGAACACCTTCAAATTGTAGAAAAAACATAGCTTTTAGTAATATTCGGGAGAAATTGGGGAGAGATGATGCATAAGGGGCTATATACAGTTGACAAACCATGAGGAAATTAATAAAAAGAATTGCTCCCCCGTTTTTAACGTTTTAGTTATTCCCCCTGATATATTTCGTCGGAAAGTTGATCTCGTCAAGTGTAAAATGACAGGTGTTTTTAGTGCTTAATTTTTCTTTTACATGAATTTTTTTTTGTTGCCTTCCCCTTTGCACGAATTTTTCTTCTTGCATTTTCCCTTGCATGATTTTGTTTTTGTTTTTACCCCACCCTCCCCATCACTTTACTAATGGTCCGTCCCTAATTTTTGTCTCCCTTTGAGGTTTGAGAAGTGGAAATTCCACTTGTGTCGACTCTCATTAGTGCATTACGGTACATCTAAGTAAAATATTAGCCCCCTGTGGCCCTCTAGTTGTATAACACCTGTTGAATCTACTAAGATTTAAAAAAGGGACAGTGTCACCATGATTTAGTGCTACTTAAAAGGAAATGAAGGTGTCGAAATCCACTGATAGTAGCCTGGCCTTGCTAAAACGTACTGCACTAGTCATGAAAATTGAGTTGGCTGAAAATGTGGTTTGGCTGCGGACGGATAGGACAGTACAGTAGTGGCCTAAAACTTGAAAACGTCGGGCCGACGTTTTCAATTTTGACGGTGTTATTTGGAAGAAAATCACTTAAAAATCGCTGATTACTTTTATTCACACCTAGAAGAATGACAATGCCTTTCTTTTGTTGTTCAAAGGTTACGTTGTTAATCACTGAGTGCACCCTCAAAATTCTATCATAGTTTACACAAAAACTTAGGAGACTTCTCGTAATACTGCCCCTTTAAGTCATATAAATTAAATATCGCCCCATACTTTGACTTGATTGTTCTGTGTGTAGTCTGTGAATGTGGTGACGTCGTTGCTATAGGAGACTGTGTAGGTCATAACCCACTGGCTAAAATCCGATCGTCCTTGCGTCATTATTTCTGTCACTTCTGGTTTTCCGAGCAAATCGACCTGCAACCATTGATTGACGTCATTGGTGCTGGCAGACCAAGCCCCAGTCCTACCTCCTGTAGCCACAAAATTTAATCTGCCATTTGCAGCGCCATGGTTACTGTCATACACGGATGAAGCCGTGATCTGAGAATCGAGTATCTGCCCGTTTTCCATACCAAGAGGTTGTGGACATTCTGTGTACAGGAGAAAATAAAGCTATTATAACATCTTGTTCAAGGTGATGTCCCGGGGGGGGACTCCCCTATAAAAATGACAGGGGTGCTCGTTGTACCTTTTAGGGGGTAAAATTTGTGGATTGGTACCGCTTAGGGTGCTAAAACCTAAAATGAATGCTGCTAGAGTTACCGCGGTACCTTTAAAATGACGGTAACGGTAACGCATTTCTTACGCAAATAACTTTTATTTACTTGAAAACAGCGAACCAGTCATAAAATTGCCAATGCCAGTTAATTTGTTATTGTAGAATTGGTACCTCTAAGGGTTGAAAATGGGTTTGGTCCACGCCCACAAAATGAGATTCTGGTACCTTTTAGGAGTGTTTTCGAAATTAACCGGCAAGCACCCCCGTCATTTTTATAGAGGAGTCCCCCCGGGGAAGGGGGGGGGTGATTTGTGGATCGCCATGGGAAAGCGTGGCAGGCGTGAAAATCGTGCCTCAAGAATTGACTGCATGTCGGATATCTCACACAACACTGACAGTAAGCTCCTCTAAACTTGCCGCAACTGCATTGCTGTGCTGTAAACAATATTTCTACCAAATAATGCGGAACCTTTCATCTTTTTACTCAACCACCCTGACAGATTTGTATATGTTCAAGATCTTGATTGTTTTTTTTGGTCAGCTGCAAAAATCTTGTGGTAACCTAAGCGAAACAGCTAAGTTGAACGAAGAAATAGGATCAAATGAGTCAATGAGTCATGAGTTCACTCTGCATGGTTAAGTGTTTTGATTTACAATCCACTTGCAAAATTATTCATTGCCTTAAAGTACAATGTTTTGTGAGGAAAACGTTAGTAAGTTAATAAGAAAAAGTTGGATGGGGGGGACAGGTCGTTTTGTTAGCACACAGATGGGCTTATTACCGGGATGGACAGGAGCATTAGACTCATTAGGACTGGAAAATATTAGTGTAGCCCTCAAGATGTGAAACCCTACTATGAGCCTTCAAGTTAACTAAAGATAAGACCATTTCTTAATCTAATAAAAACACACTACCTTGTGAACCGTCCTCCAAATTATCTGTATAAAAACAGAAATATAAGCATTACTTACAGAAGTGATATTTTTATCGTATCATTACCAATTCAGATTTTTTTTTTGGAAATGAAATAATAACTAAATTTTCACAGGCAACTATCTGCGCTTTAAAGGAACAGTATGGTTGAAATTTTATGAAATGGAAAGAGGATTAAGTGAATAAAACATCATCATCATCATCATCTCTATCAACAATTTTTCTGTTTGTACCACCAAATATACTCCCTCAAAAACGAAAAAGTCTAATTTGGTGCCATCTATCAATAAGTACCTGAAAATTCTTTTATAAGATCTTTGTTTTCCTGTTGGGAATAAATTTATTAATCTTTCTTCCTTAGTACGTCTTTATCTAGGAAAGTATTCATAATCATAAATCCGAAACAGCTTGGACTTTTGCGCTTCAAAAGCTATAAAGACATTTAAGAATTGCATGACAGCTCGAAAAGATACTAAAAACTATCCGCTGCTTTACCGTGGGCTCCTGTATTAATGCATAAGTTACTACTGTAGCACGTGACCAAGAATGCCCGCTAAAATGATGTCATATAACGACTGAATTCTAAGACTTTACTTTACTTACCAAATTTGTAAACACTCATTCGGAAATTGTCCCCCTCTCCATTGGGACATTCTCCGTCAGGGGCTTGACCGTGCTTCGGAAAAGTAGCCCCAGCATTTGGACCAGAAAAACACTGGCCACCAGCCTCCACTCCAAACACAGAGTAGCCACGAGCAGAAGCTTTCTGAGAGCAAACTTTTACTATGTTTGGATCGCTGAAGTCCGCATGCAGAAATGTCGACATTATGCGGTCCGCGTTTTGATCAATGAAACAGCCCACAGAGGTGTACAGAACTGCAAAAGAAGAATAAACACATGCGATATGCAACCGAACTGAAAACAAAATTCAGACGGATCCCGCTGAAAGTTCCAGCAACAAGTACAAGGATGGTCAAATGTCGAACTTCAGATGGGACGAACTAAATTGCAATTTTGGACGACTTAAACAGGTAAATTCAGTCGACTGTTGGGTCAAACGTGGAACATAATTTGTCGAACCGACCGTCGAACCAAATTCAGAGCAGCAAAATCGAATATCGAGAATCAAACTCATACCCCCCACCATAGTACAAGAGGGGGGGGGGGGGGGTGGATGGAACCCCTCCCCAGAGTTTTCGTCGTATTAAGGCACAGCGAAATATTTTTGCACTTAGTAGAAAGCCCGTAGCGAACTCTACAAGATGTACGTCCGAGGGTTAAGTTCGTTTCATGAAAAGATCGACGGTTTTCCCACAGTCGATCTTCACACGTTTTGTTCGATCGGACGAACTCAGCTGAGTCAAACGTCGAACTTATTATGAGCTTAATTCGCTCAGTTTAGTTCGTCTCATGTAAAGTTCGACGTTTGGTCCGGGCCTTTTTGATCCTGCGATTAAATTCTCAAGCATTCTCGAGAAAGTTTATGTCAAACCTCGTAAAAATGCTTAAAATGCTTTGTTTTGAATTGATGTGAAGCGTCCGTTTTCGTTAAAATATGAAAAACTTTAAATTCTTTTTTTTTCTCGCGGATTCAGCTTGAGACTTAAGTTTCGATAAGTTATTCTTAACTGCATTAAAAATGTAACCGTTCTATGAGGTGTTTTTGGTAACGTCATTTTTGCCTTTATTGGCTTTATTGTTTAGCGAAACCGTCTTAAAATTTCACACCAAAGATGTCATTATAGTCATTATATATTGACGTAACCTTTTTATTTCCCGAGATACAGATATTACTGACTCTAATTGTCCTGAGGGACCTTCAGATCAGTGTACGAGTACGAGATTGTGTACGAGTACGAGATTGAGTACGAGTACGACTTTTCAAACCTAGTGCTTATGCTGTCGACTATCACCTTTCTCACTTATCCCGCACTGATAGTTTCCTTTTCAACTGGTCAGCAACAGAGAGAATTGAGGGCTCTGGGAACGTAACTGAATCGAAATTCGAAAGTCGTACTCGTACTCCGATCTGAAGGTCGAAAATGTTACGGAGGCATGTTGCAGCGACAGGTCCTCTCGTGCGTGCTGATAATTTTCAGGGCACGTGTCGCTGCAGCATGTCCCTGCTACATATTTTACATTTGTACACGTTGTGTTTTTTCTTCCTGCATCATTTGGCTGAGATCTAGAAATGCGCCTGCAACAGATGTCCCTTCCTCTAGCAGCACATTAAAAAAAGGCGACGATTTTTATTCATTTTCAACTGTTAATTCACTGACACCTTTAATCAAACGACTTGCACTAGTAACTGACACATGCAATTTCGCTTTCAACTGGTAGCTCGGGCTTTGTTATTTTAATTATCCATAGCAACACTGCTGTCGTGTCTTCCAATCTTGCATTTCTCTAACCTGAGATCATGCCCTCCCTCCCTACATAAAAACGAACGCCTGATCGCAGGTTAGCATGTCTCGGGCGGCCGATATTCACCGAAATAGTAGTTCAATTTCGCTTCCTTCCGTTTAATAATATAGTCAATTGACAACAGCTCCTTGGCTTTTTGTAGTAAGACATGCAAAATAATCAGGTTCCGAAATCCTGAACTCTGACTGCCCTATTGAGGTTGAACCCAGGCGTTATAGGATAAGGTAGCAAGAGTTCAGAGACTGGACTAAAGAATACAAAAAGGTAAGAACTGAACTAAATGTTTTACGTTCATCATAGTCAGTGTCAGAATTTTTAAAGTATTTTTTATGTCAACTCCTGACTGCAATTTTACTATTTTTCGTTTGAACTGAATGGGTTTACGCTTAATAATGATAATAAAAAAATGCTTTGTTATGTCCTACTTTATATATCGTGGGATCGCCAGCATTTACTTTCACCACATGAATCGACTTTTGTTTAAAGGATTGAACTTGTGTTTTTTTTATTTTCTACTTACCGTCACATCTCAGACAAGCTTTGCGGCAAAGTGGAAAAAGCGCATTTTTGCGGCATCCACCGCTGGTTTTAATAATGTTGCATCCTGAATCAGACATATAGTTTGTACACGCTGAAATATAAAAATAAATAAATAAATAAATAAATAAACTACGATACAGGGGAGGGGGGGGGGGGGGGCGGCTTGCATCAAATCGCCGCGTCTTTTGTTTTATGGCGGCCATTTTGAATTTTGAATATGCGGTCAGCTGATGCGAGGTCGGCATCCACCGCTAGTTTTAATAATGTTGCATCCTGAATCAGACATATAGTTTGCACACGCTGAAATATAAACATAATTACACAAACAAGATATAAAATAAATAAAATTAAATAATTAAATAATTAAGTACGATTAAATAATTCTACGGCTCGAATATTACAGCTTTCAGTCTAAAATTTGGCATGAAGCATCTCTGTGTGACTCTTTATAACCCTACATTTTTGTTTTTGATGAAAATCTTTCGAGAGCCGAGAAATTAGCAATTCTATTCAACGTGCCCATACATTGCTCTGTAATTAATAATGAAATAAGTACCATTAAATAATTCTACGGCTTGAATATTACACCTTTCAGTCTAAAATTTGGCATGAAGTATCTCTGTTTGACTCTTAATAACCCTACGTTTTGATTTTTGACAAAATCTTTCAAGAGTGAGAAATTTGCGATCTGTGCAACGTGCCCATACATTGCTCCTAACTAATAATGAAATAAGTACCATTAAATAATTCTACGGCTTGAATGTTACACCTTTTAGTCTAAAATTTGGCACGAAGTATCTCTGTTTGACTCTTAATAACCCTACGTTTTTATTTTTGATAAAAATCTTTCAAGAGTTGAGAAATTTGCGATTATGTGATGTACCTATACATTGCTCTGTAATTATGTAAATCATCTCTGTGATTAAATAATTCTCGCTCGAATATTACACCTTTCATTCTAAAATTTGGCATGAAGTATCTTTGTATGACTCTTAATAACCCTACATTTTTGTTTTTGGTGTGGATCTTTCAAGAGTCGAGAAATAAGCAATTCTGTGCAACGTGCCCATGCAATGCTCTGTAACTGCATAAATTTAAATCATTCGCTACGCTTGAATATTATTGCAACATGCAGTGCAGAAATTTGGTGAAAATTATCTCTGTACGACAAACTAAAACCATGCGATTTTTTAGTGTTTTGCTTACTCATAACCGAGTAATTAAACATGTTTTTTTAAAGCGCGTCCAAATATAATATCAGTTAAAATATACAAAACAAAATATTCTGTACCATACGAAGTTACGATAGCTCAGTTGGTAGAAAACACTTCTACAGAAGTTGTGTATGCCTTGGTCGTTGGTTCAAATCCAAATGGAAGTCATTATTTTTCTTTTTTCTCTTTTTTTTAAAGTCAGTATGCCGTTTTATTTAAAAGTTTAAAGGCTGAACAAACGCAACAGTAAATTTTTATATTTCAGTATGTTGAGATCGAACGCCGGCTATTTCAGTGAGACTTCAACCGCTGATGTCAATAGAATTGGAACGCTTGTAGAAAAAAAAAAACACCACCGAGAAATCAAGCTATGCGAGCGAAATGTTCGTTCGTATATCTTTATCTTAATTTTGCTGGGCAAATGTCCCAAGAGTGTGCGTCCAGCAAAAATTGTACACAATTTGATTCCTTTGCTGACTAGGAAGCTAGGAGCTACGTTGTTTGATATATAAGTGGTGTAGGGCCACTATCGTGCATGTTTAGAAAGTTAAAGACTATCGCACCTTTCAAATAAATATTAGCGAAATTTCATAAAAGTATGAGCGAAATTAAACATTTGAAAAAATAAACACACTTCTAAATTTCAAAGACATGTTTCGGACACTCCGTATCCATTATCAGTTTGAAGATGTTTCTTTCAAAATTTGACATTTACACGGGCACACGTCTCAAAGAGGATATCCTGCTCCGTATTGTCTCCGTGACACTCCCCGAATAAGTAGTACCGCTCTACTTTTCCTCTTTCATGGATGTGGCGTTCATGGTATTGTCTAACTACATGTAAACGGATGATCTCGGAGAGTCAATAACAGTAAAATAATGTTAAATGTTATAACCGACCACGAAAATCACAAAAAAAATGATTGTCACTATCTTGTTTGTGCGGTTGCCCCTAGATAAATAAATAAATAAATAAATAAATAAATAAATAAATAAATAAATAAATAAATAAATAAATAAACTACGACACGGGGGGGGGGGGGATGGGGCGGCTTGCATCAAATCGCCGCGTCTTTTGTTTTATGGTGGCAATTTTGAATTTTGAATATGCGGTCAGCTGATGCGAGGTCTGGAACCTAGATATCTTTGAAAACTGCTCGGAACGCTTCATTATTCTCGGCGCGCGATCGGATATTCCGAGAATTTCCGAATTTTATCGACGGTCCCATAACCGGTTATCTCTTGGCTCCCGTCGTCGCATCAGTCCTCGCGTGTTTGTTCCTTGTTTGGTGTCCCCTGTGCTACAATTAAGTAAACGAACAAACTGCACTGGGCCGCGAACAAAATGCTGCTAGTGTACGCAGGATCTATAGAAGACCTAATCAGCCAACAAATGAAAAACATGAAACGTGAAACTGCAAGGCTGATCGAACTGCGTAGAAAAGGTAGTTTAAGGGGTTTTTTTTGGGCTTAATGCGGCAGAGACATGATAAAGACCAATCCGAGAGTCTGTTCTCTGTGGCATTATACTGTACTGACGAGGACTAAAGAGTCCGAAACAGCTGTCTACAGTTATGCATTCTTGACTCTCGGATTGGTCTCTATCATGTCTCTGCCGCATTAAGTTTTCTACGCAGTTCGATCAGCCTTGCAGTTTCATGTTTCATGTTCTACAATTAAGTGGCCGAGACCGCTGGGATTTTGTCTTTTTTCGTATGAAGCGACCCGCGACAGGAGTAATCTCACTCTCCCTTGATAACTTGCTCATACGTTTGTACACCTGGGTGTAGACAGGCACTTTAAGAGTAAAGTGTCTCACCCAAGAACACAACACAGTGACCCCGTCCGGGGCTCGAACCCGGACCGCTCGAACAGGAGTCTAAACAACCCGCTAACTTTTAGGCCACCGCGCCTCCCAACGGTTGCGTCTTAAACTCTCCGTGAAATATCGCTACGATGATTTCTCAGTAAAATACTTACGAGGCGGGCAGTTTGCAGGACATTTAGATTGAATGTCAACACTTGGGCAGAAACCTCTCGTTTGCAGAAAGCCACAAGAGGCAGAATCCAGTTCTAAGTGAAGAAAACATCACAATAAGCCTTAGTAAAGTTTGATACCCATGGAACACCCCTCTGTAACAGACCCAGTGGAACCCGACCCAGTGGATTTTTTTCCCCTACCCAGTGAAAATTTAGTCTCCCCGGTACCCAGCGAATATTTTGAAAGTTACCCGCCTATTTTTGTGCTTCCCCAGTGACTGTGCGGTGTGACTTATGTCGAATAAACCTATTAAAAAAAGGGCCCAAATAAGCCGACCCAGTGGGAAATTGGCCAACCCAGAAACTTTTTTCAGATTCCACTGGGTCTGTTACAGAGGGGTCATGACGGTAGAAAATTCCAGACATAAAATATGCTCACTGAAGGTCTAAAACGTCACGTGACGCGTTACCGGGTTATCTATGAGACACACAATTCAGGAAAAAACTGTGTAGGGCATGTATGATGTGACAAAAATTAAATTTAAATATTGTTAATGCGCTGAAATATAAAATTCCTTAGATTTTCGAGACTTCTGTCTCTTCTTCAGCGTAGAAATGTCGTTATATATGTCGAAGACGCACTTTAATTGGCGCGTGCTTTTAGGTAACGGCATTTCTACACTGAAGAACAGACAGAAGTCTCGAAACGTCCGAGAAATTTTATATTTCAGCGCATTGAAAATATTTTAGTTTAATTTTTTTATATCTATGAGTCGTTTGTCAACGGACTCCGTTTCGTGAAGCCGTTCCTTGAACACCCCCTCACTCCCCCCCCCCCCCCACACACACACATACACCCTTGAAATATCTTTTTTCATGACGCAAATGATGCAAATCATTTCGACATGGCTCACTTCTCACAATAAAAGTTCCCATCGTTTTCCACGAGAGGGTACAACGTTGATCAACCCCTGTATTTTTAGCCGGGGTCATGAATGGTCCCTCAAAATTTTGCAGTGCTCGCAAAATTACGCTTCTGCTAGGAATGCTCGCAAATGCTCCAAAGCGTTTTTTTGTCGCAGCAAGACTAGGGCTGCACTTGCAATTTGGGGGACTGTTTATGTTACACTGGGGTCGAACATTATTATCCTCGCTCTTCAGATACAACGTCGTTTGCTTAAGCCTGGTTTTCACTAGCGACGCAAGCACAAGCGCAAGGATAACAGCTCTTATTTCTCCGTGAAAAAGGCTTCGACGCAAACAAAAGCACAAGCGCATTGCATTTGGATGCTTTTGCTAGTGCTTGCGGCAAGCACAAGTACAAGGGTCAAAATTTGTCCTTTTTGGGTGATCGCGCTTGTGCTTGAGTCGCTAGCCCCGAGTGAAAACCAGGCTTAATTAAATACAAATTTCAAAGTGACAGCTTGAAATCACTAGCAATATTGTACGACTGCTTTGCATGCAAGTAATATAACTGTGTAACAATACTCACCTTGAGCAAACACGCCGGATAAGTGAAGCAAACTTAAAGAAACAAGCAAACTTACAAAAGCCATAATTTCTCAGGTCGCAAACTTCTGATATCGAGCTAAGTGATAATCAGCTATATTGTTAATTACTGTAAGGTTTATCTTACTGCTACTGTCATTGGCCATTTAAAAGATTTAAATATTAGACGTGGATTTTAACACTCTAGACCCTTTCGGAGTTTATGCTTCATCAATAGAGCGGATATTTTTCCGGTTTCACATACCTGGAAAGAATACAATTGTTATTTACATCACAGAACTCCATTAACAATTAACGTGAAGAGAGGTTTTAAGATGGAATCCGCCAGGACTTTGAGTAGTTATTGGACAAAATTTGTACCAAAATTTTTCGCCTTATTGCAACCTTTTTGTTACTGCTTCAAATATCTTATCCAAATAAATCTTTTCTAACAACAACAAACATCAAAAACAATTTTCGAAGTTCCACTGAATTCCACTGAATCGCTTAAAAGACGTGAGCTTTTGGCTATAGCTTGTGAACTTTGAAATTCATTTTCTCAGACTCTGATAAGACATTGTTGCTGGAATTATCACGAATAATTACTTACATCTTTAGCTTTTAAAAAGGGTAGAAAACAAAGCAATAGGATTTAAATTATTCTGGTACTCGATTTTTGCCCAACTAAATTTAATTTAAATTACTCGATTTCCGGATGGATTCCGCCTTAAGCCCTTTGCTGGGATTATAACCTTTACTACCCAATAACCTGGTCGTGGAACAAAACGGATGTAAAGGAGGCTCAAAAGGGTTTCTTACGGTTCTTATCCGGAATGTAAAACTGTGAAAGATTAAAATTTTCTGGCTCTAACCACGGGTAGAAATGACGTATACTCTTGTGGGGCTTTTGCTGAACTGAGCTTTGAAATTGTTTATGACGTCATATCTGTTGCCATGGTAACTATAAGCGTTCACTAATAAACGTTGCCTTTTACCAGTTTACAAAACTTAGGAATACTAAAATATACTTTTTCCTATCCTTTTATCTGTTTCTTGCTTTTAGCAAAAGCTTTAAAAGGTGGATTTATTTAATTTTTTGTTTAGTTAATTATTTATTTATTTATTTATTTATTTAGTTAGTTAGTTATCATCGTTTCAAGGCAGTTTTGTCCTCATAGAACTAATTTATTGTAGTCTAATATGTAGAGTAGAAGTAGAACTGATAACTCGATGCTGATAAGATTTAAACAACCAAGGCTGATCGATCAAACACGATTAAATTGCAAATTTTGACTTTCTCCAGCTGATCAAATCAGCCCTGATGATGATGTTGTTGTGAAACTTTTTCCTGACATAAACAGTCGTTAACATAGGGCATGAGACCGTTTCATACTATAAAATATATTATAACTGTTACATTTTGGATTTTGAACGCAAGAAACATGGATTCCGAGAACCAGCAATCTCTGCTGTTACAAAAAACAATTTGCATTTTATTTTTGTTCCGGCTGTATGAAAATTTGTGATTTCACAATTTATTTTAATTTTTTTCTTCTCCAGTCTTAACAAGCCCTACTCCTTTATGAGCGACTAGTTTCCTTTTTTTCTATCTAATTATTGTAAAGTTTCCTGCTGTCTGATCAAATTTTATTCTTTGTAACATTAAATGACTTGCACTTTGGCTTGCCACAAGCCCCTTACTTCTCGTAGAATTGGTGTGATACCAAATAACCTTATAGTGACATATTAGTGGAACAACTTTTAAAAGGTGAGAATGATTGAACTTTAAACTGTTTGGAAATCCTGGTGTCTTAATTTCAATAGTGTGTATAATTATCACATTTATTTTATCCATCATCTAACAAATGTTAAATGAACAATAACATAAACACGGCGATTTAAAATCTGTGTCATGATAATAGTGTCTAAGGGTAGCGTTCAAAGAATAGGCCATTTTCAAATACACCATAATACTCTTTGTTGTCCCTCCAAAATTTTGCATAAGCATGTTTTCAATTTCTCTTGCTGTCCCAAGAGAAATTAAAAACAATGCTTATCCAAAATTTTGGAGGTACGACAAAGAATATTATGGTATTTTTACAAATGGCCTATATAATAATTAAATAGCTAAGAAAGAGACTAGAACCTATATTTCATCACAGTCCATCTTCGTGGACTTGAGGGGATACTATCTTTTCTATAAATATCGTTGATAAACGGAGACTCACTGAGAGACTACTTGATAAAGATCCTTTAAATTCGACAACTGATACTTACCTTCACAAAGGGATGGGAAGAAAAATAGGCTCAAGACAACAAGGCATACAGTGGAGTACATTTTAGTTCAGCTGTGTGTCGTATCACAACCGTGAAATCTGAATCAATTACTGCACTTGCGTGCAAAATTAACGTCAGTTGTAACTCTCGTTTTAATTAAAATCTAGCAGCTATGATATTTACGTCATTATAGAGAGCATTTAAATAACACTGAAATGAATACTCGATCTTAAAAATTATTTATATTTAGCTGTTCTTTAATTTTCTTCTCACACACACAAAAAAAATTACACACAAGCATGCAAAAGCAGCCAAAACACTTTAAAGTATAGTTAATCTCGCGTTTTGGTATAAGTTAATTCTCGATTAGTACTACTCATTTGTACCCATCAATTCTACGTTTGCATTATTTTCGTAATAACATGATGCTCACTTGAAGGCAGTTTTGTTCTTTTAGGTTTGTATTTTTAAAACTTCTGAATAATTTTACCAAAAATATTTACTAAAAATATAATTATACTTTGTGTTTTAAGTGCTAAAGAGGTTATAAAGTTTGTCTTGGTCTTGAGTTGTGTTATTGAAGCCTGAAACGTAAGGTAGGAGAAGAAATAATACGTTTATGCTAAATTGAACAGCCCAAGCTGACCAAACACGATTAAATTGCAAATGTTGAGTTTCTCCATCTGTTCAAATTAGAACTTATGATGATGTTGTAATAATTTCCCATGACTTCAACAGTACGTAGGACATAGGACATGAGAACGTTACATGCCATAAAATATGTTATCTGTTACAACTTGGGTTTTGAACGCAAAAACTTGCATTCCCAGAACGAGCAATCTCATCTTTTACCAGGTGCAATTTACGTAGCAGACTTGACACGGTAAAAAACGTCCAAAACGCGAGCAAACTATTTATTTTCTTGGGGCTAGTAGGTTAAACGTGTTTTCCAAGTTTCGGTGCGAGTTTTTCTTTGGTGCTAATTGGTGGGTCCGAGGTCGTAACCCAAGGACCCCGTGGCAGACTTGACACGATAATACGTGTCCATAAGCCGCGCAAACGAGTTCGCCTCTTGTTTCTACTCGAGAAAACGCGTTTTTTAAAGTTTTGGCGCGATCGAGGTTGTTGACGCCATTTGGTGAGTCCAACGTCGTCGCCGAAGGACCAAACGCGCGCAAATGATTTTCCTTCTTGGGGCAAGTCAAGAGATTGCGTTATTGGAAGCGCGCAAACGAGTTCCTTGACTGCCTTGACGCCACTTTGTGGGCCAATAGCGGAGCCCAAGAACCACGTGTCACTATAAAACGCGTCCAAAACGCGCGCAAACGATTTTCCTTCCTGGGGCAAGTCAAGAGATTGCGTTATTGAAAGCTTTGGCGCAAATGAGTTCCTTGACTGCCTTGACGCCACTTTGTGGCCCGATAGCGCAGCCAAAGGACCACGCGTCACTATAAAACGCGTGCAAGACGCGCGCAAACGATTTTACCCTCGGGCAATCGTGAAAGAACGTTTTTTAAGGTTCTCGCAAAATCAAGTTCGTTGGCGCCATGTTGTGGGGTCGAGGGCAAAGTCCAAGAACCACGTGTCACGGTAAAAGGCGAACGCAAACTGTTTCCCACGTAAAGAGCCGTCGGAAAAAACACGCTTTTGAAAGTTTTGGCGAGATCGAGTTCATTGCATAGGACGTATTATCTAAGTAGTATCTGTTTGGTGTTAGAAATCCGCTCTCCAGCTAAGATTTAGCTGTTCAGTCAGCACCGTTATTACAGCATGAGAAAGTGGGTCTTTAGGTTAGAACTAGATCTCAAGAGAAACCGCAAACGGTTCGAGATAAGCAGGCATATAAGTCAAAGGCTTGGAAATTTAATTGTGTTTTGCGCTTACACGCGCTAAAACGCAGCATTTAAAACTTCATTTTGCAGTTGAATTCTTGTTACCAAAACAAGAATACTGTGAAGTCCACAGTTCAAACCTAACCGAAGTGAACTGTTTTTTGAACTGTTCTTAGACGTGAAAAGATTGCAAAGAGGAAGCTTCGCTCGCGCAGCAAATGATGCCGAGAAACGAGAACAATTATGTGACGTCACAAAAGAACCAATGAATCTTTTGTGATTTACAAGGGCTGACTCAGGTATGTTTGTTACTGCAAGCGAATTTTGCTTTACTGGAACTGGTTTCCAATTACCAATTTAGTGTATGTCGCTGTTTTTATTTCTGTTTTAAAGCTAAGTAAAATATATACCGTTACAATCTTTTCCGGCGGAAAATGAAAGGGCTTAACTTATGTTATCTAATCAAGTTTATTGGCTCAAAGTGAGACTGATTTGAGTTCTTAATCCTAAAACTCTGCAATCAGTATTTTGCTTGCTGCACTGGGATAACTTGAATACATGAAAAGTAACCACTTATGAAAAGTTGTTGGGTTCATTTCATGTTGAAGTAATTTAATCTTAGATGCAAAGACATTTTCATCAAGCTTCTTACACACGCAAAGTCTAAAATAAGTGCGGATTTCCAAATCGAGAAAATTGAGAACATGCATTTTATTGTATTACATTAGCGCAATACCTTTTTATGTTAGTATAAATTACTGTTTTATTAATATTAGCTACAGGGAAAATAGAATAATTTCTTTTTTTTCCTGCTTTCTGCAAACGTCATGTGGTCAGTTGCAGGGTGTAATTTCATACAGGAACGCAATCATGATAGAAAGTATGCTGCCATTAGGTTGGGAAGGTCTCAACAGTGATCAAAAATATGAAATCTGTGGTAAGTCAGTACATCTTAGAACGCTTTTTGGGGGATTGATTCTCGCTCCATTAGGTTGTTTTAATTTGCGACTTTATTTCCCTGTAAATACTTACATTTTTATTTCGGTGTAAGTTATTTTGCACACCTTTCACGTTTTTTTTGCTTTTAATATCTCAACTAAACGATCTTGCTGTCGGAGTCATTAGGCGGCCGTTCCCCTGACACATCTCAGCGCGATATTGAGTCTGATCTATAGTCTGTTTGTGATGGCCGCTTAGTTGCAACGTGCACGACCAGAGATAATTGTAAAATTTTAGTAACTAGTTTTAGGGAAACTGAATTTAACTAAGTTAATTACTGAAACTAGTTTGCTTGACCGGCTGGGGGAATAGATACGGAGAAGGAAATTTCTATCCCCAGCAGAAAGCTTACCCGTGGGTAGCAGGCGCGTTTATGAAAGTCAAGGTGGAATATGGTGATCGTAGCTGAATCCCGTGAAGAAAGAGAAGTATTGTAATATCTTATATATATGTAAGTATTAGTACGTTTGTGTTGTAAATAAAGAAAAAAGAAAAAAAGAAAGAGAATGCAGCGGTAATGCCGTGGTAATATGGGCCTAGTCTTTCTAAGTTATTTAAAAACTGACTCCATTTTTTTGCAGATTCGCTCCTGCAAAAGACGAAACACCGTAACCTTCTTCTACTTGTAGAGAACAGAAACCTAAAGAATAGAATCAAAAACATGGAGCATGAAATGCGTGGCTTCAGGGATACTTTACGCGGAGAGGAATGCAAGTTTAATCAGTTGAATGAAAAGCTGACAGCAACAATGGTAAAGTGATTGTACGCTCAATGTACACGATAAAGCGGTTTCAAATTTAGTGTAAAAAATCAAAACTAAAGTAATCACACCATTAGCTAGCCAATCACAGGGGACACGGACAATTCATTGATCCCTGTACCCTGGGTACCAGAGGATTTTTTACGTGCGCGATGGATTCAATTCGGTGGACGAAGGCCGTCACCTCTGACACCCAGGGTAACCTCTGATACTGAAATAAAAACCGCTCTATTAACTAGGGAGTGAAACTGAACATGGTGTCTTACTTATTTGTAGCCTGTTACAGGCTCTCGTTTGTGTAGGAGTGCGAAAAACGTGGGTGAGCGAGGAATAAAACGAAGGGGGACGATGTCGAGCCTTCTCTCGCCTTCGTCCCGCCTCGTTTTTTTCCTCGCCCACCCGTGTTTTTCGCACCCCCCCCCCCCCCGCCCCCCCCACAAACCGAAAGCCTGGAACAGGCTAATTTATTTGGAGTGTTCTATATTATTGATTCGTTGCAACCGCCGCCTGGTTAGCTCAGTTGGTAGAGCGCCGGACTGCTGTGCGAGAGGTCGTGGGTTCGAACCCCAGACCGGACCAACACTCAGGGTCTTAAAATAACTGAGGAGAATGTGCATCCTTTGTAATTACACCTGCAAATGGTTAGACATTCTAGTCTTTTCGGAAAAGGACGATAAACCGTAGGTCCCGTCTCCTGTATCTTCAGTCTTATCACAGGGGACGTTAAAGAACCCACACACTATTCGCAAAGAGTAGGGCACGAAGCTCCCGGTGTTGTGGTCTGGCCTTGTGTAGTAAATTACAGTATGTGTACAGCGCATTTGAACATATATATATATGAAAAATGTGCTATATAAATTCGTTATCATTATTATCATTATCATTTAATTCCTGCATACCGTAATGACTGAGCGAGCGAGTGATGCAGTACCTCAAGGTTCTTATCATCCTTCAGCAGAAAGAAAGACAAGAACACATTGCCAAGGAAGAAGAGCTTTCTTACAGTGTAAAACTCCTTCAGTCCAAGCTGCAGAAAGAACAAAGGGAACGACAAACGCTGGAGGAAAGAATAAAAATAGTAGGTATAAAAACAATTTTGCACAAAAGCTTAGAAATGAAGATATTGCGATCGCTAAATGATAAGATTGAGTTTAAAAGTTGAATCAATTTGATTAATATATCCACATGAACAATTTTTGCCAGAGACAATTGAATTTAAGGGAATTATGTGTAATAATTTTTGGACAAACGGACACTGCAACCATAATTCAGTAACGGAAGCGTCATTTTTCAGATTTATAGGGTGGTTTTTTAGACATGTTATCTCCGCAACGAATTCCCCCCCTGATCTTACAGTGATAAAAGTTTAAGGAAAAAATCAATGTTAGAAGATTTTCGCGCGAACGACCTTAATTTGTATTTCGGTGATCTGATTCTCAGTCCAGAAAATGCGATCAAAAGTGCTAAAATACTGCACTTTTTGGCGCAGGCAAAGCTTACAGATGTATCATGAGTTAATCGACTTATCACCCTCCTTAATTTTACGCAAGTAGTCGCAAGTTCAGCTTGCGTACAGACTTGTGTTGGGTGGCCAAACGGACACGCAAGTTTGTCGCAAATGCGCGCAAGTTTGCAAAAAGTCTTTTTAAATGCTACGATGTGCAATTCAGTATTTTAAGCAAACTACAAAAAAATGCGTTGACTTGCATTGCGATGGGTGGCCAAACGGTGAAAAATTCGGTTAACTTAAGTGCAAATTTGATCTCTACTAAAGTGAACGCAAGTCAACGCAAGTGCACGCACGTCCTGACCAAACGGAGACGCAAGTGGACGCAAATTTTCAACTTGCGTTGCCGTTTGGTCAGGACTTAAAGCCAGCCGCACACTAGAGCAACTAGCTGAGCTATTCACCTCACGTGCCTGTTTGCTCAGCCATTTATTCACTGCACATTGTGCCGCAGAAAGTGAGGAAAGTGCTTAGCAAGTTTGATTCGGAAGCCGCCATGTTGAAGCACGTGAGCATTCTGCGTGTGTTTATTGGTCAGTTGATATATCTGGCTGAGCAAGTTTCTCATGTCGCCCACACACATTGAGGATCTTGCCTCGCGAGGCAAAAAATATCAAACACGATAGATATTTTCCTCAAGGCCTCGCGAGGCAAAATTCTCACGAAAAACGGTCCGCACACGAGAGAATCTGCTGAGCAAACGGCACGCGAGGCGGTTAGCTCAGCTAGATGCTTTAGTGTGCGGTAGGCTTTAGGTTTCTTTCCCACTTGGTTTCCAGGCCTCACCAGAGAGAACTTCACTGAAGGCCATAAACCAGCGGTTCACACAAGTAATGGAAAGATTAAGGCGCAGACTTGGAAGAACGCGAAATTCAGTACAAGACAACAATCAAAGCCCATGATCGTTTTGCTATCGATCTTTTTACTGTTCCTGATTTAGAAGATTGAATAATAAAAATAGCTGAAGGAAGATTTTGCCAGTCTGTTAATTTTGCTGGCCGGTGTGGGTTACGACTTTGCTGAGCTACCTCAGAGATTATAATTATCCTCAAACTTTAGAATATATAATTAAAAAGAGCCACCCAAGTCTCCTGCTTTGGAAAATTAACTCCAAAATCTCTTTATGCTTTCCTGAAATACCTTCCATATAATCCCAAGGGCTTTTAGATCGTTTTTTAACTGACTTGTTATAACACAGAAAAAACACAGAAGCCAACTAAACCGACGTAAAAGCCCATCCGAAGAGACTCCATTGAAAAAATCCTTTTGAGAAAAAGTAAACCTAGAGATCACTCAAGGGCTGAGATAGGGATCATAGACATAACAGTACTAAAGAAGGGAGAGATTCTTTTACAAATATTGTTACCCTACCCCTCTACCTCTGGAAAGATGTGCGATATTTGCGAGGAGCCTGAGCTCTCGTTCCAGACTCCACCACATGAAAAGACGCGCGGATCTCAAAATGGCTGTTCTCGTGGAAGGTTAGTATCCGAAATTGCTGTAGTAATTTTTTTCTAAACTGTTCGAATTTTTGTAAATTTTGATAGTTAAAGGTGATTTTCCTTTCTCCAGAGACTCAGTTAGTCTGTGAAGACAGTCACGAGTGTTTTGTGTGCCGTGGAGTCGCCAAAGAACCATTTGTAAGGTGCTGTCAATGTCGTCCTGCAGTGGACATTTGTTTAGAGGTTTGAATTCGTTTGTCTGAGTACAGTGTGTCTGAGCGTGTTAATTTTAGAAATAGAATCTAGAATGAAAAGTCTATTTTAATGGAAGAAGTAAATAGGCTTTCTAAGTATTATAGATGTCACGCAACATTGCAAAAAGTAGAGCATATATATATGTAGCCACAGGTAGCCCAAGCTCCTAGTGGAGCCGTCAACATATAGACTACATATGACATTGCGTAATAACGTTGTTATAAGGGTTTGTATGGGAATATAACGATCGTAAAAAATAATTCAAAATAAAGGGAAAATATCCTATAAAATCGACTTACCTATCCTCTTCTATGTAAATCTTGTGTTTCTATAGCGTTTGGGGGCATTTTGAAGCGATTCCAGTGGGTTTTAGGTTCGCTGGTTTCCTCTCTATATATAATGGAATCGCTTCAAAACGCCCCCAAACGGCATAGAAACACAAGATTTACATAAAAGAGGATAGGTAAGTTGATTTTATCAGTTATTTTCCCTTTATTTTGAATTATTTTTTACGATCATTATATTCCCATACAAAACTACCTGTGATGTAGCTCTCTACATACTCTTCTTGCTCTCACAAGTCAATGCAACATTTTGTTGCATATTTGTAGGTTGCAAAAATGCGGTGCTGCACATCCAATTTGCACAAGCATTTCAGTTGCGCAAGTGTTGTGTTGACAGGAGTCTTCTATCCAGTAATGTAGGGGGTCAGCGGTATCGCCAGAGTGTGTGTAGAAAGCCAACATGGCCGTGTGTTGGCTGTCGAGTCGGCTGCGAATAAAGTGTTGTGTTTGAGTTGTGTTCTCGAAAGTTGTACGTTGTCAACAGTTGCAACTGGTAAATATGCAATATTTGTTGCTTTGCAAGTTGCAAGAAAAATTACCTTGTGTAACATGGTCTTAGTATGGAGTTGTAGGGAAATCTTCCCATAACACCCACTTTGTACCCCATGTGTTTTGTGCCTTGTAGTCAGAGAGTTTATAATCCTTTCAGAAAAATAACCTGTAATCAAAGAAAGGCGTTGATTATGACTTATGCTAGTTGATGCACAAGGAAACTAAACATGCACTGAGCATAAACTTATCACTTTCAGTGCTTCTCAAGAGGTGGTGAGGAAAACGAGCACCGCAGTGACCACTGCTATGAAATAGTTGTAAGTAAGTTTACTGTAATTTGTATGCAATTTACATTTTTACATTTTAAAGAGATTCCCACACTCGTCAGAGCATTGACATATCTGCTGATGCATTATTCAAGTCGTGAAATATCAGTGTTAAAAGCAGACTGCAGACTAACCCAAACCAAAAACTAATGTTGTAAACACAGTATAACAATATTTTATTATTTTTTTACTGTATGTAACCCTAAACAAGATCTTGATGGCTAAAAATATAGGCATTCTGTCCTGAACACCCTAAGTGAGATTAAAATCCATAATTTACACCCCTAAGCAAGATTTTGACTGGGGGGAGGGGGGGTACTCAAGATTTCAAGTGACGGGGATGATCGAATGGGGGCAAAAATCAAGACCCAAAAAAATCCCTTGGGCTTCCAACAATACCCCAAAAAAGTCTCTGAACCAAAAATCAACCCCCAAACAAATCCCATGCTGAATTTTCAACCCATTAAATGATCTGAAGTATAACACAAAGAAAAACATTAGAAACACGTTCAGTGTTTGTACTTTATTCGCAGAACTATGCAGTCAAGGCACTACCACGAATCTTGAGATTGTTTTTAATACCCAAAAAGAATCCCTACTTAAATTAAGCCACCCAAAAAATAGTTGTCAAATTTTCCTACCCAAAAAAAACCCGGCATCGAAAATTTCAAACCCAAAAAAATCCTTAGATCATCCCCATCACTAAAATCCTAGTACCCCCTGGGGATGTTGAGCATCCCCTTCCCTTTCATATGGGAGTCCCCCCCCCCCCCCCCCATTCACCTTTGCTGAAGTTGCAGGAAATATATGCTGAACACAATTTGTCTGTTGTTTATTACTGGACTATTTAGAGCAACAATTTTCCTGTTTTGGAAAAGAACTGGAATGCTCAAGAGGAAATTGATCTTCTAGATGGCATTTCTGATTGTGGCTTTCAAAATTGGTGAGATTGAAGACTTCAAGAATTTTCCTTACATTAGTTATTTGCGCCATCAAGCAGGCTGTAAGATAAGAGATAAGGTTAAGTCTGTGTCAGATTGGCCAAGTGGATCGTATACTATAGGCAGAGCTTATCTTAGTTTCCGCAGCATGTATTTCTACTCCCCTGAAAGGAATGCCAGCCAATTGCATGGGTTACTCTCCAACATTTAATTTGCCTGTACCCATGATACACCTGGGAACTACTATATAAGAGCTGCTTACATTGGTAGTACTTCTCAGAAGAAACACTGTAATTATCCACTATTAATAATGGTTACATTAAGGACTAACATTGTGTTAACATAACATAACATCAACTTTATTTTGTCTCACATTTTAGAGTAGCTAACAGATATCAGTAGCTAACATCTTCAAGAAGTACAGTCTATGGTATATAGTGCATCTCCTAAAACTAAACGTAGTATTTAGTCACGGTGTTAAATAGACATTGTTTTCCTGGATTGTTATAGGAAAGAGGTTGCCAAGCATGTTCAAAGTAAAACAGAAGAAGGCAAGTTTAAAGTTTGTCCTTCATCTTTCTTCTGTGAGTCTTTACAGAAGCCTATAAAGTATTCTATCATTTGTTACAATATTTCAAGACCACAAATCTAATTTGTCTGAGCAAAATATTTAGTGGTGGTAAATGGTCCTTCAAAAAATCTGTAACTGACAAAATGTTAGCCAAATTTCATGGGTCTCGTCGCCTCGAATTTTTCTTTGACGTCTTCTCGGAGTCTTGATTTCTTTTTCAAGGCTAAAAAGATCTTGGGCTCGCAGAAAAGATATCAGTCTCGCCATCTCGCAAAGTGTTGCATCTACCATTCGACACCCCTATATTTCAAACAAAAAATCAAACATTGCGATCACGTTCTATCAGCGAAATAATAGAAAAAAGATGGAAAGCCAATGTTATCAGACCTTCACAGATTTATATTTATTAATTAAAAATTATTTACACTTGTCGCTTGTTAAATAATATCCGTAGACTAGAAAATTCAATTCTTTGGGAAGACTGAATATTGTTTTTTGATAATTAAGCTTTCCATCCAGTGATTAACATCATGATAATAATGTGATCCTACAGAATGTGAGGATCATTACATGAGGTGTTACATTGATGAGCCCTGTGAAGCCCTTCTGATTCCAGGTACGACTGTGTCTCATTCTTAACAGATTTGTGTGTTAACTTTACATATGACAAAACTGCTTAAACTAATTAAAAAAACAAGAGGTGATAACATTCATTCCAAGCTCATGAAACTGTTGTCAGTGGACTTCAGGCACTGTTGTGCTTTTGGTTCAGTGAAGAAGGACATATTACAGGCTGGAATATTTGAGCTGGATTCATGTTGGTTCAATAAAATAGTCATGAAAGTGAATATAGGTCGTATAGTGAGATTGTCTGGGTGAGAGTAGTTCTGAGAAGAACTGTTGTTGGTGACTGACGTTTCGACAACCTGAGTGGAAGTCATCTTCACAGTCAAGTGAAAAGTTGTTGTCGGTCGATGATGTTATAATTTTTACTAAAATTGATACAGCATTGCAGGTGGTGAAAAAGTAAAGTCAGTGTCATCTGAAGAAAATGTTAAGTTTACAGTAGCAGACAAATGAATTCAAAACATGCACTGGAGCATTTTTAAAGTTCTCAAACATTAGCATAATTATGTGGGAAAACAAATCAAAGATACATTGTATCAGGGTCAGCCAGGGTTTTTAGGGATACAGTATACATGGGGATTTTAAATTGGGTATACAGTATTTTTATGCCTAAAGTGGGCCTTCTATGGGTATAAAGTATACTGGTTTTTTTTTGTTCAAATTTTGGTATTTTGTATGATTTTGAAGGGAAATTTTGGGTATATAGGTTTTTCAAGTATATTGGTATAGCACTTTATCGCCTGGCCGACTCTGTTGTATCTTATTTTCCTGAGAACTTCTCTGAATCGATTATAGGAGCTCAGACACTGGCTTATGCAGAGACTTGGTGCTGATGTCATGTTACAGTATACCTAATCGGTCACTATGAATTGCGTTGTCTCGAAGACCTTATCTTCCTAACCTGGGTATTGTTGATTTAATTTTCTTTCCCTTTTTTCTTTCAGAACTGAAGCCAGTTGCTATCTGTACACCCTCACCATCCACTGCTGGCATTCCATTTAAAGGTGATGCATCTGCTTTCAGTTTTGCATGATATGTTCAATGGATCACTAACATGTCGGTCAAAATATGCCGTAGCACCACAGGTACCCCAAGCTCTATGGGAGATATAGACCGTGTGACCTGTGTTCAGCATTGTGTGAGTGTTGTAATTTGAGGTCACGGCGGCCGTGGGGTTTTGAAACGTCCTAGTTTTTAATTAACAACACCCTACCTAAAGTCCCCTGTCTGTTGTTCTTTCTCCTTTGTGGTTTTTGGAGCGATTCAGTGCGATTCCAGTAAGTTTTAGTTCCATTGTCTTATCTATAGAGAGAAAGGCAATGGAACTAAAACTCACTGGAATCGCGCTGAATCGTTCCAAAAACCACAAAGGAGAAAGAACAACAGACAGGGGACTTTAGGTAGGGTGTTGTTAATTAAAAACTAGCTCAAATTACAACACTCACACGACGCTGAACAAAGGTCACATGGTCTATATCTCCCATAGAGCTTGGGGTACCTGTGGTAGCACATTTGCAAGCTCCAATGTTTTTGATGTTTTAATTGTTCTTAAAACTATGGATAAATACCAGATCTGGTGGCAGTACATTTCCTTGACTTGTGGTTTGGAAAGGAATAAATTAAACATACCCTATCACTCTAAAGAAATAATTGCTGTTATTCACAGCAATGGATGACCCACCACGCCCTCCAATGGATTCAGCACGAAGCTTTGAGATGTCAGGTTACATGCCGTGCAGGGGAGATTTTGATGTGGTAAGAAATTGATATTCAAACCTTCAAAGTAATAATTATGTAAGTTATGCATAGTATTATGGTAGCCTAAATTGGTTTTTCCTTTACTTTCTTTTGCTTTATAAATATTTAATAAAAGTTTTTACATTACCTTTTGCTTATACCTTCAGGAATACGACAACTATGCAGAGGTTGATATAAAAGACATTGATTTTGATTCTTCTGATTCAGACATTCTTCAAGGTAACTAAGAGATACATGCATATGACAACATCCAATACAGTATAGAACCCCGATATAACGATCCTCGATAGAACGATATTCCCGGTATAATGATGAATATTCTATGTTCCAGCAAAAGTTACAGTAAAATGTATGGACCAGAACGTTGATATAACGATCTTCGATATAACGATATTCCCGATATAACGATGAGAATTTAGCGGACTGAGCGCAAAATCTTCCCCGATATAACGATATTATCAGTACACAGTCACAATTTAAGCAAAACATTGAATTTACTACAATAGCATAAAAGTAATAGAGTAATCTCTAACGTTTCTGACAACAGCTTTATACGATGATATAAGAAAATGATACTGTATTCTAAGTCTCTCTATCCAGTTAAAAAGTATATGTTGGGTTTACCTCGATATAACTATATTTCCGGTTATTTTATGGCCATATCATTATATCGGGAGTTTCGATATAACGATACTTCGATATAACGATATAATTTTACTGCTCCCTTGGCATATCGTTATATCGGGGTTCCTCTGTATATATGTACCACCCTTAAAGCTTTGCGATAAAGTAAATCATAAATAATTTGCCGTTTTAAGGACAATTAAATGAGTGTATTGGAGGCATGGTCACCCAATCAATGATTAGCACTCTGAACTCCAGATTGAGCTTTCTGGTTTCAAGCCCTGGCTGGAGTCACTGTGTTGTGTCTTTGGGCAATATTTTTTACTCTCTCCACCCAGGTGTACATCCCAGCGGGGGGGGGGGGGGTACTCGGGATGTTAAGTGACGGGGATGATCGAATGGGGGCAAAAATCAAGACCCAAAAAAATCCCTAGGGCTTACACCAAAAAATCCCTTAACCAAAAAATAACCCCCAAGAAATCGACAGCAAAACGCGTTTGTTTGTACTTTATTCTGTTGATTTGCAGAACTATGCAGCAAAAGCACTACCACAAATCTTAAGATCATTTTAAATACCCAAAAAAATCCCTGCTTTAATCAAAAAAATACTTGCCAAGTTTTCCTACCCAAAAAATCCCGGAATCGAAAATTTCAACCCCCAAAACATCCTTCTATCATCTCCGTTACTTTAACTCCTGAGTACCCCCCCCCCTGGGGTGTACATATACTCAGGTTCCAGCAAATGTAATGCTGTAGGATAACACCCCCCCCCCCCCCCATATGGGATGCTAGTCTGTTGCTGGGAGTAGAAATACTCCTAGTCACTCCATGCTATAGAAACTGGAATAAGCTCTAGTGTGATGTACCACATGGAGACTTGACCACAGACTTTACACTTCTATGTTCTTTACAATTTAATGTTGGTAACCCAACCCAAATTTTATTAAGTCCAGTTTTTGTTTTTACTGCAGAACTTAAAATTGCTGCTGTTGAAATCTTTCTGTCAAGGCTACGGCAGAGATTCTATAGAAAACAGTAAGTAGGTTGTTTAAAGTACATTCCAACAAATTTTGTTATTGTTAAATTATAGTTGCAACATGTCTCAACTAAATATAGGATCAGTACAACAGATTGCTCCCTTAAGGGGTTTAATTAAATTGTTTGAATGAGGATCCCCGCACCTTTCACCCCCCCCCCTCCCCCCCCTCCCTGAGTTCCTCTTTCCTCTTTCCTGGGGTCAAGTTTGGTTAAACCAGTGAAAGGACAGTTTTTAGCACATTGTGACATTTTTTCCATTTTATTAACAGCATTGTAAGGAAATATGGACTCATCAACATCAGAAAATTACAAAGTATGTATTATTATTTTGACAGATTTTCTTTTGGGAGTTAAATGAGTTTAAAAAACTAAGTTTTTCTTTGTTTATATTTACTTAGCTGCAGAACGAAGGCAGTCCAAAGCGGAGAGGTATGTTCCACTCCAGACTTGGTCAAAGATCACTTAAGAATCCCCACCCTCTTGGCCCACTCCCTTTGTCTAGCCGTTGTTAGTATGGTCTAGTTCCGAAAGCCGTTGACAACAGATCAGTTGAATAGCAGCTATGTTTGCGCCATTTCCAAGATAACTTTTTTCTCTGTTACAAAATGAGTCACAGTGAACAGCCTTCCATACGGAAATGAGTTTTGCTTGCACGTTCACTGTCTTGCAAATCAAATATGCATCCATATGAAAGAAATCCCTTTTGAAACAGAAAGAAAAGGCAACTTACAGATGGCTCATGCTATTGCATACTGTACTTTTGTATACAGTCGAAGCTCTCTTAACGGACACTCTCGTAAGCGGACAGCTCTACTTACGGCCGCCCTGTTTGAAACCCCGTTTTAACTCCCATACAAACTCTGTATTTTTACATTCTCGTAAGTGGACATTCCCGTAAGCGGCCGCGGACACTTGCAGTGATTACGATTTAGACTTTTTCTTTGTTTTTAAGCTCCCGTAAGCGGACACCCCAAAGAAAATCCTACTAACAACCTCTGTATCTTGTTTTTATCAATCAACTTCACATCGCTGTTCGTGACAATGATTTTACAGTAATTATAGGACAACTGGTTCGGTGCTTGTTTTGTCGTCATCCAGGTGCTTCCAGTTATTGTTAGCTGAGCAAGCTCCGGTCAGCGGCCAACTATCCCCTTCACCTCTAGTGGCCGCTTACGAGAACCATTCTCGTAAGCGGCCAGCTCCAGTTACGGACACTTTTCTCACGTCCCGAGGGTGTCCGCTTACAAGAGCTTCGACTGTATTGTAAAATGCCTTGAATAGTATACTTGTGTTACACATAGTAACCCTTCCTTGTACTTTATTAGTATTTGTCATACTCCTTCAACCAATTTACCAAACGATATAATGAGACTACTTGACTGCAATGATTTTATTATTAATTTCTCTTTTTGTCCCCTGCCATTACCTGCAAAAATAAAATTGTCATTGAGTTCCTTTAGTTGTTAGCTAATTTCTCTGTTTCCCCTTAGGGACTTGCGTGACAGCCTCAGGCCATTTGCTCGTCTTCATTCACCTGATGAACATGAAATGTTTGTCCAAGGATTACTGAGTAAGATTTGAAATTCTACAAGTTGTATTTGATATCAAAAAGATGAGTGTAATATGTTAGCCTGCATAGCTGACCGTTCTGTTAGGGTTTAAAGAGCACACAAGCAAGTGTCAAAGCTGCGACAACAAGTGGCGAAGCTGTGAGTGGCTTCGCCGCTCATTGTTGCAGCTTCACCGCTTGCTTGTGTGCTTTTTAAACCCCAAACACAAACCGCTAGCTACGCAGGCTAGTAATACGTCATCTTTATGTTATATGCAAAGAGAGAAAGATTATGTTGTTGTTGGTTTTTTACTGACTTGGAAAATGGCAAAGCCATTTCTGAGTTCTGGTAAGCAAGGCCAATTTCACTCCTTCACTCCTTTGCTCCCTCCATCAGATCCTGTTTTACCATAAGCATTCGTTAATCTGCTAACTACTGCATAGCACTTGTGCATATATTGTGAACTCAGTAATCAAGGGTAGAACCATGGCACCTTCCAGGGTGAGAAACCATGTTACATTTCATTATTTTTTTTTCCAGTGGAATCTTTTCTTAAAAAAGAAATTGTCAGCTTACAAGAATACAGGTCAGCAGGGATTTGCACCAGAAAAGGTATGTGCAGAATTTCCAAGATCAAAAATATCAATTCTCATTACTGATTCTCAAACTTTTCTAAGTGAGAATATAGTGGTTCATCAGCAAGACAATAATTATCGTGATACATTATTTGCTTCGTTGCTTCCTGGTTTAGGACAAAGGAATCTGAAAAGTTCAGGTTGTCCTTCAGCATCTCTCTAACATACATGCAAGTGTATTTTATGGCTGATTCTCTTGAACCCTAATAAAGGCTGGTCTTCACTAGTTACGGAGTCGGAGGCGTAATTGATGTCTCAAGACCTTGTGAAAATCAAAAGTTGGAGTTTTTAGCTCGATGGAATTGGAGTTGAAAGAATCAGAATGTTTTCATTTTCCTCCATGAATGCTTATGACTCCATTGCTTATGATCCAGTGAAAACTAGATTGTTGGAGTCACAAGCAGAAATGGAAGAACAAACCAATCACAATGCTAGTTCCCTCGCCCTCTGAGTGCTTTCTTTCTGCTTGTGACTCTGTCAGTCTAGTTTTCACTGGATCATAAGCAGCAGAGTCGTAAGCGGAATCAGAACTCTGCTTAAGGCTCCTTCAGTTTGAGCCTAACTAGATTGTAATAGAATAGAATGGAACACTCTGCGCGTTTGATTGCAACTCCGACTCTGTCGCTAGTGAAAACCAGCATAAAAAACTATTAGGCACGCAATGCATACAGAAGGCCACATTGCTGACGGCCTTTGCACACATTGTGGGCCTATGAAACTAGATCTTAACAGGTAGTGATTATAATCTGACTTCTCTTTACCTTTTATAATAAAATCAAGCAAGCAAGTGCATGAGAATGAAGGCTTTAATCATCTTGGGAAAAAAACATCTTGACCAAAAATAAAGTTCTCTCAAGGAAAACTATAAAAAAAGTGTGAAAACATTAAGAGGAATTTGGATGTGATCATTATGTATGCCTCTTTACTGAAATTATACCAAACTTGCATTTTATTAGGTGCTGAGGTTTATGAGCGACTGAATAGACATCGCCAAGAAGATAAAGCGCGTAGGAAAATGCTGGATGATATTCTAGTTCACATTCAGGTAATGTCCAGAAAAACAACAACGTTGAATTCGTTTTATCGTCGCAGAAATGCACTGAAAGGGGAACAAACTCTAAGAAACGTTAACTGTTAAATTAACTGCTATAGCGAACTGCTGTATTGGAAAAGCTGACGTTTCAAGTGCTGGCCCTTCAACGGAACAAAGTGAAGAGCTAACCGGCGCTCAAAACGACACCTTTATCAAATTCGCTATAGCGGTTAAATAACCTTTATCAATTTTAACTTGAAAATCAACTACCGGTATGTGTTTCACTTGTCTGCTAATGCAGCGCAAGTTTCTTAAAAATCAAATCGCTTTGTTCATAGAAATGGTGGCATTTGATGTTGAAGGTTAACTTTGTGATTTAGCTTGAGTTGCTCCTGCAAAGTTTATACCGGTGTTGTTGAGAGTCTTTGTTGATCATTGAGCAATCATCAAACAGCTTCACTGCTAGCAATCTTTTTAGAAAATGTTAGAACGAGCACTAAATAACACTTTTGTTATATTTTCTTTTGCAGGATGAAAAAGCTTGTCAAGTATGGCTACACAGACAGGCTCAAATGTAAGCTTTTGCCCAGTCAGTCAGTCAGTCAGTCAGTCCAGTCGGTCAGTCAGTCAGTCAGTCAGTCAGTCAGTCAGTCAGTCAGTCAGTCCAGTCGGTCGGTCGGTCAGTCAGTCAGTCAGTAGAGCAGAACTAGGTCGATACCCTTTAGCAATAGCAGGGTCCGAAATTAAATTTTTTACATCGGCGCCACCTGGCGACCGGACCGAAAGTTTTAGTCGCCAGATGGCAACTTCTGGTCGCCAATGTTTTTCGATTGACTTTCCTTTTACACTTAAAAGACGAAACACTTGTTCTTCTTGTGTATTTTTGGCCATTCATATGCTCAAAAACAGCTTACTTATACCACAAAACAACGATGACAATCACTCAAAGAAATGCTGTACCCGCCTATAAGTAGAGTCTTAAAAAGTCTTCTTTATCGAATGTTAACGGGGTCTCTAACATTTAAACGGAAAATACTTTACAGTCTTACCCAAACATGCCGCTCTTTAATAATATAAAAAAACATCATTTCCACCAACTTTCTGACATATTTCGACAGGTAGTTTTTCATTCAACACAGTGACAACAAGAACGTGTTGCGTTCGTGGAACGTCGTAGCTTAGTAGCCTGGCATGTAATTGGAAAAATCTAAATCTTCCACAAAGTTTTTTGCATCTGTAGCCTTACCACTTTCAAGTAAATGACGGAAATATTTCAGCGTGTCCGCGGACATGACATCGCCAGAATGAATATTCATTGCATGGACCATTGCATGCGAAAGAAAGCACATGTCTGGGCGCGCCCGCAATAGTGTCATGGGGAAAACCGCTGAGGAAAACAACATGGCGGCTTGCAATGTTCGAATCGTGTTGATCGCAGCTGTTGGCTGAGCTGTTGGGGAGTTTATACATTATGTAGCGAGAAATTTACTTCAGTGTTATCTCAAGGACATCACTAAGATAAAAAGTGAGTCAATAAATTGTTAAAAAACGGCTCCGAATTTTATTTTTAATCAATTTCTCTGAATACTCTTACAAAGCAACTTAGTCGCCAGTGGGCGATCAGTTGTGAAATTCTGGTCGCCAGCTCTCAATATTTAGTCGCATTGGCGACCAGGAAGGCGCAATTTCGGACCCTGAATAGACATTAAAGCATCTATCTTATGCTATTTTCAAAGATTAGAACATAAGATAACCAATCCCATATTAAATCATGCATTTCTTTACGCCAAAAAACATACTAAATCTGTTAGTTTATTAAATGATGATGAAGCATTAGGAATTCTCTCCGATAATGACACATCAACCCCACAACTTTCAACGAATTCTTGCTCTAAAATTAAACATAGATTAAGAAAAAATTATTTCCAAAATTGGTCAAAGGTCCGAAATTGCGCGTCAGTTAGCTCTAGAGAAAAATTCACTCACAAAGAAGTTAAAAAAGATTACCAATTAGAAGAGTATCTCACTACAGTTAAAAATCCAGCGCATCGAATAAAAATAACTAAACTAAGATTAGGGGTACATTCCCTACGCATACAGACTGGTAAATATGAAAATGCAGGAGCATCCATACCAGTTGAAGAAAGAAAGTGCTTGGTATGTAAGGAAAACCACATAGAGGACGAACAGCATTTTTTAATGTATTGCAAAGGGTATAATGATATTAGAAAAGAGCTTCATTCAATCGTGTCACAAACTGATCCTCGCTTTGTAGATTTAACTGATCATGAAAAAATAAAGTACCTTCTTAAACTAGATAATTATGCTACCTCTAGAATCATAGCTAAATATATCTTCCTAATGTTTCAAAAAAGAAAAGAAGTTTTAAATTGAAAGTTATATCAATAAATAGTTGTATAAGTAATAGTCCAATAATTACCGTAAACGTTTGCATTGTAATTTCATTGTTTGTTATTAAGTAATTTGTTAGCATAGTTGCTATAACACCTTTATTGTAACTAGACCAATACCTCCCTTTGGAGTGTAAGGCACAATAAAGATTTACTGTTACTGTTACTGTAGTCAGTCATTCATTCAGTCAGTCAGTCCAGTCAGTCAGTCAGTCAGTCAGTCAGTCAGTCAGTCAGTCCAGTCGGTCGGTCAGTCAGTCAGTCAGTCAGTCAGTCATTCATTCAGTCAGTCAGTCCAGTCGGTCAGTCAGTCAGTCAGTCAGTTAGTGAGTCAGTCAGTCAGTCCAGTCGGTCGGTCAGTCAGTCAGTCAGTCAGTCAGTCAGTCAGTCAGTCAGTCAGTCCAGTCGGTCGGTCAGTCAGTCAGTCAGTCAGTCAGTCAGTCAGTCAGTCTGTCAGTCAGTCAGTCAGTCAGTCAGTCAGTCCAGTCCAGTCAGTCAGTCAGTCAGTCAGTCAGTCAGTCCGTCAGTCAGTCAGTCCGTCAATCTTCGGTCGGTTGGTCCGTCCGTTGTCGGTCCGATTCGGTCCTTCAGATCAGTTCGTCTGTACTTATCGAATGTATTTTGTTGCGCTTTAGTTTATCCTTTTTCATTTTGAAAACGTTTATCAACCTTTTTTTTTGCAGAGATTCAGGACAAAGCTTAGCGCCCCTTCCTCTCCCTAGCTTAGGTAAGTATAATATTTGGATTAAGCATATTTTATTACTTATGTGTCGTATTCAACACACTACATCTTCATTCCATTGCGAGAAATAATTTCGCGAACTAGTCAATTCCCGTACAACAAATGCAAGTGCTTGTGTTCTTGTTCTCGAAGGTCGTAAGCCTGCAGCTCGTTTGGACATTAGTGGTACCCCTGGAGTGGAACAGCTCAGACCGATGGAGAGAGAGGTGGGTAAAATCACGTGTTATGGCGAACCCGAGCCTGCGAGCAGGCACTCTTCGGGTGCACCGCGCCAGCAGCAAAGCCACGAGTTACGAGTTGGCGGGCAAAGAACTTTCTCTCGTTCTTTGCTCGCTGACATACATTTTTGTTACGAGAAAAGGATTTCGATGATAGTGAAATAAATTTGTAAGTATTGCTAAAATGGGCTCTGCCGTTTAGTGAAGGGACACGTGCCCCGCCGACACCACAGCAGCTTTTTAAGGTGGATTTCCACTGACGCGTATTTTTTTACGTGCGTTTACGTGCGTGAAAAAATTTAGAGACAACGTATGAACGACTTTCGTAAACGATAACGCAAGTCGTTCATACATTGTCTCTGAATTTTTTCACGCACGTAAACGCACGTAAAAAATTACGCGTAAGTGGAAATCCACCTTTAGAAAGTAATCGCTTTGTTCATTTGTTTGTGTACTCTTTTTGTCTTTCGTGTTCTTATCGGCTGTCTGTTCTTCAATGCATTCGTACACAGAATTTTTGTGCACTCTTAAAACTTGTGAGTACTTTCTGGCTTATCAATCTAATCTTTTTCCCGTTGTTTTTTTTTCTTCAAACAGTTGTGCAGTAGCTTGCGATTGTTGCCGCATGATTATCAGAACTACAAATCAATACTGATCAAGGAATACGAGAAACTAGGATCACTGAGACTCGCACAAGCTCGCACTCTTATCCGTATTGACGTGAACAAGACAAGAAAGATGTACAACTTTTTTGTGGAGCAAGGCTGGGTCAAACAACCTGATGGTTAAATCAAAGAAACGGCAAAATCTAGCCCCCCTCCAAACAAATGCGTTTTCGCCTATCGCTCTCGCCTGTTCTCACCGATACGATAGAAAACGCCCTTCGTTTTCATCGAAAATGCATAACATTTGAAACGTTCAGTTCAAAGTGGAGGCATTTATATAAACGGAGTCCTATCATATCGTGTGGACAGAGAAAGCACATCAACAAAACCGCGTTGACGTGGGCGGGGCCTGTTACTTTGCTAGGAATATAATAAAAACAAATATAAATAATAATAAAAGTTGTTTTTGGAAACGTCTGAACAAGTTGTTGCGCTGCGCAAAGATTGCTTTTATTCTACACCTGATTGTGATCCTAAGCTCTGGCCAAGTTGAACTAGCGTACAGTCTTCCGTTGGGTGGTCAAACGGACTCGCTAGTTCACTCGCAAGTGCACGCAAGTTGTGGAAAAAGCCATTTCAATGCTACTGCGTGCGCTGCAATTCAGTACTTGAAGTAAACAGCAAAACTTGCATTGACTTGCGTTGGGTGGCCAAACGGTGAAAAACTTGCGTTGACTTGCGTGCAAATTTGAACTCGAACAAAGTGGACGCAAGACCTGGCCAAACGGAGACACAAGTGGACGCAGGTTGAATGCTTGCGTCTATTTGCGTCTCAAGACAAGGTTTCTACATGCTCGCCGCGGCTTTGCCAGCTATCAAAGCCGGCGGTTCTCTTGTATCAGCCGGCGTCTAAAGGCAAGCGTCTTTGACGATGCTAGTATAAACCTTATGTCATAGCATATAAGTTTTATTTTGCGATGACTGTATTAAAATACCTTTAAATCCAACGAATCGAAGGATAAACCTAAAATAATAGTTCACCAAGGTAAAAAAGCACAAACTGAGTGAATATCAACAAAACTGGAACAAAGGTGGTGAAGATTGGCGAAGATTAATACGGATTAAGAACATGTAGGCTCATTCTTCTTTTTTAGATAGAATCATTATTTGAGATACAAGCAAAAAGCCCAGCCCAAGTTCTGAGGCTATCGAATAGAGAACGAAATGAAAAAAATGTTATAATCATTCTCCTCCAGCTTGTTAGGTTTGCTCTGTGCGGGGAGGGGTCCGACCTTCTCGGCAAAGAATTTTTTAGTAAGGTATTTTTGTCAATCTGCCGCCCCCCCCCCCCGTCTTCCATCCTGGTCCCATATACGCTTCAATGGAAACGACACTGCGGTGTAGATATAAATTCGTTATAACAATCCTAAAATAGAAAATACAGGCGCTTTGAATCTTGAAGGATCCCGAAAACTGAACTTTTCAAGCAATTCAGTTTAGTACTTTAATATCGTAATTTTTCTAATTGACTACTGAATACATTGGTTTTTTTTTTTCGCGCAACTGATTATAAAAGAAGAACGTTGTATATATCACGTTGAATCTTTCCGTTGTTTCCACTTGTTCGGGAATATTCCTTGACCCTGCTGTGTTTTTGTTGTTTATGCTTTAAAACGCTTTCGCCAGGCTTTATTGCAACTTAATCCCTTGCTTTAGAAAAATATTATTATAGCCAAGCCAAAGATATCATTCTTTTGTGGCTCAAATATTTTTTTAGTCAGGAAATCAAGCCAAAATCTGTTGTTTTCTTTCTTTTTTAATTGTTCCGCGTGATTGGAATACAGATTCTCAACAGATGTTCACCATGGTAACGCTGTTTGGTAGTCATGCGTGCTTTGGTTCTCGGCTTTGGGAAATTTTCACTGTTCGCTGTTGAGTTGAATTGAGGAAATAACACCATTCATTTTGTGCTACGATCTGCGTTCTTTCACTTTCAAGGGAGTGTTGCAAGGAATATAAACGTCTCCAATGTACGGCGAACATTTGTAAAGGGAAAATGCTCGTCGATATGAACGCTGTGCGTCACAAACGGTTGGCACTTTTATACTTCACGCTCTAGCCATTGGCTGCCAGCTGTGCTACTAAAGACTACTATCTTTAGCCGCAATGCAGTCTCTACAAGCCATGTCAAAGGCTCCGACACAACCTGCCAACCTTCCTCCTCTCCAAAATCTTCCTTCGTGGTCTAGAAACGCTTTGGGAAGAAGAAAACAGCCGCGGCCGATAGTTCGTGACCGCTTACAGCCTATAAAATCGATTAGAGAGGAAATGGACGAAGGCACGGAAGAGAAATCGAACGAGAAGTCTAATTTCTCCGGCAGGATTGTTTCTGCCCCTTCTCGAGGGCATATACTTGATCAGACTCAAAGAATGGATAATATAGAAAAAAGACTAGACTATCTACGCACTCAACATGCCGAAACATTGGCTAATTTACACAGCGAAATAGAACAATTAAAAGCTGAAAACAAGGGTGAGTATATCCGAAAACAACATTCGGTTTTGCTGATCAGATTTGCGAAATGTTGGATCGATGGAAAAACAAGATCAGTCGTATAATAAGGCATCCACGTCGAATATTTTTTCAGCTGAGGGAAATGTGATAATGTTTTCATCGACACATCCTTTAATTACACTTTAAGGTTAATGTTTTGATCTTATTTCTGTACTCTGAATAGTTGATTTAGCTTAACATTATATATGGAAAGACTCGTCCTCTTGAAATCCTGCTTATCAATATGGTTTGACTTCGTTTTTCAGAGCTGAATTTCAAACTGGTTATGGCTCGAACAGGAGTTAATCTGCCTAAAGGTTTGTTGATATTTTTGACAGCTGAAATTACCATTTGATGTTTTCGCTCCATCGTTATTAAAAATGTTCATAAAACGGGTGCGAATAAGGTGTTATTTCTCGATTAAATCTTTTACTATGGTGCTAACTACAATTACATATGTAACCTAATATTAAAAGTGAGGTATTCCTTGATCGAACCCGAGTTTAGAGTAAGTTTTATCAGTTGTGATCTATCTGTCAGTTTGTAATAGCCTAATTAAATTTAAGGCAGATTGCTGCACCATAGTTCTAATGTTACTGAGAGAGATTTAGTTTTAAGTCAACAAGAATGAGGGTAGGTAAATTGCAGATCTTTGTGCATATAGTATAACTTGTTGTCATTCTCTCGGATTTGTGTAATTAATGACAACTGGCATACGTGAGGCACTTAGCAACAGTGGTTGTGTTTTCACTGGGACAATTTTAGCTAGATAAACTTGGAAAAGTCCGGAAATACAGTGAAAACACTTTGTCTAGTGTTAAGCGAGTTAAAAATGCAAACTGTTTTCACAAGGAAAAACAGAGGGTTTTCTCGCCTTTTCTACAGGAAATTCATGCAGAGTTATACTACCTCGCAAGATGGTTTAACTTGTCCCGGTAAATACCGCAGCCAATCGCATTGCGTGCAGTGACAGATGCCTGCCAAATGATCTGCCAAATATTATTTGCCAGACGCTCTCCCCATGGTTCAGTTTGCAAAACAAAACTTTTTAAGCGGCAAATGAGCTCAAAAATTGTTCCCGTTTCTTTCGATTTACAATTCCACTAGCTCCGTTACATTTTCCAGTTCGTAGGTCAAGACCTTTCCTATTTCACGGCGCCGCGTCTTGCGCTTTCGGCGAGGATTGTTTAATGTTGTTTTGCTGCTGGATCAACAGCATATCGTCGCATACTTTGAGTCGTTTACTGCATCCTATAAAGGAGAGTCCTTCTCCTTTGCGTAAATATTGCACGAGAAGTCATTAAAAGCGCTTCGTCTCCCGTATTTTCTGACTGTTGCGCGCTTTTGTAATTTGAATCTTCTGAGTTAGCGGCTTAAATTTTCACAGTAAAAACAGTTGTCACGTTTAACTAGTTAATGTCGGTCTGTAAGCAAACACCTAGAAAGAATGTTCAGCTAGTTAATCGGCCAAGTGAAAACACAACCAGTGAGTGTTTGGTCAAAGAGTGGTCATGTCTAATTGATTGCATTCCTTTGGTCTGCCACCACTTCACAGTGAGAATTAATGATCTGAGTGGATATTATATGTAAATACCATGTTTTTCTTACATTTTAGCATTAACTGACTCTTTGTCTGATCTCTTGGAGGTTTTGTAATTTTCAATATGTTACATAAGGAATGAAAGGGATGGCAGATCGATTAGTACATTTAAAATACATAAATACGAGCAAATGAAAATTTAATTCAGATTGAATAATTACAAGTTAATAATTAATTTAGATGAATACCAAAATAGACTTGTAATCTCCCTGGTTGTTCAAAGGTTGGATAACACTGTACTATAAATCACTATGATCCAGTGGATAGCTTACATGCTAGTGTGCATGTGTACATGCCATGCCGAAGATATGCCAAGGTTTTTCTAAGTCTATGCCAGGGTCCTTTATTTACCTTTAAATAAGTCAACTGGACGCCAGTTAAAACATGCGGACTATGATCGCACGACAGTGTACAACACAATCTTAAATTCCACACCGCAGATCTTCAGCTTAACCTGCGTAGAATGCAGCCTGGCTTACATGTAGTTTGTTTTCCAATTGTCAACACTTATCCACTGGATAACAATTCATCTAGTGGATAGCATTTTCCATTCTTTGACCAACTGAGCACTGATGTGCTCTCTAGGCTGGTGGATACATGGTGTGAATAAAAAAGCTTTACATCCTATTTTGTTTAGAATTCTTACCTTAACAACTTCTATCCCAAATTCATCTATAATGCCCTCTTCAATTCCATTCTTCCAATCAGAATATGTTGAAGTATCTCAACGACATGTGCACATTGGTTTGATCCTACCTTGATTGGAAAAACAATAATGTATTCCAATTTATTACAAGCTTTCTTTTCTTGTTGTCAACAGATAGAGTGACATCTCCAAGCCCAGAAGAAAGTAATGTGTTACAATCTGCCAGCCCAGGTGATTTATATTTCTATGTTTTCTCTTTACATCTCAGCAAGTTACACACTATACAATTGCTTTTAATCAATTCATTCTCGTTATACAGCATTCAATTTTTTTTCCCAAAATGCAATTAAAATCTCTCACAAGATGAGAGTCTCGTCTCTTGAGACAAGAATTTTGTCATGCGAGATGTGATTCTTGTCTCATGAGAGGGTGGTAACTTACTCTTGAGCAGTACTGTATGCTCTTGGGCATCATAAAATATATGCAAGTGTTAATAACATTGTTATGTAATTTCATTTATTTTTACAGATGAGACCGGAAAAAGTGAGACATTAGGTGAAGTCCAAAATATTCAAGAGGTTAAGAAGGAGGAGAAGGAGCCTTCCCAGCAGCCAATAAAGGAGTCTTCCAGTAAAAGCACTATGCAAGCTTCAAGCTCAAGTGAAAAGAAAAGCAAAAGGTCTTTATCCATCTATTCTTACTACTCCAATATTTCATGTTATTGTGCAGCTCCAGAAAATATCCATACCCACCCCATGGAAGATCAATGGAAATTTCAAGGGGGAAGGGGGGTCTCAAAAGCCAAAATTTTAAAAGACCTGTATGGGACCTAGCTGGAATTTCCAGAGGGGGGGGGGGGGGATTCAAACCAAAAAACGTTCCATGGGAGGGGTACAGGTACATGTATTTTCTGGAACAACACATTGTATTTTTAACCATTGAATTTCTAACTAGACAGTATAACTTTCCCCAATTCTTACATTGATTAGTTTTTATTTTAATATAATTTCAAATAGATTGTAACTGCCGCCTGGTTAGCTCAGTTGGTAGAGCGCCGGACTGCTGTGCGGGAGGTCGTGGGTTCGAACCCCAGACCGGACCAACACTCAGGGTCTTAAAATAACTGAGGAGAATGTGCTGCCTTTGTAATTACATCTGCAAATGGTTAGACATTCTAGTCTTCTCGGAAAAGGACGATAAACCGTAGGTCCCGTCTCCTGTATCTTCAGTCTTATAACAGGGGACGTTAAAGAACCCACACACTATTCATATGAAAAATGCGCTATATAAATTGATTATCATTAATTGATTATCATTAACTGCATGTATTGAGGCAATGCAAAATCCCTACCAGTATACTAAGAACTGTTAGGGCAAATTATGTGACAATAAGGCTGGAAGGTCGCTGTGTTGACGGACTTTGCATGTCATGCATTGGGAGTAGCAGTACTAAGAAATCTGGTTTACCTCTGGTTATACATGGCCCACTTGGCCTGTTAGCACAGACCTGTGATTAAAACAATGTGGCCCAGTGAAGTAAGACACTATACCAGCATAGGCTTTTCATGTTTATTTTGTCAAGTCTAGGCTGGTTAGTCTCTTACTTCGCACTTGGAACCTCTGGAGATATTTTGTTCTTTGACTGTACATATGTACATGTTCACAATAAAAGTAATATAAATGTAAAAATCTCTGTGTTTTTTCTGACAAATTTGAAGTCTTGGCTGTTTGCTAAAGAATATCTGACAAAATGATAAATCCCTGGTCAAGTCATTGCCTCACTGCTGTCATCTTGATTTAGTTGCTGAAAATAAAGCAGACTTGCAAAAATTTGTCTAAAACAGTGATGATTTGGTTGTCAAATGGATGCCATACATGTGAAGATTTAGCCTGTTCCAGGCTCTCGGTAGTTATGGGAGAGCGAATAACGCGCGCGGGTGAGCGAGGAAAAAATGAGGCGGGACGAAGGCGAAGGAAGGAGAGCCTGTAAGAATTTCTTTACGACCCTCTTCCGCCCACTTTTCAGATAATGAGGTGTTGAGAAGTAAAAGTGACATCCTGTCAATTAGCTAGAGATGTTCTCCTGTATCTCGCGCAAGGCCAAAGGTCTGCGCCGCATGGTTTCCTGTTTGTAGAGTACTGAGTCATGAATTATATTTGCTACAGGTTTCGCTTGTGCGGTTTGTTTTGGCTCATTTCTATTTGCAAGATATGCTTTAAGCTCTCAAGATCTTTGTTTTGGAAGGACAGGGTCAGTAATTTATCCGTGATTACTTGCATTTAATAATTGCGATGCAGGGTCTGTTTGTTTGTATCATATCACGGATGACAATTAAGTAAATCTTTGTGCGGCTTCTCCAGAGACTGTTGAGGCTTTACTTCGAGAAAAATTAAAGTTGGTTTCAGAGAGACACTCTGTGTTGTAAAGGTTATGCTTCTTGCATTAATTTGATCAAGCGCTTTGTCTCTTGAGATCGATGATGTCAAGGTTTTACCTCCCGTGTTCGTTGCGTTACATTCTGGCACTGCATGATTCAAATATAGATTTTCACAGGCACAAGCCTGTTGCCTGTTTTGCCCATTATATTTGCTTCTATATGATTGAGTTCCGCCGACAATCCAAGCTGTTTCAGCTGCTCAACTTATCACCGAAACCAAAGGAAACCAAACTTTTCCTGAATCCAGTTGGCAAAATAGAGAAAACTTCTTTTCCACAATAAAGCTTGGTTCACAATTCAGGCAGATTTCTTGTTCCTTTCTAAACGTTTGAATATCAAGAAAATCTCAAAGACAACCTTCTAAACTAGAACACAATTCGGCTTCCCCGAAATCACGCACGTAAACCGCGCTCGCTTATCTTTCTGACTGACGCTTGTTCCTAGGTGTTGACATTACTGTCAAAATCAGCCAATCAGAGGGTATAGCAGCTCCTGCTATACCGGAAGAGGGTCGTTAAAGAAATTCTTACAGGCTCTCTTTCCTTCACTCGCCTTTGTCCCCCCTCGTTTTTTTCTCGCTCGCCTGCGTTTTTCGCTTTCCCCTTCAACTACCGAGAGCCTGGAAAAGGCTAGTGAAGATTGGAAGTCTTTAGCCATAAAGAGGCTCAGTATTTGAAATTTAGAATCATTGATGTTGAATTTAAGTGTTAGCTAGTGCCGTTGGGGAAACAGTAATTGGTTACTTCATCTGGGAAACAATGATTTGTTGTTTTATCTGTCATCTTAGATATGGGTCTGGAAAAATGGGGTCCACAGCAACATCTACACCCACCCCTCCCTTGTCAGCAAAAGGACCAACTACAAAGCCCAAGAGTTCAGGCAAAAAACACAAGACAAAATCTAACAATCAACAGCCTGAGAAACAGTCTAATCTGAGTTCACCATATTCTTTCTCATTATCTACGACACCACCTGCTGCGACGGCGGCAAAGCAAGGCATTCCCTTGGGACAATCACTTCTGGTTGTTACAATCAAGGATAAGACTGTTAAAGTTCATATGCCTACAGACAGCGCACCAAGGTCACCTACATTGGTGGAGTGCAAGGCTATTATCAAGCATCAACAGGAAACAAACAAAAGGCAAGAACAAGAGGTGAGACCACCCACAGTGATAACAAAGTTGTTGACTTGTTCTGTCCAGCACCCATAGTTTTGGAACTTTCTCAGCTTTGTTGTATTTGGCAGGCAACAGTACAACCTATTGTTTGGGAAAAAATAGACTCTATCAACTCCACTCTTAAACTATTGAAACCCAGTTTTCTATTTTGAAGGGGGATAGGAGACTATGTCTTCACAAAGTGCTCAGAAGATAACTTGATAGATTATGATCATGTGTGTTGTTCTTCAAAAGGAAAATTAATTGTAATGCAAGTCAAGTGTCGTGAATGCTCTTGTACATTGTATTCCATGTAACTAGTAAATTTATCATTAATTTTTCAGCTTTCCAAATTAAAGTCAGACTTAAATGATGCACTGTATTCAGACAAGTGGACACCAGATGCATATCTCTTAGCAAAGTCCTATGTGGCTGACGACATGCCGACTAATACAAGGTGCGTGACGGTCGTACATCATTAAATAAAGTCTTACCTTACCTACCTTACCTTACATTCTCACTTTCACACACCCATGAATTTTGAAATTTTTAACACACACAATATTTATTGATGTTGATTTTTTCCAGACAAAACACACCTGCCACCAGATCTCTTCCACGACTTCATTCAAGGGAACAAACAAATTCAGGAAGGTAAGTTATTAAAAACTGTAAGAAGAAGATGATATTTCCCACGTGTTTGCTAATATTACAACCTTGCACTGTTGACCGTTTGTTGTCAAAGGTGGAGATTTCTAACTTGTACTTCTTAGTGTTGCATGACTGTATAAATAAAATTTGATTTGATTTATTAATAAGTAAGTTATTATAAATAGTAAGTTTTGAGCATGGATGGGGGGAGGTATATGTACCTCTTGACTAGCAACAGAATTTAACCCTTTTAGCCCCAATATCCACATAAAAACTTCCTGACTGATCTCCATACATTTTCTTATAGGATTATAGTATTAGTTGGGAGAACTTGTTAAGGTCATTACCCTGAAATAGAACTGAACATAGATTTTTAACCAAACTTCGCCTACTGGTTTATTACTTTTTTTAGGGAACGTAAATTTTGAAATAAAAAAGGGGGGTCACCAGATTCGTTTAGGAGCGGGAAGACCATGTATATTCCATATAATTCCTTTAAAATTCCTCTGCGAGTACTAGCAAAGTACACGTTTTTAGCGATAATTTATTTTTCAAACACAAGAATTAATCTGTTTTCATTTTACAGAACGAATTTGATCGCTACACCCAAATTATGAGACAAAATTTATAGGTCACCAGACTCGTTTACGAGAAAGCGACAGTTTACTTCTCTCGCAGACTAAGCCGCATTCGCTGTTTTCACCGTTCCCATAATACATCTTGTTTACCCCCCAAAATTTTTGCATAAGCATTGTTTTCAATTTCTCTTGGGATTTACAGTGACGTGCAATCGTCCCCAGAGAAATTGAAAACAATGCTTATGCAAAAATTTTGGGGGGTTATTTAAATAAAACAAGATGTATTATGGGATCGTGAAAAAAGCGAATAGAAAAAAAGCCGCCATTTTGTTTATGTGCGCGCGCTAATTACGCGTAAAATTCTGCGTAGTAAGGATGCGCAATGCAATACAGGGCGATGACCTTAAAAGATCAAAGCAATTTCCCTTATGGTGGATTTCCACTGACGCGTAATTTTTTACGTGCGTGAAAAAATTAGAGACAATGTATGAACGGCTTGCGTACACGTTTACGCAGGCCGTTCATACATTGTCTCTAATTTTTTTCACGCACGTAAAAATTTACGCGTCAGTGGAAATCCACCATTAAGGTGATTCCACGGAATTGCATTGTGCATCCTTGCTGCGCATACGTTTTCGCGTCATTTAGCGCGCGCACGAGCGCGCGCGCACACAGAACACTACGAGATTCCCTTCAGCCTACGCTCGGTAGGGAAAGAAATGGTCGTTTTCTCTTAAACGAGCACGGTGACCCCCACTTTTTAATGCATTAATTTAAATGTCATACGGTTGTCTACAATATAACGCGATTTAAAGAAAAGTTTAAAATTCTACATTGAGATATTTATATTTTAATGCCGTAAAAAACACGTTTTTAGGTAGTGCCGTTAACGTGCGCACAAAGCAAAATCTTTAATTTCTTTCGTTATCTTAATTCCTGTACAATAAGAATAGTTTTTAATATAAGATCAAAGTCTATTTTGTTGAAATAGACTAATACTTTAATGCAAAAATGATTTTTTTCTAGAAACAATAGTTCCCCATTCGAATTACTAGGGTTCCTAAAATCAAAAATGATTTTTTTCTAGAAACAATAGTTCCCCATTCGAATTACTAGGGTTCCTAATATCTACCGCGCGGGTCGTATATTTACTATAATGCCCATCCATTTACACAAAAACTAGCGCGGTGACCCCCATTTTTTATTTCATTTTTTTGAAGCTCATAACATAATTGTAACCTGGATCAAGTTTCAGAAAATTTTTAATACTCCTTCTATTTCAGTGGAATCACCTTAAGTGCTCATTTTATTAATTCTCGTAACCTTTTCTCTTAATGAAGTATTGATATTGTAAGGAGAAATTTGATGTTGGACACTCTTGCGACTTAAAGGGTCAACCTTATCATGCCATACTGAAAAGACAACTTCGGACTGAAGTACTCTAGGTGCTCGTATTTTTTTTGTTGGAGAATGAGAATTTTAAACTTTTAAAGTTTGATGATTTGACAGAAATGTTACGTGCTCCCTCTTGCTTTCGTTGTTTAACTGCTTTCAATATATTAATTTTTACATTTCTTTTCTCATTTCATAGGTTGGCACCTGGGAGAATGCATGTTGTACATGATAGTGTATCTTTGCCAGTTTTGCGCCCAAACGGTGCTGCAAATGTTGCCGATAGGAAACGTCGACAGCAGGCATTAGTTAGAGGAAGAGGCAAAAAAGATTTGTACTGATATAAAAAATTTACACAATAATTATTCTGTTGTCGAGAGAGGACACATTTTTATTGTAGTGCTAGAATGACTACCCACATAGGTTATAGTCGTTTTTATTCCTCAAAATTGTAAATAACTTTTAATCTCTGTTAGTTCTATTATATTTCTTTAAGCTTTTCTATTTTACATATCGTACTATCGTAACACTAAACGCACAACAGCCACGAAATGGGGTTGAAGAATTATTTAATAAAATTATTTAAAGCGAAGAGAGCGGTTATCTTATTATTTTTTGTCCTCAAGGTTGTGGTTTGTAAAGATATTTTCTTCCTTCTGTAAACTCCTTACTTGTATTTTGTAACTCTAAAACGATAATATAAGATGAAATAATAAATTTGTCAGAGAAAGCCAAATTTGGCTTTTATCAATTGAGTGCGACTTTGTGTTGTTTTATCAGTAGAAAGACCAGTTTGGAGGTTATTGGAGATCTCCGAAAGGAACTCCGTACATGGCATTGACGAGGATGCGTGTAAAAATATGTGTTTTGGTATCGCTTACTTCGTGCACAACGTCGGAATTTTTGCATGCATAGGACACCATCCTGGCACCATTTGCCCAGAATGTGAAGTTTTACATAAAGAACCCCTTCATTTTCACATTAGATTCCCCACGGCGCAAAAAGCTAAATCGACGAATAGAAGTTTTTTTTGTATGTCAAGATTATCTTCCCTTTTAGCTCCGAACATAAGCCGTGTAAAGTTCGGAAAAGTTTCATTTATTGACAACGAATTCCCGTGTGGCTGCACACGACCGCCACAAGAATATTGATTGAGACATTTTTGAAAAGTCTTGGAAGTGAGACTTATGCTTCAGAAGCATCCCGTCTTTGGACTTCGAGGACTAAGCTGATAGAAGGGTTTTTGTTACATTTCGCGAAAGTTTGTTGTCTAGACATCATCCCCCATACTCAGGCATGTTTTGGGTGGGCAGTATGTGCCGCTCGAGTCTCCAAAGTAGGGAAAGTAGTACCCCGTTTTAGAAACAATTTGCATTCAAAATGATACCCCTTTCTAGAAACAGGTCAACCCCGCTTTGAAACTTTTGCGCGTTCGAAATATCATACCCCGTTCTAAGAATCGTCTCTAAAATGGATACTCCGTTCTTCATCGAAAACCCCAAATCACGACTCCGTTTGGTCGGTATTTTGGGGGGAGTACCCCCGGGAATCCATCAAGGTACACCCCATTGGTATACCCCCCTTCGAACAAACTTAAATATTAGAAATCGGACATAACTTAGAGTCCAAGGATATAGCAATATCGGACTTTTACATATAAACTGTGATCAGCTGCCTGAGAGAAACGCCGGAAAAAACGTAATTTATTTCCTCTTTTCTTTGTGCTCAGCGCGCATTCTTGTTTGGTCGAGAGAGTCTGAAACCGAGAAGATTGATCACGTGATTGTTTGAAACAAAATGGCGGTTTGCTAGAATGTCCTTTTAACAAAACTTCTTCTGATTTCTCCAATCAAATTGCCATTCCATCAAAACTAAAGTTTTTGGGGAGACTTCCAAGAATAAGCAGGTAAGTAGCGTTAGTGAAAAATATATATAAACGAAAACAAGCATAAACACGGTTGCGCTACAACTGAGCTGACGGTTCTTGCTCGCGCTAGCTGTTTAGCGAATTTTTTTGTAATTTTAGAGGTAAAACTCTGAAAACTAAACTCGTGTAAGCTAAAACGTTCTGTTAGTCATTTACTGTTTATTAATAGCTGTCAGAAGTTCAAAAACAGATGTTCTAGATAGCTAGTATAAAAGATGATCAATTATTATTGTTGTACCGCTTCGAACTTTTTCTAGACAGATAGAGAGAAGTGGCTATTCTAGCGAAGATTGACGGTCGGTACAAAGATCTTCATTGCTAGAAAAGTTTTATTCAACTGGTATCTCCTAGATGTCATTATAGTGGCTATACTGTTGTACTGAGTATATAAGAAAGATGAGCCAGATTGTATGTCAATGAAAGCCCGGCCTGACCAATCGATGAAACCGATAATCGATGATAATCGATACCAATCGATAATAATCGATGCCAATTAATCGATTGATATTGGAAATCGATGACCAATTGATGACGGAAAACTTTGTGACTTTTAATTTCATCGATTTTCATCGACTGTCATCGATTTTCATCGATCGATCGTTTTTCATTTGGTTTGATTCAATATGGGTGTCATTACATCAACTCAGTGGCTCTTAAAAGCGATCAATACCTCATTTATTCATTTTCGACATTTTCGTGATCAGTACTAGTACTTGTGCCTGTTATGCATCAAAAACAACGTTATTAACTCTATTAAGGAATGGGGCAAGGTTTACACCAGCGTAGATTACTTGAGAAATACAACAGCAAAAGTTGTGTTATGTGCATGTATAAAATGACGTAAGCTAAACAAGCCAAAGAAATATAAACTTGAATAAACAGCAACAGGAAAATAACTTGGAGATAAGTGGCTTGGTCTAGGTAGATTCCTATAATCTCTAAAAGGAAAACCAAGTGAACAAGCAAATACCACAGTCGATCTTTCTTCGCATCGAAGTAATAAACTGGATAGCGAAAAAATAATCCACGGATATTTTTTTTGTAGAATGTTCATTGCCGGGTCTATTTCTCGAGTAGCGACCTCCATTGACAATTTAAGGCCAGAGAGGAGAAACCAGCTCAGTTTGTAGGTGGCCTAATTGTTCACGCTGATTAGAAACTTTAAACGCGTTCCCACGCTCTCCCCGTTTTCTCGTAGCCACAAACTCCTCACCAATTTCAACGGTGAAGTAGCAGGCATGGTAGCCTTTGACCATAACGTCCATTGCTTTGTCCCCGGCTTTATCCGCTTCTTTAAACATGTCGTTTTAGGATTGCGAAAAACTATTTCCGGATAACCTGGAGAATTGTCCTTGGGATGCCCAAGTACGCCGCAAGATATCGATAACAATCGATGAAAATCGATAGCAATCAATGTAATTAAGGAAATTTTATTTGTGACTATCGATTGGTGATCGATTGGTCGATACCAATCGATATCAATTAACTAACCATCATCGATTGATATCGATTGATTGATTGATTTGCGATCATCGATTTTGATCGATTGGTAAGGCCGGGATGAAAGTTGTTAAAGATTAAATTACATCCCCCCCCCCCCTCAAAAAAAAAAAAAAGAAAGTTTTCTTAAAATCCTTCTAAAGTATAACTTGTTAAAAAAAACTTTAATTAAACTGACATTCTTTCATGCCTTTCATGAATATATATCTTTTAGGATCATGGCAGCTGGTGTTCTCTGGAAACCAACCCAAGCTGGTTTTAACTTTTCGGGCTTGAGTCAACCAGTCACTGTCCCTCAACGTTCAATACCGATACCACATGGAGGACCTGCCTCTCATCAAATGAATCAACTACAATTTAAATTAGGAAAACCAACATCTACAGAGCAATTTACAACAAGGTTTAGAAAACCACAGCCTATCATTATCGAAAAAATAAGTGAGCAAACTCAAACATCGCATATAGTACCAAACAATCACGTAACCACACCAGTCGCTTATCCTGTCATGTCGTCAGTCTCTTCCTCTTTAACAAGTGATCGGCTTGCACTTGCCGTTCATCTGGCCAAGAAAGATGTTAAAAAGGTAAAAGAAGTCAGAACTGATAATGTTTTAGTTTCACAAGAAGAAGAGACACAGAACAGGCATGTTACAGCTACAGGAAAGCAAAAAGGAGTTTCAGGAAAGAAAGTTAGAGTGAAGAGTGGTAAATCGAAATCTCAGGCTGTTGCCTCAGAAGAAAGTGTGACTCTGCGTGAAAGAGTTCATAACACTGTAAAAAAGCAGGAAGCGGCAGCTAAGAGACAGCATAAATTATACTTTTACCCAGCTCCAGGGGAGGAGGATGATGAGTTTGATTCAGAAGGGGAAAGGACACAGGCTAATGAAATCAGGAAACTTCGGAAAGAGCTCCATCAGTACATGAAACAAATGGAAGGATTGAAAAATGACAGACCTGAAGTCCTGAAGAACAAAGATAAAAGGCTAAAGAGAAGGAGGGATGGAGACGTGAGACTCTCTGATGAGGATGTTGACCAACGGCAAGTAGTGAGAGCTGAAGAACAGGCTGCCAGGTCGGCAAGGATGCTTTATGTGCTACAGAGACAGGTGATTAAACTTCATAATTATACAGCGAGTGATGAATGTTAATGACTTATTAGTAATTACCCAAGAATTACAAGTTTTACTTTCTTGGCAAACTTTTTTTTTGCACTTTCATATCCACCTTCTTGCATTCCCAGTAACATTTTTTAAACAAATTCAAGTAGGTGTCTTTTTTTTCTTTGTTTTAGGTTCGTGAAATTGAGGATGAGCTTAACAAAAAGAGAAGAGGAATCAAGCACACCAAGAAGGTCAATGTCTTTGGGTTTTTTTATCTTCAGTATAATAACTGTACAAATTTATGCATTGTGGTGTGTTTCAGTGTAAAGACCCTCCCCACTATCTAATGGTTTGGACGTCACATTCAATTCAATCAAGTTCAATTTAAGAAACAATGGCTTTTTTTGTTGTATTCTGGGCTGATCACAACATCTTAAATTTCTAACTGTACAGTACTACTACTTGCTTATCCTCATCGAGCCTACGAGGACTCTTGTATTTGATTATTATCTTGCCCATTAAAGACATATACAAGCCCAGAAGTTCTTTTTTCACCTCTCCTGAATTACCAGTTTATTGCCATATTAACACTGTAAAAAATGTATTTTTAGAGTCAGACCTTGAGTCGTCTGGCAGCAGCGCACAGAGGAGCCGTCAGAGCACTGCAGACATTTGTCAGCAATGCCCCTCTTCAGCCAAAGGTTGGCCATGGCCTGCCACCAATGTACCAAGAGCTGTCTGCCCTCATTAGACAGCTGTCTCTTTTGGCGACACAGTTGCACATTGGTGGGGACGATCCCACTGATGACGTGAAACAGAAAGGAATAGAGGATGAAGGGAGAAAGGTGGGTGTGCCCTTTGCCAGTACCTTGCATGTGTGTTAAATCCTTCAAAGCCCAACATGAAACTCTCCTTGATAACTATCCCTTCCTTTTTCTATTTCTTCCACTCATTGCAGAAATTCAGTAAGACACTACCTCTCTGAAACCTCTACTTTCATTTGCCCGCTGTAAACACTACCTCTATTGTTATTCAGGGCTAGGGACATTGTTGTCACCTGTTATCTATTGTTTTAAGAACCAATAAATTAACTTGTTCCGAGAGGTAGTGGGCGACCCCAGAAATTAGTTGATTTTTTTTATAAGTTGTATAGGTTAAGCCTGTTATTTTCCTGCTTAGTGAAATGTTAGAAAATGATCATAGTAATAGCAAAGAAAGACCTGAGACAAGTAAATATTGTCATTCTCGCTTTTTTTTTTTTCATAATACCTAGTATGGCTACATAATTGCAGTCTGCATATATTGCATTTATGTTAGGTAATATCAATAAAATATTCATTGATCAATTAATGTTTCAGTGAGTGTGTTCAAATTAAATGAGGTTAAATGCGATTTAACCAAGTTAAATAAAGCAATTAACCAAGTTAACCACAACGAGTGGGTGGTCAGCTGTCCTGGTGGTCAGCGGTTACTAGCTCTTGTCAGGCTCAGTGCGTTGCGTTCTCGGACAGGGTCGCTCGTTTCCTGACCGCTGGTCAAAGGGAACGAAGACCCTGGGTACGAGGATGGGACATGACAGCATGGTGTCAGGTCTTCGTTCCATGGAGGGTTTTCAGGGATGTTTTGCAAGTTTTTCCCCTCCCTCCCTCCCTTCCCTGCTTCTTGTTATTAGTTATAAATTCATTTTTCCACTGATTTAATCAGTGTGACGGGTGTCTTTGTGTGGGGGCTCATGGCTGTTTTGTTGGGATTGCCAGCCTTGGCAGCTTTATTCTATCTGGGGAGGGCCGGCTGACCTCAGTGGAGGCCCTCCCGGGTATCCCAGGCACCCATCCTCCATATTCACGAGGCAGTGGTTAATTTGGTGTTAGGTTTGAGGGCAATGGGTTTGTTCATGTTATAATATTATTTATTATACTATCTTGTGCCACCCTTTTCTTTACCCACTAACCGACTGACTTACTAAGTTGTAGTTGCTTTTATTAATTCCATGTTATTTTATTCAGCTTGAAAGTGAAGAGCGCCTGTTAGAAGCAGACAAAACACCAGAAAAACCAAGTGCATTTGTTCAGGAAGTAGCTGACAGAAAACCTCAGGAAACACAGACATTGAAAACTCCTATGAAACAAGGTTTGGACATAAAAATCAGCTTGATGCAATACACTTAACTATTTTTTTTTTAAATAGCTGCAATAGCATTCTGCACATATAACCCAGGGTCACACAATTTCATAAGGTGTTATAGTACACATAAGGAGGAGAGTAGGGCAGAAACTAATTTCTTTGTATGCTGATTGTCTCTCTTTGATTCTAAACTGTGGCTCCTTTATAATATAAGTAATTACTATAACAATGATTTACCTAACAGCAATAACAAGTACTCCAGACCCCACCCCTGAAAGGGATGCTGTGCTTCAGGCTGGGCTGACTGCATTACTTCGAGCTAAAGATACTCCAGTTCAGACACCTGTGGTATGTCAATATTTTATTCCTTTATTCCACACTGTTGACATGTTTTTTAGCGTGTTGTTCCTTGTTCCAATATCCATACTGCTCCCACAGAAAGTTTTTTAGTATGAATTTCTTAACAGTTACTATAATTTACAACTGCATCGTTGGGTGGGAGGAGGTTGGGTGCCTGGGACATCCAGGAACTTCCACTATTGGCAGCCAGCTCCTAGATGAAGACTGCTCCCATGGCTGGGAAATCCTGGCAACCCAGCCAATGAGCCCCCACGGGGAAGGGAAGACAGGCACCCGTCACACTGATTAAACAATGGAAAGGGAGGGAGGGAATGGGTTGAACACAATCAACGCTAAACTCCGGGCAAATGCTCCACTGGCCTGGCCAACACTAAAAACACATGCCTGAAATCCGGAGCACATGGAGCCCTGGCGCATGAGCATATCCAAACACTGACGCTCCGTTAAATTGCATTGTAACAGTTGTTAACTCCGTTAACTTGCATTTAACTGCATTTATTATAATTAAATAATTATAATAATTATTTATATTTCCTTGCATAAGGTGAAGCCAAACTTCCAGCCAAGACCTGCTCTTCAAGCTGTAAAACCAGACAGACCAGCCGTAATACCAGTTAAGCAATCACTGCTACTTCCTGCTAAACTTAAGGTGTGTACATGTACATGTATGTAAAAGAATCTCAATCAATATATTATTTCTTATATGTAATTGTTAGACGCATTTGTGTGATTTTGTAGCCTGAGAAACAGACCTCTCTCTTCATTTGCAATTCTTCCTCTGTACAGCTGAGGGCATACTTCCCCAACCACAGATCATTGTAGTGTGTCATGAAAAAATATTTTGTTTAGAACTATTTGTGTATGGATGAGTCTATCACAGCTTGTTGTAAATACACACTAACTGTATCTACTATTTGTAATCCATTTCAGTCTTGTTCAGGCTGGTGTTTTTCTCTCAAAACTATTGACTTAAATTTTTTATTATTTTAGACCCAATGCAAAAATGAGTGCCATTAATTTTTGTCACCCAGAAGAAACGTTTGTCAACAGAATAGTAAATTACTTTTATAATTAATTATCGAGTCAAAGTGAATCACTGTATGGAGAATAAATGAGTGCTATAATTTCTATCAGCTAAAGCGCCAGAGAGCTCAACAAGCAGCCAAAAGAGTTAAACTGGTGCAACCCGTGGATCAGGCTCACTTTGCAAAAGAGACAGTTTCCTCCATACTGAAGAAAGCCCCTGCAGAAGGGCCTGACAAACCTCACCCAGGTACACAACTAAAGACACCGCCCAGGACACCCACAAAGGAAGGCCCTCGTACTCCTGAGAGAGGAGTTCATTATCACGACATGGGCGACTTATATCTTTCACCTAGATCCCAGAGGAGAAAATATGAACAAAAGGTTTGCTATCAATCACAAATCTGGCAGTGGTGTCTCTAGCCTTTTCCAGACTTTCGGTTAGTTAGGGAGAAGTGCAAAAAGGGGTCGGATAAGTGCAAAGAACGGGGAATCACTGGCCGTTCTTCATGCTACAGCTCCCCAACTAGCCGAACGCCTGGAACAGGCTATGCTGTTTCTTGTTTGTGTGTTGATCGGTGTGAACCACGTTATTCACAATAGAGTGACATGATAGCAACTCATCATTAGATAGTAAACTGAAACTAGTCACTTAATTTTCTAATAAACCGTTTCCAAAGTACATCAAAAAAGTTATCACTAGAGATTTTTTATGGCGAAAATCAATAAATAAATGAATCAGTTACATTTTTTAATAGGCTACTCGTGGTTCTTCTCAGGGTCAGTCGAGTGGGAGATCACGCGAGAGACTCACTTTTCATGAGGAGACCCAAAATAATTTTTTTCGCGAGATCTCGTGTGATTTCGCGCGCTAGACTTACCCTGGGTAAAATTAGGAACTACTAAGAGTCTCATTTTTTTAAAGTCCCAGCTATTTCTTTTTCTTTTGGTCATAACAAGGTCACAAAATTTTGATGGCGCAAGTTTTTATATGGACCCTGTGTTCGACTTTTTTCTCATTCGTATTATCTCATCTTAGCTCAATACGAAGTTCAGTCTTGTACCCAGTCATTCTTTATTTGAGTTTTGGGAGAGATTGGATGCTGGAAAGATAACGATTGATCACGTACTTCGTATAAACTGTTTCTTTTCCTGCCGCGTAAAGTCTGTTTTCCTGCCTCCTAATTAGCTTCCAAGTCCAAGAAGTCCGAAGTACGCTCGCAGAATGCTTCCTGTGGACCATGAGCTGATAGAAAGAGAAGTAGCGAGGTCAGTGAAACAACACACATCAGTTTGTTTTTGCTCTTATTTAACATGATAAATAAATAAGTAAGCAAAAAAAGGAAGGAAAACCTACCCTAAGCTTGGTTTCCGGGCTAACTGTGTCAATGAGGAATACGAATTTTTAACAGATTTAAAGGTTTATGACAGTTCTTCTTGGTGAGGTTCCTTAGGGATTTTTTTGGGTCCTGAGTTTTGCCTCCATTCGATCATCCCCGTCACTTTGATCCCGGAGTACCCCCCCCCCCCCCCTGGGGCTGGAATAAAGGGAAAAAACAAGTTCTTAACTGTGAACCGTTTTCTTTTACAGGCAAAGGTGGCTTGACGAAGAAGCAGAAAGAAGGGTAACGTTGATTTATTATCATGTCACTTTATACTGTTTATCTTAGTTTTTTAATTAGCTTTTATGATTAATCAAATGACATTTCCAGTTCAAATACTTTTATATCTTTTTAAACCAGATTCATGAATTGGAAAGACTGCGAAGATTAGAGAATATGCGACGGGATCGAAGAAGGTATACATTTATTCTTGAACCCGACAAGGCCGTATTTGAAACTGTATACTGTCTGGCTAACTCCGAGCTTTTTTTATTTCAGCCCAGAAGCTTTACTTTCGAAGCGATTAGTATCCGAGACAGAAGAAGCCATTCGATCTCGGTTGAAACCTCTGTTGGATCGCGCCGAGGTATGTAATGCAGTGAACTGTACTTTGATTGAGTGAGGATCAGCAAGATATAAATTCATTTATCTGATGTACAAACATTCCTTTCTCGAAAAAGCAGGCTTTTGTTCTTAAGCAGTTGACCAAAAACCTTTTATATTTTAGATTTATATAGTAACGTTTTTCTTTCATGTGTAGGCCATAGCGGACACGGAGGTGAAAAGAGAAACAGAGCAAAAGAAATCTTTGCAGCATCAGCTTGGTAAACTCGCCTCACAGACAGTAAGTTTACGAACGATCCTTGAGGGTTTTTTATTTTTATTTTATTTGAATTTAACATTTGTCCGGGAAAGGAGTTAACTGCAAACCAGTCTCTAGTTCTGTTGAGTCCGCGTTCATTGAGAGAAAGGACTAAGTTGGGTGGGCGTGGTACCCAATGGTCATTGCGTTAGACGTCTGCGTTAGACGTCTGCCTCGAGACTTGCCAGGCTCTTTGTGTTGTGCACTTGTTTAAAACTAAACAGTTCAATTAGTATTCTCTCAGTACTTCTCCGCCCCACCTACCAGCAGGGCAATCTGACATAACGCTGGGGTATAAGGTTGTCTTAGAATCAGGCTGTATTCTTATTTGCTTTATGACAGAGAAACCAGTTTAACATTATGGGCAACTTTTCCTTGGCTTTGAGGAAACTTTAAGTTTTAACGCCTAGTTATAGTGCGGGCCTTTAACAATGGGATCGGTTTTTTTTCTTTTTTGAAAACCTTTCAACAGACAATGAATCAAGCGGACATTTTAGCAGAAAAAGTCCTGGACGATGTTTTGGAGGAAACAGTACTCGAAATGCAAAGGTGAGTCAGCGAATGTTTTTACGCGTGCTCTGTTAAGACAACTTTGCATTTGAATGTAGTGTCGACTGCTAAGCCTGTGAAAATGGTTGGATCTGTGTTATTCTTATTAAGACGGATTCCGCTGAAAGTTCGAGCAATGAGTGCGAAAATTAAGTACCAAAAATCTACTCATTGCACGGCAACATTTTGTACACTATTTAAAAGATCTCATCGAAATTCATTTGTCTTAGTGACCCCGCAATTAAATTCTAAAGCATTCTCGAGAAAATTAAAGTCAAACCTCGAAAAAATGTATAAAACACGCGCCATTTTGTTTTGAACTGGCGCGAAACGTCCGTTTTAACTGAAATAAAGACAACTTCAAATCTATTTTTCTCTCGCGGGGTCAGCTTGAGTGCTAAATTTTTGGCAGGTTTTTGTTAGCTGTACTAAAACTGTTGCCATGATAAGAGGTCTTTTTGGTAACTTTATTTTTCCCTGTATTGCTCGAAAATTGTGCGGAAACCATATTAATGTTCTTGTTTTTGTAGAGATAATGCACTGGCGACTTGAGCTCTGGACCCATAGATTCCAATCGGTAAAGTTTAAACTGGTATTGTCCTATTGATTTTCAGGCTAGAGGTAGAGGGCGAGGCTGAAATACAAGCTGACAATTTACAAAACAGCTCCACGTTAGAAAATATTCTTCAGAGACTGCAGAGTTTCGAGGTAATGTGCCGCACGTTAAAACCAAAGCAGGCACAGTTACTTTCGAAACCATTGGAAAAGCCTTTTTCCTGCTTACTGCGACAACTGTCTTTTATGAATAAGAGATTGAATGTTTCTCATATAAATTGTTAATAGATAGCAAGTTGCTAAATAAATTATTAATAGATAGTTGATGTTTGCAGAAAGTCGAGGAGGAGATAAGGCGCCACTGGGCTCATGTGAAGTACGCTGATGTTGAGAAATCGTCTGAAAAACCTACCGCAGGTATATACTACGCGCCGTCAATGATACTTTATCATTTACAAGCATACGAGAAAAAAATGGTTAGAGTAAGCCTGCAAATACGGCGGTGTCACTCCGAGCCAGTTATGCGCATGCCACTCGCCCACGTGCAACGTTATTTTTCCTGCCAAAAGTAACACCCGCTGTCCCTACCTTTTTTCCGACTACCTTATTATAGGAAATTAACGCTTGTGTTAATTAAGGTATTTGAAATTAACGCGACTTAAATTAACGCGAATTGAAGGAAAAATTACTTCCCAATAAAGGAAATTAACGCGAAAGAGGGGGTAACATTTCAAAATGAAGGAAATTAACGCGACAAACAAAAAGGAAAAAAAAGACTTGTTAAGACAACAGGAGCAAGTTTACTTTAACACAAAGGAAACTGACCACCTTGAGCGCTTTTCACAGTTTTAGTGATCCGACAGATTTCCACCCTGATGAAATAATGTCTTTTCATAAGTGTCAAAGACGGCTGGACTGTATCGAGAAATTGGTTCCAAAATAATGGAAATTAAGGTCAAGGAAATTAGCGCTCCACTTAATTAACGGCGCGAAAATTAACGTTAACAAAAATTAACGCGACTTAAATTAACGCGAATTTTTAAAATTCGCGTTAATTTCATGAAGCGTTAATTTCCTATAATAAGATAAAATCATTTCGAATATGCGCCACATTTTAGATTTTTTACGACATTTGAAAGCCTTTGTAGAAGCCTTGTTTCAACTAGAACTAGAATTTACCTTTTTAGCTTCTTATCATGGTGAAACTTTTCTTTTTTAACCAGAGAAAAGTACTCGACAAGCCAGGGAGCCCAAACCTATCATGTTTACTAGACCAGACGAGACCGAAAGCAATCGGTTACTGCCGGAAAATACCCGAGGAGTTCCCGACGAAGACCGATCAGACGACAGAAAGCCGCTCCGACTACTGGATGAAGTTAGCGAAACGAGTAGCTTTTCCTCGCTTATGGAAGGTTAGTTCTACTGTTGAAATTTTCTTTTTTAATAAATAAAACAAAGGCTCTAATTTGATTATAACACAGTGGTTATTCTTTTTCTTGTTTGTTCCTCAGCATCTACTGAACGCTCGTCCGCTCAAAGCTCCGTTTATAAAGGTCCTGAGAAGATACGGTCCCCACAAAACCGGCCCCTCGCAACTGGCGCTCGGCCCACAGTGCTCCTCAGTGTGCCTAAGGAGATGAGAGCCAGTATAGTGTCCTATAGAAACCGGTTTAACAAGTATCTGCGGGACAGTTCTACTCACGAGCAAGGAACGTTTGACCCCTGGGGACTTGTGAATAGGTACGTTTAGAGATACCACCCTTTCCTATGCAGTATAAAATACAGAATTTAAAATAAAAATACATACTATTACACCGTATTACCGTGCAGGGTGATGGAATGGTAGGGAGTTAAGACTGCGTTTGGCCTAGTGGCCCATCAGGCTGGAGCTTATCGCAGTTGCCGTAGCATAATGCGAGTAGGAATATTTCTACACCCCTTCAATAGGATGCTATGCCGTCACAGGGTTACGCCCAGCAAAAAATAGCCATTGCCCATTTATACACCTGGGTAGAGAGAGGCACTATGAGACTTAAGGGTCTTTCTAAGAACTCTTCCTAAGAACGCAACGTAGTGACCCGGCGAGGGTTCGAACCAGGACCGCTCGATCCGGAGCGTAGAAAACCACCTTAGGCACTCTAGGGGTATAAGTAAACACGGGTGTGTAGACTACGTAAATATAGTTGTGTCTATTGTTAGGTATTCTTATCTGTTTGCATTGATTGGTTTCAGAATCAGTGAAGACTTGTTAGAAGACACATTACAAGAAGTTGGCGATGAGCTTGACCATGTGTGCGGTGATTTCGCCGAGGCTCTCTATAACGAGGAGTTCGTCAGCGCAGACACCTGATCATCACGTGTTCTAACAGTGCAGTGCACCGTCACCTGATCGTCACGTGTTCTAACAGTGCAGGGCCGCTATGCCTGGTGCCGATTCATTTACATAAACTTTCTGAGTACTGTAAACGTTGCGGAATGAAATTTGTTTTCCACGATTTACTTGCGCGAGGAGTCAGTCCCGGGAAATTTCACATCATCTTGTCGTCATGACGACATGTTACTTAGCAACCACCGCTGGCTCGTTAAATTGGTGGAGATGGATATTTTACATATGCAACGTACTGGTCAGCGATCGGTTTTCAATAAAAAAAAATGGCTCGCAGGCATTTGTGATTTTAAAGAGTTGTAAGGTATTTGCAATGAGTTTGCCGTTTCTCCAAGCGTGTTTCTTTTTTGTTTCAATGACAGCGGGCTGACAGGGAGACTCCAAAGACAAGTGTCTAAAAACCTCGAGCTTTATTTATTGCAATAAAAATATTTGCAAGGAGGTGTAATATGTAGAACGCTTTACTGTGTGCCGATTAAATAAAAACATTAATGACAGACCCCCATCTTTATTATAAAATGGGCAATTAGATTTTACTTCTCTACAAAATCGCTAGTTGACGTTCGCTTCTTTCTCAAAACATGTCCTGGATCAAAATCGCTTTTGAGAAGACTCCATGTCTATTGTATGAAAGTGTTTAAGACTCAAGTCTTTTATACGCGGAGAGAATCCCCTCTGAATATTCAAACAACAAATCCGTCAATGAGCAAAATAGTCCACTTTGAAAATTGGTCAGTTTGGGCTGTTTTCATCTCATTAACAAATTCCTATTGTTTCAATATTCATGCGTAAATATCTCCGTCAAAAGGGAGATTTCCCGGACAGTTGCGCGTGCGTTGGAAAGGGTGTGGCTCCATGTCTATTGTGTGCAAGTGTCAAAGTCACAAGTCTTTTATGCGCGGAGAAAATTCCCCCTGAATATTCAAACAATAGAAATCCGTAAATGAGCAAAATGGTCCACTTTGAAAATGGTCAGTTTGGGCTGTTTTCAGTTCATTTATAAATTCCTATTGTTTCAATATTCATGCGTAAATATTTCCGCCAAAAATGGGATTTTCCGGACGATTGTGTGCGCGTTTGAAAGAGTGTGACTCAAAGTCTATTGTGTGCAAGTGTCAAACATACAGGTCTTTTATACGGGGAGAAAACCCCCTCTGAACATTGAAACAATAGAAATCCGTTAATGAGGAAAATGGTCCACTTTCAAAATGGGCTGTTTTCAGCTCATTGACAAATTCTCATTGTTTCAATATTCATGGGTGAATATCTCCGTCAAAAGGTGAATTTCTCGGACAGTTGTGCGCGCGTTTGAAAGTTTGTGACTCCATGTCTATTGTGTGAAAATGTCAAATTCACAAGTCTTTTATACGCGGAGAAAATCCCTTCTGAATATGCAAACAATAGAAATCCGTTAATGAGCAAAATGATCCACCTTGAAAATGGTCAGTTTGGGCTGTTTTTAGCTCATTAACAAATTCCTATTGTTTCAATATTCATGCGTAAATATCTCCGTCAAAAGGGGGATTTTCGGGACAATTGTGTGCGCGTTTGAAAGGGTGTGACTCCATGTCTATTATGTGCAAGTGTCAAAGCCACAAGTCTTTTATACGCGGAGAAAATCCCTTCTGAATATGCAAACAATAGAAATCCGTAAATGAGCAAAATGATCCAACTTGAAATGGTAAGTTTGGGCTGTTTTTAGCTCATTAACAAATTCCTATTGTTTCAATATTCATGCGTAAATATCTCCGTCAAAAGGGGGATTTTCGGGACAATTGTGTGCGCGTTTGAAAGGGTGTGACTCCATGTCTATTATGTGCAAGTGTCAAAGTCAGAAGTCTTTAGTACGCGGAGAAAATCACATATGAATATTCAAACAATAGAAATCCGTTAATGAGCAAAATGGTCTACATTAAAAATGGTAAGTTTTGGCTGTTTTCAGCTCATTAACAAATTCCTATTGTTTCAATATTCATACGTAAATATCTCCGTCGAATGCGGGATTTCCGAAACAATTACGTGCGCGTTTGAAAGTGTGTGACTCCATTTCTCTTGTGTGCAAGTGTCAACGTCACAAGTGTTTTATACGCGGAGAAAGTCTCTTCTGAATATTCAAACAATAGAAATCCGTGAATGAGCAAAATGGTCCGCTGCGAAAATGGTCGGTTTTGGCTGTTTTCAGCTCATTAACAAATTCCTATTGTTTCAATATTCATGGATCAATATCTCTGTCAAAAGGGGAATTTCTCGGACAGTTGCGTGTGCGTTTGAAAGGGTGTGACGACATGTCGTTTGTGTGCAAGTGTCAAAGTCACAAGTCTTTTATACGCGGAGAAAATCCCCTCTGATTATTTCAACAATAGAAATCCGTAAATGAGCAAAATGGTCCCCTATTAAAATGGTCAGTTTGGTCTGTTTTCAGGTCATTTATAAATTCCTATTGTTTCAATATTCATGCGTAAATATCTTCGTCAAAAGGGGGACTTCCAAGACAATTGTGTGCGCATTTGAAAGGGTGTGCCTCCATGTCTATTGTGCTCAAGTGCCAAAGTCACAGTCTTTTATACGAGGAGAAAATCCTCTCTGAATATTGAAGTAATAGAAATCCGTAAATGAGCAAAATGGTCCACTTTCGAAATGGTCAGTTTGGGCTGTTTTCAGTTCATTTATAAATTCCTATTGTTTTAATATTCATGCGTAAATATCTCCGTCAAATGGGGGATTTCCGGAACAATTTCGTGTGTGTTTAAAAGGGTGTGACTTCATGTCTATTGTGCTTAAGTGTCAAAGTCACAATTAAAATCTTTTATACGAGGAGAAAATTCTCTCTGAATATTGAAATACTAGAAATCCGTTAATGATCAAAATGGTCCACTTTGAAAGTGGTCATTTTGGGCTGTTTTCAGCTCATTAAGAAATTCCTATTGTTTCAATATTCATGCGTAATTATCTTCGACAAAAGGGGGATTTACAAGACAACAAGAAGCTTGAGAAGCTTGAGAAGCTTAAAATCGGGCGCTTAATAATTAGCTATCTGTTTTGACTTGAAAGGCAGGGTACAGTACAATAAAAATCACTGGAAAAACAGTCACTTAAACCTATTCAGGCCGGGGCCGGGGGGGGGGGGGGGGCTTTTGAGGCCCGCGCTGACTTTGCCGGGACGCTTATAACGTTTTCAAGATTCAACCAAACGCTGCCAAACTTTGCGCGTTTATCTAAAATTTATCTCGCAATAATTTGGTAGGATTAGTTATTGTGCCAGTTACTTGAAATCACCATGGCAACGTCATTTTGACAGGCTTGTTTTCCCAAATTTGAATTTTTCGTGTTTCTATTTAATAATGAAAATCTGGAATGTTTTTAAGATTGCATTATTACTTAATGACATAATGGTCTCAATTTATAAAAATATCTTTCGCACAATACAAATAAACGATTGAACTAGACGTCTAGAAAATATAAATTCGTAACACTTAGCAAAGTGCAGCTTTTTCGCAATACTTAATAAAGGCGGGGTTTTTACCTGAAGACCAATTTTTCCGACGCTTTAGGTGGCTGATGCATTTCAGTATTTTCCAGCCCTTACACTTTAATGGAACAGTATACAACTCCTAATCAGGTAACTACTATTGTCAAGAAAATGATCACAACTTATTGACCAATGATTAGGTATTTGTTTCATACCATTTCTGTTATAGCAACTGGTGAAGAATAGTAGTACTGACCCAAAGTATAAGGGCTGGAAAACACTGAAAACCATTTCAGCCGCGTCTCAAGGAATCCAGAAAGCTTTACTTATCCCATATATATTTATTTTGCAGTATTTTGTTAATTTTTGGACGATTTTGGGGGATGTCTGGGAGGCGATAGTTTTTCTCAAAGGATTAGTAAAATTTAGACAAATAAGAAATATTGGAGATTTAATGTGATTTTAAAATTTGAATTTGAAGTTAAAAATTGGTGGACGGACACCAAACAGTCTCCTGATAACCCGGAGTGCTCTTGCGAGGGGGTCAACTGTTTGAAGGTGTTTCCATTCTTTTCTTCAATCCCTTCTTTAAATCTCTTAAAGTTCCATTCAAATTCAGGTAGAACCCCACCTTAAGTTTTGTTCTTGTGAGAAAACAACAGAAGTCAAAGGTTGCGTGATATAACCAAGCATGGATTCTCCCTCCCTTTCCATCTCCTTAGCCTTTCACCCCCACCTGTCCCTCCCTTTCTACTCTCATTCAATTTAATGTTTGTTTACATTTCCTAACCAATTCAGTATCGTACTAATCTGTGCCAAGCAATCAGATAATAACAGAAATTTGCCTTAATTTTGATCTCCCATACCAAGACCATAGAGTATAAACCGCTAATAAAACAAAACACACTTGATAATAATTCTCTGAGGTTATACACCTTGCAGTATTAACGTGCTAACAAACTTGATAACAAACCCCATGTCGTACTAAGGATTTTTACTGATCAACATAGAAAATAAGTTCACAATGGTTTGTTCCCAAAACGTTTTTTACTGTACAGAGTGTCTGTATATACTGTATTGAAAAATTCAGAACGAACCGACTTCTGCCCGCTACCATGATATCATGTTGAAAAATAGGGCCCCAATGGGTCCATGTGTTTTGCTGCTAGAGCAAAGTCTTAGGGAACATGTTGATGAAAGACAAGTGAGTCGAGATTGAAATCCAACGTCTTTTATTGTCTGTCACTTGTGTGCAGGTTAATAATTGCACTATATTGTAGTCACTTTGTGTTAATTCAATCCTGATAATTTTACTGATCAATGTTATGTTGAAATCAAAGACAGCAAACATAATTTAATTACTAGTAAGTTAACGTAATGTCTGACATGATTGTCTCTTTGATAAAAAACAGTAACTCTTAACATTATAAAAAAATCTCAATGAACTCAATGTGATTCTTTTAGTGGCGTTATCTCACTGGTTACCGTTAGTTGTATTTGGAATCATTGTCACAATGGTAGCGTTTTAACAACAACGAAAAAGACAGAATCTATTGACCTTATAAGAACTCAATGTGATATATTTAACAAGACAGTGGTTCTTTAACCACTTTCACCCAAATTAAACACTGGAACAACTAACTCTTAACAAACTTGTTGTGTCACCCTGAGTTAAATATGCAAAATTCAGAAATTATAAATAATCGCACGCGCACCGGCGTACAACAACAGAAAGACGGCGTTGAACGTAACGCAAAGTTCATTTTGAAAGCGAAAGTTTACAAATAATTATTATCATTCGTCAGTCATCCCTTCACGCATGAACACTCGTCGAATTTCAGTGTCTTCACAACAAGATCGGAAGATCGATAAGGACCAATTTTTGATTCTGCGAAAGTTCGTTTTCTTAAAGTTTTAGAAATTTGTGAAGTTGGAGGATTCACTGAGGACTGCGTAGCCGAAGATGCAGTGGCTCGCTGGACATCAAATTCTATTTTTCACGGCGTTTAATTAATCTTCACAAAATAAACATGTGGCGCCAGCGCGTCTGGCAGTCAAAAATTCATTTTTCAAAAAACTTTCCCTTTCCAGCTATTTTAGCGGGGCTTATACTATAGTACCTACCTGTCAGTCGTAGAAAAGCTGAAATTTAAGGATGAACTGTTTATTAAATGAAGACCGTATTATTTTTTAATAACTAGTAAACAAACTGGTCGCCACGCATTTAAACACGAACTGACGAATGTTGCATCTGATGCAGTGAATCTGGTGAATGAGAACTTCCTTTAATATTTCTTTGTTTTCGACGGTGTGAACCACTGAATAAGTTTCTTTCCCATTGTGATGTTACTAGTATTAATTCGTTTCTAGCTGTCTTTTATATAGCTCGAATACAGCTACAATTAGCGGTGCAGCCTACCAGCATGGTATATTCCTTTCCAGCTGTCTTTGCGTGACAAGTTACACGTTCATACATTTTATTTTAAAATATGAAGTTCAGAGTTAATACAGTACTAGTATGCTGTAGACAGTGTAGACAAGGTGAGGGTAAGTTTATTTTCAAAGCGAAAGTTTACAAACTGTGCACTAACCGGTCCTTTGGAGAAAATATTTATGACCTTCGGCGAGGTTCCAAGTCTTCGCTCTTTTCGTAAATGATGAAAACTGCAGAATAATTTTCTCATAAAACTGGAGTGGTCGCGCCACAGTTTGTTTTCTTTCCCAATGCGATATACTTTTAAATCGGTTTTCTGTTTTCCAACGTGTCCAACGTGGTTTGCGTTCGAATACTTTGGCCCGTAACTTCGAATGCGATCAGCGCTACGGTTCATTGGTTTCGATTTTGTTTGTTCATGGATTTGATTGACATCGGTAGTTCAGATTTCTCCTCTGTTACGGCACTTACACCTTACGGCACTTACACCTTACGGCACAAACTTCAGCTCTCAATGTGTTTTGCTTGCAGCCATTGCGGCTGCAGCAAAACACAAAAATTAGCTCGTTCGAAACCTTAGCAAAATCGTTAGAGACAGACAAGATACAGTCGTTTACTGGCAGTCTTTGAAAATCCTGAATTTCGTCAAAATGAGCCAAAATAAAGTTTTAAAATTTCCTTTATCAATATGGTTCTTATCTTTTTATTCAATTCTATGAACTGCTTTTATGCAGTACTGTCCACAAAGATTTCAATTTCCTCAAAAGTTTCGGGACAAATGGATACAAAATATTTCGTGCAGAATGTAATTTGATTAAGCGAATGTTTTCACATCTATAAATACTTCAAGCAGTGAATGAAAAACCGTTTTGTTTTCATCGATGAGAACCACTTTCAAATAGTTAATGCATAAAAAATAACAATCAGATCAGAATACAATAATTATTAATGTAAGGTCTCGCTATTATGTCTCGGCAGAGATACTTCTTTTTTGCAAGTTCAAATGTATGCAAATTTCGTGTGAAATGTAATTCGATTCCATTGTCTTGTTTACAAACTCTTTCTTAAGAAAGTTGTATTTTCGTGAATAAAACCCATTGGCCTGTTTTGTTTTCCTGATCATGTTTGTCTGTGATTTTTACAAAACATGTGGTCTTTTTTTTCGGAACTTTAAGTTTTACAAAAATTCCTATTTTGAACACAGATGTCACTTCCGGAATTTCTCATCTAAAATTCAATTGGTATTTAATTATAATTATTCGAAGTTTTCATTTTCAAGTCATCTTTTCATTCGATAGCTTTACTGATCTCGTAAAAAATTCCATTCAAGTTCACACCAATACTGTACATTGCCAATGTTTTGCTGACGTCTTGAGAAGTGTCTTATACTAACGTCACTAGTCAAATCTAAAATATATCTAAACCATGTTGTGCAAACATTCTACTCTTTGTGACAGGCGACTTTGACGCCCAACTGTGCGGAAATGAAAATCGACATACTTCTTGCTAAATATATAAAAAATAGTTTTAAAGTGGAGTCCGCCTCAAAAAAATGTACCGCCAGATCACACTGCTATTTGTAGAAACCAGCAAAGCGTCTAGTTTCAAAGTTTCCCACAAAAACATTGCGTGACATGAATGACGTTACCCCTTTTATTTACAAAAATAGCTTTAACTTGTCAAAGCAACTACAGTTTCACAATGGTGATTATTAGTACTTTACCCCTTAAGCTTTTTTCTCTGTCCTCCCGCCGAAGCAAAGAAGAGAACCAGATTGCAGATTAGCCCAAAAGTCGACCCAGTGTTCCTACAACGATTTACTGTCAAAACTGAAATGAAACCGATTGGCCCAGGCTATCCCCGTCATTTTTAGCCGACAGGAGACTATCGTCTAGGACGACCAAAGGGTAAACTCATTCTCGTCCCCATAGCCCTTTCGTTTCTCTTAGCCGGCTGAGCCTTGGCACGAGAAAACGAAGGGCTCTGGGGACAGAGAATTTCCAGTCCTAGATTCTAGGACTTCCGGTCTTCATGTATGCAGTCATGACGTTTCAAAAGAATGTATGAGAGAGTCGTTATGTTTTTGACTTCCGTTTAGGAATTTTTTGTTCCAAACAGCCAATCAAAAAAATTCGAATTAATTCAAAAATCCTATGTCCCCAGAGCCCTCCGTTTTCTCGTGCCAAGCCGGCTAAGAGAAACGAAAGGGCTATGGGGACGAGAATGAGGGTAAACTATAAATCGGCCACGCCCGATTAATTATGTGCACGTTTGAAAGGGTGTGACACCAACTCTATTTTGTGCAAGTGTCAAAGTCACAAGTCTTCTATACGCGGAGAAAATCCTCTATGAATTTTCAAACAATAGAAATCCGTTTATGAGCAAAATGGTCCACTTAGAAAATGGGCAGTTTCGGCTGTTTTCAAAATTGACAAAACCTATTGTTTTAATATTCATGCCTTTTAATATATCCGTCAAAAGGGAGATTTCCCGGACAATTGTGTGCGCGTTTGGAAAGGTGTGACTCCATGTCTATTGTGTGCAAAGGTCAAATTCACAATTCTTTTATACGCGGAGGAAATTCCCTCTGAATATTTAAACAATAGAATTTAGTTAATAAGCAAAATGTTCCACTTTGAAAAAGGTTAGTTTGGGCTGTTTTCAGCTCATTAAAAAATCCTATTGTTTCAATATTCATGCGTGAGTATCTCCGGAAAGGGGAATTTCTGGGACATTTGTGTGCGCGTTTGAAAGGGTGTGCCTCCATGTCTATTGTGTGCAAGTGTCAAAGTCACAAGTCTTTCATACGCGAAGAAAATGTCCTTTGAATACTCGAACAATAGAAATCCGTTAATGAGCAAAATGGTCCACTTTGAAAATGGTCAGTTTGAGCTGTTTTTAGCTCATTACAAATTTCTATTGTTTTATTATTCATCCGAAAATATCTCCGTCAAAACGGGGATTTCCCGGGAAATTATGTGCATGTTTAAGAGTGTGACTCCACGTCTATTGTGTTGTTATAAAAATCTGTTGAGCAAAATGGTCCACCTTGAGCCAGTTTTGTCAGTTTTCAGATCTGTGACTCCATTTTTTTTTTTTTTTTTTTTTTTTTTTTTTTTTTTTTTTTTTTTTTTTTTTTTTTTTTTCTATTGTGTTAAAGGGACGTCCATTGTTTTAACAATTAAATTTTTCTGCGCGAATTTTAGCCGATCAAAAAGGTGTGACGTTGACACTTGGACACATGCAATAGACACGTGGTCACACCCTTTGCAACGTGGTATTTCCTGGCAGATCCCTTCATTGCCGAAACGTTACACTATCAATACGGAAACAAAAACAGTCCTTGATTAGTGACAGTACCGTTGAGGCTGTTTCAACATTAATTCATTTTATTTTCACTTGAATAATGGCCGATCTAAAATAGAAGTGACTTTGCCACATGCACACGTGGTCACATTCCTTGTAAGGCGCAAATAATTGGTTGGAAAATCACCCTTTCGGCGGCGATGTTACACAATGGTTTATCGTAGGCTCATCAGACAAATGGGTTGACTCGCAGAGTCCTAGACTTGCTCCAAGTCGCTCGTTGACGCAGGAGACCGCTGGATACGGAAACGAAGGGCGCGCGGGCGTGAGAAACAAAATGGCGGAGGATCGTGGCGGAACGAGCGCCGTTCAGAGCCATTCCTCGGCAAGTGCATTTGTTTTCCTTCGCGCGCGCGCACAGAAATGAATCCCGCGCGATTTCCAAGGCGATTTTACTCAAGTGGTTTTTCGCGCTGATTCAAAGCGATTTTATTTAAGTAACTCTTTCTGGTAACTATAGATGCAAAGAAAAAACGAGCGACTTGGGGCAAGTCTAGCAGAGTCCACGAGGTTCTTAGGAGGGAAAATCACTGGGTACCTATGGGGAACGGCGAGGGTTGTGAATAGCAGAACGGAAGGGAAACGCAAAAGGAACGCACTCAATAGACAAAAGTGTCTGAAAACCTCGAGCTTTATTCATTGCAATAAAAATATTTGCAAGGAGGTGTAATATATACAACACTTTACTGTATCTGTCCATTAAATATATATTATAAACCTCCTATCTTATAAATCTGAATTACAAAGATTTATGTACATGATTTAGACAACAAAAATTCATAAATAACACCTCTACAATACGCCACACAAGCCTAACAGGATTTATATGAGGCAAAATAACCATTTGTCATCGACTTCTTTTTGAAAACAAGACATGGAACAAAACCTCACGCGAAAATGATTCTTGTAAATCAATATGGGAGCAAACGTTTTCACGTGCAAGGCCTTGCGCCAGGTCTCGTTTTCAAACAAAAGCAAAAAACTCAAAAATGGCTTATAGAGGTCGAGTTAGTAAATTGTGATTAAAGGCCGGACACACCGAACAACGTCGCACACAGTTTCTAAGTTGCAGCACGTATCCACCCCTTTGACTGTTGTGCGCAAAATGCAGAATAGGGTGGGTGCATGCTGCAACTTTGTCGTGCGCAATGTTGCACCGCATGTCGGGCCTCAAGAGTATAAGAGACCAGAAGACACCACGTGATTATATTTATCAGAGGCCAGTCAGAATTCTACCATTGAAATACACGGTTCTAATAAACTAAAAGGCAGCCAGGTATTCCTTTTTTTACGGCATCGTAGCGTGACACAAGTGACAGGATATTAGTGTAATGCAACGAAGCGTGACCGTTGACAATAAAAAAAAACAGATTTGTGTAAAGAATCGCGTCGACAATTAACATACAGTTGTATAGCATAAACTTGCTGCCTTTTAGCTTTGACTCAAATATTCACAATTCTAGATTACTGCAAAAGTAACAGAGCAGAAGTTATTTTTGGATATACCCGCGCGGCGTATTTCACTAAAAGATGAAACACATTGTCATTGCCTACAAACTAATCTGAAGCGCATCTTAGCGCTCTTGCATATATTGTTGAGACTATCATTGCATTCAGCTCTTTCTTTACTACTCCAACAGAAATGCGAGGGGAAAAATAGGTCCTGGGAAAAAAATCAACAAATTTGAAGAGTACCTAACTTACACTAAGGTTGTCTTTATCACTGAGAGTTACATGGCGTGGTACAAGGGTGTGCAGAATCTTCCACACTTAAATCTCTCTTTCCCTCTCCCCACCTCACCCCAGACAGTTTTATAAATGGTCGCGCACCCACTCTCCTGCCAGGTCATTACTCTTATCTGAATAAGGTTTGGAACAAATGGCATTCGTTTACCTTCGAACAAACAATTCAGTAATTGTTAATATTTATACAAGCCCTAAAGTGTCACTGCAGCTAAGACTGCCAGGTTAAGCGTACGTTTATGAATTTACGTTTGAGGTATTATTAACTGAAGATAAAAAAGGAAATATTGAACCTATATAATGTTGAGTGCTGCACACAAGCATAAAATTTATCACTATATTGGTTGATTTATAAATCAGGGTGTAATGACCAATAGTTCCATTTGAACGAAATCAAACACGTTTTTCTTGCGAGGTTCATTTTTTAGAAATCGGCAATTTATTTCGAAAACACGAATACCAAAATAAATCATCTATACATAGGACTTAACACTCGAGAAATCCTAATCCTTTTTCTACACTGAAAGGTTTCTTCCAGTATGATTATTATTATTTCAATTTGATTTCCTAATGTAGGAACCAATGTGGTCCAGAATATTTATGAAAATAGATTCTTTTACAAACACGCGAAGCTGTAAGATATTCTCTGAAGGTCTTCAGCAAACTGATGCGTGAATATCAATTCCAAGGATTCTGCAAAACAATACGACAATAAATTAATAGACTGCAACAGCTAGTCAGTTCAAATTACCCCTCTAACACAACCCTCGCCCGTTCCACCCCAGCAACGAGGACCTGGGTCGGGTTGACAGCGGTGCGCGTCGTACCATCTCCACCCGCTAAAGATAGTTCAGTTGGTTTCCGATTTTCTTAGCCTATCATTAAAGAAACAACTGCATGTATAACTTATCGAGTATGAGTTCTCTCAGAACTGGCTGCTTTATGACCGGCCAATGCAAGAAAAGAATAACTATTCAAAGTGGCTATGAGCCACTTAACCGGAAAATTTTTATGAAACAAGAATGAAAACAACAAACTGACAAATGAGATTGCTAAAACAAATGATTTAACTTTCCACAATTCAGATCACTTCACTTATTTCATGTCATCTAGCTGCCAGCGTCGAATAGTGATAGAGTTCCCATCGGTTGCATTCTTCTTTTTTTTTGAAGGGGCAAATATTTCACAGAAAATAAGTTTGTTTAACTGACTAACAATTTTCGGCTGTAGTTACATGCAGTACCGTATTTCGCTGCCGAGACCCTAGACATTGAACCAGGAGTGACAAAAATCCCCTGGCTGCCGAGACCCCCCACGTATCACACTATTGAAAACAACTCACTGAAAAGAATGTCAGACCGTACACACGCGTGACAAACATCAGTTCACCTGAGTTCAGAATCCCATCTCAAACAAACACGCATTCTCTGAAGAATTAACCCTAACCGGCAATCGTACATATGTACGATAAACACCAGCAGTGATTGAAAAATCTCTAGCTTTTACATATCTGGGCACATGATAGTAATGACTGCTTTTTATGGCAAAGTGATAATTTTCATAGCTTTAAAAGCCAACTAACTGACTACAACTCTTGATTTCTGTTGCATATGGTTGTTTGTTCAGCAGCACGAAAATGCCCGTTTTCTACGTACAGGACAACAACAAAAAACACACATCTTTGCCTCCATTTTTTTAATGAAAAAATATTCTGACTTCAAAAATATACATTTGCAGCAAACTTCAACCCTATTCCCTTCCGTTCACCAAGGAAATTTCCCACATCACAGCAGACAGCATACTACGAAGAGCTATGCTGCACCTATTTCCTCGTTGTACCGAAGGGAGGGGGAGGGCGGGAAAGGCTCCTACCTTCATTCATATTTTTATAAGTGTAGAGCCACCCAATCCTGCCGGCAATGACCGATGATTTTTGAAGTGAACTCGTCCAAAATGCCTTGGCAGGTTTGAATCCACCCAGAGGCAGAGAGACAACCCCAGACCGCCACTCAGCGCGTCCAATCAAGACAAAATCACTCTCACCCTGTTCAGATGCTGGCCCCCCACCACAGTGAGCCAGCCTGGGGGCAGTGAAAATGACTCGAAAATCACACACAACGAGCCAAATCCAAGCCCAACAGCTCGCCTACGAAAGAAGCACTGCCGACTACGACGTCACAATAAAATTGAGCCCGTTTGAAACACACATCTTGAACTTTAATGCAATCACGAAGTTCTACAGAATATATAAGCCCAGAAAACGTTGAAAGCAGAAATCTGCCGGTTGGTTAAGCGATCACATGCCAAAAGCTACTGTTTCCCGAAGTGTGCCAGAAGATGTCGCCCAAGTGATTTCCGCGTCGCACGAGGTGAATTCATTATCCCCCCTCAGTGAGAAGGGAAACGACATGTTCAGCGCGGACGAGGCGAAGATAAAAAAAAAAAGAATATAAGAGAGAGCGGGGAAGCCCACAGAGACGACGGCCGAAAATCAGAGCGAGCGAGGAGGACAAGCTAAAGCGAAAAAAGAACTCCTACGTTGCGCAACAAATGGAAAAGGGGCGTAAAATAAAAGGTAATCACCAGGAAATCAAACGCTTTTATTTTGTTTGTTGATGACCGCTCGTATAGATGAATTTTCATCAAATTGAACTCTTTTCTAGTACCATCTAATTCGAATACTCGGGGAACGAACCCAATTTTATTACAGTTCCAGTAAATTGTGAAAATTATTTGCAATGCGATGCGTCAGAGAATGGGCTTGGGTCTACGTGGAAGAGCATACCACAAGGAGAAATGCAGAAAAAAACTTTTACATCAATAAAGTAACACAGATAAACTCGCATTTTAGCCAACCCCCTACCCGCTTTACAAGATTAATTGATATTCAATTGATATAATTAATTAATTCAATTAAAATGTCTAACAGGAACGAGTGAAGGAGTGAGGGAGTGAAGGAGGAAGGAGTGAAATTGGCCCTTCACCAAAACTCGGAATTTTCCGAGTTAAAAAACGAAATCAAGATCATGACATCGATTCGCGCTTCGACTGTACTCTTTGTAAAACTGGAAATGTTGTTATATGTGAACAAGAAAGCTACGTGTTCATAGTTCTTACCAGCCTGTGTTAGCAGGAGGAGGACTGGAGATGAGCCAGGTTTGCCAGATGTTCTCGCCTCAGTCTCCTATTGTCCGCGGCCATGTCTTTCATCTCGAGCGGTTGCGCAGAGGTTCGATTGTTGATCAGCGGTGCCTGCACGTGCGACACGTGATTACTCATTAAGGCAGCCGCTGCCCTCTCTGCCGCAGTCTGCCGTGACTCGTAATCGGTACTGTCTTGAGACGACTGGGAATCGTCACGAAACTTTGGTAAAGATTGTCTTCTACCTTGGAGGGAATCTCTCCTTCCCATCTCAGCTGCGAGTTGATCGGCGTGATTTGTTTTGTATTCTCCATTTCTCAGCGGTGTAGTTCTATTACTGGATGACCTCACCACATCAGCCCTGGCAGGTAAATCTACATTGGAAACCCTCAAACGTGCTGGTTCAGTGACTGTATCATTGTCAGTAATATTAATGTCGGTTATCACAAGATTACTTCTCAAGTCCGTACTACTTTTCAACCATCGTCTTTCTCGCACATGCGCAATTTCCTCTTCGTCACTCGATCCATTCTCCCTCTGCCTCGGCAACGACTTTGATCGGCTATACCGAGAGCCGTTTTGAAGGGCTGGATCTTGGCTCTCACTACGGCTTCTTCTCTGAGGCCGTCCTTGAGAAGTTCCATTCTCGTGGGATCTCCCTTGCTGCACTACGTTCCCATTAATAGCAGTGCCATTGGTTCCGTTCATAACTGGCTCGTAATTCTGTTTCGGCGTACTTGTTGTCAACTGTTTTGTAGTTCTTCCTGAATCTTCAATGACTCGACGCTGTTGAACAGGGAAGGAAATTACACTGCCTGCTGGGTTGGAACTGGACGCCCATGACCGCGGCTGAGCATTTGAAACTGCTTGTCTAGAATTAGGACGAGAGCTAACCACCGAGAGATCAACACTTTGATGATTTACCGAACGTTGTCCGACAATGTCCGAGTAGCTATCGACATCCGAATCTGACGGATCGGGTAGCGAAGAATTCCGCGAGTGATCCACGACTGACGAAGTTGTAGGTTGTGTCTTCGCACTGCGAACATGTCCGTTAAAACTTGAATACGCATTGTTTGTGTTCGAATGATTTCTGTGGGCAAGTAAGGGCTGTGATTTGGAAAGAGCTCGTAAGCTTCTTCTCTCGGCTTCTTCAACTCTCGTTGAATTATATGACTCACTTGAAGGTTGGGCCTCGGATTTCACGGGCCTTGCGATGATGCTGCTTTTGGTCCTCATACTAGAGCCCCCTGAAACATCCCGAGAACGAACGCCAACATCATCCAGGTCGGATTCCATTGAAGCTGATTTGAGTGACAGGTTAGAGATGACAGTTGATGCTGAGTGAACTTTTTGCAGTTTGAAGGTAGGATCTTCCTTTTCCGCTGGGTTCTCTGAATCTGAGAGAAAAAAAATCCATAAGGTTATGCACGATATGCAGTGTAGTCTCCTTCGCAGTGTTCACTTGATTGTCACGTAATCCTCAACCACTGTGAGTGCAATACGGTTGCGTGACGACCCAAGTAGCCACAATAATTACATTTTTTGAAAGCTTACCTATATCAGTCCTTAAATTCCTGACTGCAGGACTCAAGTGTTTGTACAAAACTCGACGCCAACAAGGAATTCTTATCAAAACTGAAACTTGAGCTTCTACACTCGTACAAATATTCATACGATCGACCAGATGTTGACCAGCCACAAAACTAATTTATTCTCTTACAATTTACCTTCAATTAAAAAGTAATTTTGCGCATCGCAAACATCAATTGTTCCCATAGTTGATAATTTTTTTTGTTCTCATCAACTGTATGCTTGACCATTCTAATAACGTAAGGACAAATCCAACCAGTCCACAAAACTCAAAGTAGAAATAAACTATGCAAACGGTGCCTAGCACGCGAAAAATTGCTACGCCAAATATGACTGGCTTAGATGTCATGTGGAACCTCATTGATCCAAAAACTGAACACCTTTACTCTGATTGGTTAGTCACAGCATGTTGCACCGTTGTCAAAACCGTTGTTAATGACAAGCTTACCAGTTAGGGCACACAGAGCCTGCACTGTGCACTGGACAGCACGCCTGCTGTTGGTCTTGCCAGATCGCAGCATGACCTCATCTTTTCCAACACCGATCAGATCAAAGCCGAGTGAAGCAAGCAGCTCATGGCAGCCTGATGTCCGCCATAACTTGAGGTTCAACGGAACTTGAACATTGTTCATGGCTTGAGCGAAACACGACAACACTTGGCTGAACTGTAAGATAACAAAAACAGCAGAATTAACACCGTGAAAGAATCTTCATAATCTTCATATTCGTTTGAGTGCTGCTTCGTGGTTTATCTTTATACCTACAATAAACTATTCTTTAAATGTACTGATCAAATGCGAGGATATCATAAGAGGAATTTACTTGAAACCTAAAATTGTACGATATCTAGGCCTCGCAGTATTAAACTTTATTTAAGGAGGCAGTTAACAAAATGACGCATTCATTGTCGAAAAATGCCTGTATTTTTATTTTTATTTCCATACACTGATTTGTATTAACTACAGCTTTTTTAAAAGAACTAACATTGGCACACTTAGCCTTAGCCGACCACGATTTTGACTAATCTATCTATACTTTGTAAAAAGCTTAGCTTTTTACACGGCATATAACTGCTAGCCTGCGTTGCAGACAAACTAAATCCCGATATAGTCCTATTTAGGGATTTAGTTCGTCTGCAACGCAGGCATAACTGCTCGCACAAGTTAACTGCAAGCCAATTTTATAAAAGACTAAAGACTTACCATCGCCACTAAAGCTGTGTTCACTGCGTGTGCATTTACGAGTTTGGCCAGCGCCTGCAGGGTGGTAGGACTTAGACCTGAGGGAATTAAGTCATCCAATAAATTACATAGATAAGATTAAAAATAAAAATACAAACCACGATCGCTGCTCATACAATTGCACTACAGGAACAGGTATACATCGGGGAAGTGTAATCTCTTATAAGTTATCCAGCTTAAATCTTTTGCCAGAGGTTAAACCTTTAACATTTCTTTTTTTTGTAAGCTTTTCTAAGAAGGCTTGTTGTCACTGGTATTAACGGAATAAAAAATAAATCAAAGCATGCTAAACTATGGTTTTTAAAAGCACCTAATTTAGTGTCCGTAGTTGATGAGCTTTTGATTGACAGGTGAACCCATATGGAGTTGTGACGTCATGAATTTGCATTTTTGGTAATATTTTACCTATAAAAATAAATTATTTGTAGTTTGACAATCAAGAGAATAAGAGCTAGAAGTTTTTAGGGCTCAAATATATTACAACAATCTCTAACGGATTGATTGACAAAATTTAAGTCAAATACATTAAATTGTTTAAGTTAGACTACTTTGAAGTTGCCAGATTTTCACCCTTTATTTTTTCATATTTCAGTATACATGCAAGATCGTAAAGGGGTTAAAAAACCTACCCAGTAAAGCATGCAGATGGTCACTTGCAGCAGACAGCTTATCTGCCACTCCACTGGTGACTGACGGAAAGAAAACTGAGTCCGGAATTCCGTTGGCAGCCTTTTGAAACCGGAAGCCGAGAAGCTTGAGCAGCTCGCGCCAACCGCTGGCACCTTTGACTTTGGCATTAATGCTCGCGTCTGCTGTGTACATAGACGACCGCTGACCTTGACGAATGCGTTGTTGAGCCTTGTCCACCTGAAAACGAGTCAATAAGCACCATCAACCTTATGCAAAACGTAAAGAACACACGACACTGTGGACGATTTTTATTTACTGTTAGTCAGTTTATTGTTAAACTTTTTAGTCCTAATTTCTTGTAGATTTTGATCAGAAAGGTTCAAATTAAACCTAATCATTCAAAGTTTAAAGTGGAAAACTGGTTCGCTGGTTTGCTGAAACGAACAACGATTCATGTGTATTAAACAAACCCTCTGCTCTTGCAACAACAACCAAAACAACAAAGAACAGCTGTTTACATCACGGCCCTTTCGCTTTTACTTATTTTGTTTGTTAGGAGGCATCCCCACGACGGATTATATGCGTTTTAGTCTGCTTTCATGTTGCGCCGTTTCTCTTTGCTTTGTTGGTAACAGGCCTTATAAATTATTATAAAACACAGAAGATAAACATTTTATGTTCCATTCGCAAAATCTCCAATAACTACACTTCAAGATCGGGCGTAAAATAGACGCACTATCGAAAGGTTTGTACGCTAAGTTTGAATTGCTTCACAAAAATTTGCGTCAGATGCTCGTGAAAATAGTCAACCATAATACAAGCATAACACGGCAAAGAAAAAGGTTTAACATACCAGATGAACAAGGACTTTGAGCGCATCTCTGCAATTGACGGGATTATCCAACAGTTGAGCGATGGCGCCGCTCATCAGAGCTTCTTTGTTCGTCAGAGCTGTGTCTCCGCCCACAAGAATAAACCCTGCCCAGTTGGATGGGTGTGAGAACTGCTTGGTGCTCTGTACAACTTGCATGGCTTGACACAGCGCTTGACTGGCTAGCATCCCTTGAAGCAGACCACCATAAAACGCTTTTAGTAGTAACTTGCAGGCTAAGTCGGGCACAGGCCACAGGGCTACCAACAAACTCTGAGCACCGGCCGACAGAAACGATCTCGTTAATCCGATCACGCCGTCCGAAGTTATCCGATTACGCGACGAGTGGTTGTGCGCGGCGCCGATAACTACGAGTTTAGCCGATAACTTCTGGTCCAAGATGTCGGCAGCGGTAAGGAGGAACTCAGAGAGCGCTGGCGCTTCATCCGGGCTCATATCACCGAGAAAGTCCAGACTGGCTCTTTCGGGTGATCCCGCGGGCGTGACGAGTTTGTCGTCGGAATTCTGAGGCGCAAGAATAAGAGACGAAAGTTTCCACGAGACATGAGTGGCAAAATGAACGCATTCCGCCTTCGGCAATTTTCGGACGACTTCGCTCTTCGTCGCAACACTGCCGAGGAGTGGCTTGGTGTTGAACAGCTCAGCCACGATCTTAGCTTCGTGCTCGGCGCTCGGGTTCGACTCCCATTGACCAAAAGTCGTTGGGACCTTCGGGTTTCCGATCACCATAACCGAAGACGTATCTAAACCAGTCTTCCTTGATGTTAGAGCTCTGATGTTGGTAGCAAGAGATTGCAGTGAAGGAACAACAATAAGTCTGAACCGTCGGAAGAGATACTCTTTAGAAAGGCTTCCCTTCAAAACAGGAAACGGCACCAGGTACAGATCTCCTTGTAGCACTAGCGCAAGTTCAGAATCTTCGCCGTCGAAAGACGACGAAGCCGGCAAGGCGTCTTCCATGGGAGCGATTAACAGCTCGTACAATGCTCGAAGCGGTGGCTTGCCAGACCAGCCAAGCTTCTTGTTACTATTTCTCACACCGTTTAACTTTCTAACGTTTTTCTTTGACAAGAAGTTATTCCTCGGGGTCGAGCGGAAACTGTGGCCACCAAGCGATAATGACGACACGCTGATTGCGTCATCATCATCCGCTGACATGTACGACAGATGGCTCGTACTGAGTATACTCTCTCGTTCCCAGGCATCATCGACTTCACTCTCGGACATACTTGTTGTACGGGTCAAGTTTAAATGTGGTTCAACGCCGAGCGCATCTCGCACTTGAGTGATGTACGAGTCTAACAGGGTGGACGTGTGCGAATACGCAGCACTGCTACTTTGATCCAAATCAACTGTCATTTCGTTGTCATGGTCACCATCTGACAGCAGAGAGTCGTGAAACTTGACAATGCCTTTGCTCGGAGTAATGAGCCAGCTGTACAAGTGTCCTGCGGCAATAGAATAGTACAAGATGCTTGCTTTCTGGCTTTTTACCAAGTCTGTGATTTGTTCAGGTGTTGTCAACGGATTCTCCAAATATTTCGAAATTCCGTTCTCTGATCGATTACTACCCTGCCGCTCCTGGAGCAAATCGATAAAGTCTCGGGTGCGGCTACGCTCGGCGACTGCCAATGCTTCCTTGTGGTTGCCTATAGTAACTAAAACACGCTGTAACACTTGATATGTCGCGGCTTGAAGCTCGTACAGAGAGAGCTTGTAGTCGCCACTGTAAATTCCTTCTTCGCGCAACTTCTCTAATAATTCTGCTGCACGGAACAGATGAGCCTGTGATGCGTCCAGCTGATTATCAGCAAAATGCGACAAGCCCAGGCGATGACGTATTCGTGCTTCTTCCTCGCTCTTCCCGAGAGCCTCTACGATCGCAAGTCCTTGTCTGAGATATGAGATTGCTTGTGGGTAGTTAGCCAGAGCGTGATGAGTTCTTCCTAGAGAACTGTACGCCTGTGCTTTAGCGGCTTGATCGTTCATCTGCGAGGCAATGTTGAGATGTTGTTCTTGGTAGATCACAGCTTGTTCGTAATTTCCGAGAATTTCGTGCGTCATGCCGAGGTGGAAGGAAGCCCGGCCACGACGACCAAGATTCTTCTGTTTGTCGGCGACTGCCATTTCTTCTTCGTGAAGTTTCAACGCCTTTTCATACTCGCCCATCTTCTGGTTAACCAGCCCGAGTCCGCACAGAGCATCGCCTTCATTGATGGCATCATTACACTCCCTTGCCAAAGACAACTGTTGCTGGAAGCAGGCAAGCGCTTGCTCATAGTTCCCGAGAATCTTATGCATGTTCCCCAGCTCGCAATAAGCTGTTCCTTTAGAGCGGAAATCAGTTAACTCATGAGCCACGACCAACCTTTTCTCGAAACACACCAGGGCTTGCTGGAGATTTCCCAAGGTTCTGTGCGTGTTTCCAAGCCCGCGGTAAGCCTTGTCCTGGTCAGTGGCGCTCTCCATTTGTTGCCCAGCAGCGAGGTATTTCTCGTAACATTTGACGGCTTCCTCGTGATCACCCAGCAAGTGATAACACTCGCCTAAATTCCCGTATGCATCGACCGCTCTCTAGCACGGCGCCAGCTACTTGTTCTAACGTGGCGATCTGCTGTTCAAAGAAACCCAGCGCTTCCTGATAATCTTCTGCGTTCATTTTGGTGATGCCCAGATTGCCACAGGCTTCCGCTTGGAGAATGCAATCGTCAAGTTCATTAGCGAGAGCAAGCTGCTCAGAATAGCACTTGAAAGCATCACTGTACTGATGCAAGCTTGTGTGAACCGAACCAAGATTGCTTAACGCTTTACAAGTGCCGATAGAATCGTGAGCAGTTCTTCTGAGTTCTAATTCTTGTTGGAAGCACGCCAACGCTCTTTCGAAATCTCCCGCTGTTCTAAATGCGCTGCCTAACGCTCCATGCGCCTCGCTCTCCAGGGCAATATCTTGCGCCTTCTTGGCGACTTGTAGTTGCTCCTGAAAAAACCGGATGCCCTGGTTGGTGTTTCCTAACGTTACATAAATATCCCCAATGTTGCCGCAAGCTTTGAATTCGCCTTGAACGTGCATTGCTTCTTGCGAGACAGTCAAGAATTCTTTCTGACACTCAAGCGCTTTATCCTGTTTACCGAGCGCACTGTACGCCAATCCAAGATTACAGTAAGCGCGTCCGAGACTCGCTCTGTCCTCCAGATCTTTAGCTATCTCAACGTTCCTTTCGTAATACGGCACGGCGTCCAAGTGATTACCCAGCGAGTAATGAGCGAAACCGAGATTGTGGCAAGCTTTGCACTCTCCTGCTCGATCACGCAAATGCCTCGCAATCGATAAAAAGTTATCATAGTACGGAATGGCTTTGTTGAAATTCCCACAAGAGCAGTAAAAATTTCCTAAATTACTCAACGCGATAGCTTCGTTCGACTGGTCGCCCATTTCTTGTGAAATAGCTAAGTGTTGCTGATAATGTTTTAGTGATTTGTCAAGGCTTCCAATAGCCTGATAAGCCACTGCTAAATTTCCTTGCGTACAGGCCTCTGAAGGCCGATCGTTCACTTCTTTGGAAATCATAAGTTCTTGCTTGTGAAATTTAATAGCTTGGTCGTAACGTGCGCATGCGCTATACGCACAGCCCATGTTACCATAGGCTCGACCCTGTCCCGCTCGGTCTTCCAGTTCTTTACAAATGGCCAGGTGCCTTTTGTGAAGTTTTAGGGCTTGCCCGTAAAGCCCTTTCTGCTGAAAAATAATTCCCAGGTTCGAGAGTGCACGCCCCTCGGTCGGACGATCTTTGAGTTTGATCGACAGCGCAAGTTGATACTCGTGGAAAGTTTTGGCCTGTTCTAAGTCACCTTTGCACCTCAACGCATGTCCCAGACCGGCATACGCCCGCGCCTCCATGAAAGAATCTTTGGTCTTCTTTGCCACGTCCAAAACTTGTCTGTGAAATTGAATCGCTTTATCAAAGTCTCTCTTGTAATGAAACGCGCTTCCCAAATTGCTGTACGCTCGGCCTTCTTCTGCCTTGTCTCCTAGCTCAACAGCGATTTTTAAATGTTCTTGATGACATTTTATCGCATTGTCATAATCCGATAACAAGACATGCACAGCACCAATGTTGCCAAGTTCTCTCGCTTCTGCTTGTTTATCCTTCAACTCCTTGTAAATCTGCATGGACTGCTTATGACTGGAGATGGCGTTTGCAGTAATCAGTCATTGAAACATACGTGTGCCCCAGAGAGCTCAACGCACTGGCAGCAGTTTTACGATCTTTAAGCTTCATAGCGATACCGAGTTGGTTCTTCTGATGATCAATCGCTTCTTTATACATGCGCTGCGAATAGTAAGCTCCAGCGAGATTCCCGTGCGCTCTACACTCGCCAGCTTTATCGTTCAAAGACTGCGCCGTTTCTAGATCTTGCTTCATATACTCCACGGCCTTCTTGACATTACCGAGTTTCCAGTAAGCTGTGCTTAGCGCTGATATGACTGAGCCGCGGAGACGCAAGCCGCAGGTGCCTACCTTCAGAGCTGCTTCAAGGCAATCTACAGCCGCTGTTATATGGCCGACAGACAACAGCTCCTGGCCGATAACAGAGATCATGACAAAGGGACTCTTGTCCAGTTTCATCTTGTTCAGCTGGCTGTAGATTGGCTCCAAGGTAGCTGTTAAAGCGAACGAAAACACGAATGAGAAACATCTAATTTCAATGTCAATATATTCAACAATTAGACTACGAGCCCGAGTTTTCTATGAGCGAATAGTCAACTAGCGCAGTGGATTTGACTATCCTCACAGAAAACGAGGGCGAGTACAGTAGTCTAATTGTTTTTAGTAGAAACTCTAAAGGATTGCAGTCCATAAGATACAATTTTATGTACTTTTAAGCCAAAAATCAAGAAGAATTGTCCCTACAGAGCAATGCGTACGCGATCGTGTTCTACCGGCGATTAGTGGAAATTCTTTCGTGTTTTACTGGAAATTCTTAATTTTTGGCCTAAAAGAGCATAAAATTGTATATTTTGAACTGCAAAAGAGTTTCTTCTAAAACAGTTACACTATCCGCTATTAGAAAACTGGGACTCGTAGTCTAATCGTTAAATAGAAAGGGACATAGTTTCAACCCACAAATTCTCATAACAAGATTACAACAAAAGTTCGACAATCAGTAGGGAGAATTGCTAATTTGATCTTGTCCTGACAAGGTCAAGACGCAGTAAAGCGATGAGTTTACAAGCTACGCGCAATTTCAGTACATTAAATGATTCAGGATATTTCCGATTGAAATGAATGTTTACGACTTAAGCAGATGTAGCGCAATGTTGGCATCGCGGCAAAATCAAACTGTTATTTATAAACTGGTTACTTTCACCAAGTCAAGGTCAAGCAACGAATTGCGTTCCAATTGAATACTTTTCATACTTTTCTCGGCTTGTTTCATGTTTGACCTGCGAACGATATTTATAAATCCTCTTGCAAAACAAGGGCACTCAGTCTCATTTAGGGCGTTAAGATCAGATATCCTGGAAAAACACTGACTACTTAATTCCAGACTGTCTTAGCATCTCATACTATCAAATATATGCCACTATGTATCGAATGCACGAAGGGAGTCGCATATCACCTTTCCTTTTACACATGCAAGAGGCTAATCTTCGCTGACAACGGAGTGTTTAAGGTATCAAACGGCAATATAGAAGCAAAAAAAAGCCCTGTACCTGAAGCTCATAACACAGAGCGAACAGCTGAGATAGAAAATTGTGAAGAAGCTTTTCCCCAAAACTGTTTATTTCAGTTCAAACTTCTTTACCCGAGAAATGATCTTTTTTATCAGTGAGGTCCACGTATTGATTGAGAAAGAAAATGGCGTTTTACGCCGTTTTTACGACCCTCATTCCGTCTTTTTGCATTCCGAGCCTCGGCTGTTCAAAGAGGATTAACCAAATCTAATCCATGAATAGGTGTGCATTTTTTTGTTTGAAAATTTCATTTAACCCCATTAAAAAACACTTAAACAAGAGGATATATTGAAAGCTTGGTTAATTCTTTATAACTGTTAGTCGAAAATGTAATCAAACAATTAATCCAATCACAGTCTACTAAAACACCATGCACTGCAGTTAATATTTCCTTTTCACAAAAGAATACGCGCGATGCGAACTTAGAAGTACCCAGGCTCAAATCGACGGAATGATTTCGTCCCGGCGCTTACTCTTGCTGTCAATACTTATTAACGGATAGAGCGGTTTTCAATTGAGTGTCGTAAAACCAAAACCAAAGTAATTACTCTGGCCAATCACAAAGGATACAGACAATCCAGTGAACCAATCAAAACTCGAAGCAAATACATGTAGCTGGCACGAAGCGCGGGAAAACGTGCGCGAGCGAGTCACGATTGGTTTTGGTTTTACTTCTGATTGGCTGAGAAAGTGGCGCGAGATTTTTAAGCCAATCACTAAGCGTAGCAATGCAAAACCAAAGCAAACGCAATTTACTTTCGACACTCAAGTGAAAACCGCTCTAAGTATCAGACTTACACAGGCAGAAATGATATTTTCCTTTCTTTGAGACACTTAATCGGAGCCTTAACAAAAATCGCACATCAACTAAAAAGTTTACCTCTGAGCGGGGACTTCATCGCGGCCTCAAGCAGCGAGGTCAGCAGTTGAGGGCTCTTGTCATCCTGCGCAAGCGCAGAGGCGAAGGCTCCCAGGGCATCTGCATGTCGACCCAGGCACTGCAACGCCACACCTTGCCGGTAATAGGCCTGGAAACGACAACAATGCGTTAAACGTATTCGTACTTCTCTATGATAAACACGAATGAGAAGACAAAACTTGTTTACGATGAAATAAAAATCAGATTATACTTAGATGCTGCTATTTATAACTTTCTTCTATAAGTTCAATGTCTTTTAACAACATTTGGTGTACGATAATGTACAATACGCACAAAATCTGATGTAAATGTATGAAACACGTACAGTATTTCCGTTGTAAATAATTCCTATTTCTAGATAAATATATTATGACTCGTTGACAATGCAATAAACTGATGAAAATCCACAAAATCTACTCCTTTAATAAGTTGAATTAGCCTCAGTTTCCAAGACAAACCTTAGTACATGTAACCATTTCCAAAGCCTGCCAGCAATGTTGATATAACGGTCCGCTCCTGCCGCTAACTTTACTACACTGACCGAGTGTTACTGAGCAATTGATCACTGAATGAACGCTCTGTGATTTAAGCCACGATCAATATCACATCACGAAAGCTGACACCAGTATTTGAAAGTATTTTCAACTGAGTTCTTGGAATATAACATAGCATACCGACCACCCAAACGGTCACAAGATAACGGGGAATTTTAATTAAATTTGCGATTGTTTTGACGTATAGCTATTAGCGGAATAGAAAACACGAAGGACAACAAGGCAGATCTCTGTAATTTCTTCGAGTGGGTAAAATGATTTCACTACGTATTTGTTTTGATCCTAGTTTGCATTTCCTGTTCAAGGAAATTCCCGCCGCAACGTGAAACCTAAAGTAACCCGTGACACCTTAATCTCGCATTGCTGCGAAGGATAATTTTAGAACGGAAAGTTCTGAAAAATAAAAAGATCTCTACTGCTAAAATTCAAGTCTTTATAGACCTCTAAGCTGGAAAATAACTGCATAATTTACCTCACGACAACTTAAACTACTGTCTCGTTGCGAAATTTTAAAATATTAGAAGTCGCATGACAGGGAAGCCGAAGAGGTTTGCAAATGTTATTATTCCGGAGATCGGAAAGACGACTTAAGGATTCCGCCGGAATCGCTCACAGACAAACATCGCCTGCACAGATCATGTATCAAAACATTACTACAAGGTACGTATACACGTATTTGTTTATACCGCACGAGCAGACGAGAGACCAACCTCCTCTTTCACTAACAAGCATTTTTGAGCTCATTCAGACAGGAACCAGGTGCTCTCTTCTCCTAAAATTCGTGCACGCAAGCGGAGTGTATCAAAACATTATTAATACAGGGAATACACGTATTTGTTTATACCGCATGAGCAGACGGGAAAAACCAACCTCCTCTTTCACTAACAAGCGTACCTGAGCTCATTCAGACAGGAACAAGTCGTTCTCTTTTCCTAATATTTGTACACGCGAGCGGAAATTTGTTAATTATGCCAATTAACGGTAAAAAAACGAAAATGGTGCTAAAATTTTTCGCACTTCGCTTTCTTCACGAGCCATAGCAACACGTAAGAAAAGAAAGAGATTGCCCGCATTCTAGAGCTCGTTACAGTTACGAATGTTTAATGACTAAAATAATCAGTCAGTTTGCTTAGCAAACTGTGTGTATTGAATCAATTAACCTTACTTATCTCCTAACGTCGTTAAGAAATCTTTGATAATGAGAAAAACCTAACTACATTTGAAAAGCCGGAGGTAATATTTTGAAGCGAAAAAAGTTTTCAGTGAATATGGACGATAAATGTAAGGTACAAATCCTCGATTGTTATTCTTACCTTCAAAGCCGTAAGCACAGAATTCTTTTTCATAACAACAAGAGTTTCCAGATCATATACACAACGTAGGTACTAGTATATCGCTTGGTATATCATAGTCCTGTCTACATAGTTACCGATAAGCTAAGCAAAAGACATTAACTTGATACGTGTATACTCGATACATCCGAGCGAGTAATAATTCATGAAGTAAGGGTGAAATCTGGTGCATAAAATAACACCAATATTTAATGATCGCAATCACTGCCTCATTTTGTATTCTGGTAGCGTCCGATTTTTCTGTCTGAGAAAACTGGCACGATGTTGGGTTAAAAAACTGAAACGGCGCCAAAATTCTGATATTGTGGTAACTTATAATGCCCGTTGAAGAACTTAAAATCCAATATGAGTGGATAAAAATAACACTCCACAACAACAAAACTAGGCGGTCTTTTAGTACGTTTGCAGTGGTAATAATGCATTTGAAAAACAAACAATACATTGATCACTAAAAAATACACCTCTTAAAAGACTGGGTGTGTTTTATAAGTGTCGTGGTGAAACTTGCGTGTTGTTATACAATGTATCTGTTAATTACTCGATATTGTCTCAATGCAAAGCAATAAAAACATCAACTTTTCTACCTGACTTGAATTTATGATTAAAAGTTATCTTTATATGATACTACATTTGAATATAAAAGGCATGATCGGGCCCTTTTATATACTGGTTAGATAAGGTTCTTGTCTTTTCTAGCGTTAAGAGCGAAGTATTCATTTTGGCGATGGAATCTCTGCTATGTAACACAAATAATGTGAAATTATTTTACAGCCCACCTTTCCAAACAAACTGTCTTTAAAGTTACGAATTTTTAATGGTTTTTAACCTCGTCGAGTACAAATCAAAATAGAAAGGCCACCTAGTATTTCATGCGTTTGGACATTCTCAATCGTCACTGGTTCTAATAATAACAACAGTTTGTGGGTGAAAAAAAATTGCCTCAAAAAGCGTGACCTTACAGCACCCATTTATTTTCCACGACTAAAATACTTACACATACTTTCTTGACTTTATTCATAAAGCCAAAACATTTACGTGCATTCACAAGGCATGCCACGGATCGATCGACATAAAGTTTATTGTGCCGGAAATCATTTCTAAGAGCAGGGTACTTGAAAAGAATAGTGTTATTGAACGACAACTGAAGTAGAACTCACATCAACGCTTCTAACAAGACAATAATTTCTATAATTTAAAACGTTTTGAATTATTTCAGACGCAATATACATACATATTTTGGAAGAAGTCGTTCTGACAACGAAAGTGAGACGTTATGAATCTGAAAATTTAATAGTTTCTTCAAAGCCACGTCGGCCAAAAGGGAATTGATTAAATACGTAAATTAAAAAATTATAAAAATAAAATGACATCAATTTTGGCTTGGCATTGCGGAATAAGGTTATGGAAGGGTTGAAAGTTATATTCCGTGTTGCCTCAACATACACCGCATTCTAAAATTAGAATGATTTAGCTTTTACGCAGGTGAAGCAATCTTCCCGCGTATAAAGAAACAAGCTGGTCGGTCAAGCTTGAAGATGAAAACATTTTGAATAATTCAGTAGATACATGACACCGCTGTTTAATTGAATAACGATGAACCTAAGGAGCAAAAGTGTACTATAACAAAATTATAAGATATAATAAAAAGACCAATAAGGCCGGCTGTGACCGATAAAAAGCTACAACTAAATGTATCAGCATTAAATTGAAATTGTGTGGGTTTTTCTTCGCTGGTTATTTACACTTAAGTTGTATTAAATCGAAGCCCGCCTGCGCAATTTAAAAGCATCACCCATGATTACATTTTAACTGCTTTTGTTCTGACTTACCCAACTGTTAACGCCGAAAACATATCCTCGTTCGAGTTTAGGTGAAGGAACTTTGTTCTTCTTGACGAAAGCATGGCGTTTCATTCTAATCCCATGACGCTAACTCAAGTAAAAGGCAAGCTATTCAGTAGCTACATGTGCTCGGTGATGACTCCATGCGTCTTGAAGCCTACATAATATGGCAAGCGGTCATTCCATCGACGCGTCGCTACGCACAATTTTTCGAGGAGTACCTAATATTTGTAATCTTATCTTGGGGTAGATTATTTCGCCGTAACAACCTTGAAATGTTGATTGCTGTCCAAGTTTAATAGCTGATTTAGTGCAATTCCACTCGTTAATCCTTTGTCGACCTCGCAGGTGAAAGAGCCGTGCGCCAAATCACCATATAGATAACAGAGAGGAAGTCCCTCTTAGGAAAATCGATGCTGTACTTAGAACTTGATCATAACGGTCTGATACGTTCCCTGTGGCATCCATCATTAGTGCGTCGAACAAGTCGAGCGAACAACGCCATGACTTCTAAACTGGAGCGTGTATTTACAAGTCTCTCCACCGCCGACAAGAACACTCGCGTCTTACTAGAAACTGTCGAAATCAAACGCTGATTTCCCCTTCAACACTTTGGACCAAACATAGAAGATACTTCAAAACACTGAAACCTATCACAGTGTATACGAGCTAGCGTCGAGGAAGACTCAGCGAGACTTAATTTGAATACTGCCTAGTTTAAACAACGAAATCCGTATGGACTCGAGCCCGTAAAATGAAACGCTATAGGCCAGTTACCCCGTAGGCAAACAACCAAAGCAAATAACTGCTATTTGATATTAATTTCTCATTGCTCCGAGGAAAATATGTCGAGCCGAAACGAAGTACTTATAGTTCGTGAAGAGCACAAGAGCTTGATGACAGAAATCATAATTTGAACTATTCCGGAGGTATTTATAGCCGCTTGCTATATTTCCATTTGAACTTCGCAGGCAGTCAAAAAATTGTCAACAGTGGTCGCCAATGAACCAATGATAAAGCGAGGGTGGAAAATTGGCACAAAAGACAAAAGAACTTCATCCTAAACGCTCATTCTCAAAAGAAAACTAAATAAACATTGTGTCCACTGGTCGTGTTAACAATAACGGCAGAAACAAAGGCAAATAATAAAATATTCTCTGTAACGCTGAAAAAAACGTTCACACTAAAAATAACTGGAGGAATATTTTTCACACTAAGGCCATCTTTGATTACTTTAGTTCAATTATTGTCCAAAATTTTTGGTATCCCTTTTTATTGTCTTTAAAAATAATAACTTGCAGCTGCTTTAAAAGACAAAAGTTAATCGAGTGTTAGATGACGTTTTGTTCGCAGTTTCTTTTCAAGTCACTTCTTTGTTTGCTATTTTCTCCCAGCGTGAAACTTCGCCAAAAACTGAAAAACGGTTGCTTTAAATTTGCATTTCTTTTTACCTAGAGCGACTGTTGTTATACTAAATACTACTTCTCGTCCCGCTAAAATAACTCCACGCAATGAGACTGAAAAACTATTATCGAGAACGTCTGAATGAAAGTTTAAATATTATAAAAAATGTATTTTGTGTTGTTCAGTCTTCAATATCTGAAGGAGCTTCTTTCGTGTAACTTCAATATTCATGTTAGATGACACTTTCTTTACAATAGTTTTGTTTTAGTCATATATAGTTTAGGCAGCTGGCAATTCGTTTGAGCACAAAAACCACCATGCACGCAAATAGCCGCCGGTTAAAGTTTGATTCAGTTTACAATCAAAACAAATACACATGAGTTATAACTGCTCACTGTTTGTGCAAATTCAAGGAGGCATCACGCTAGAATAACACAACAACAAAGCCGGCATCTTTGTCCTGTCGTTTTTCACATGTACAATATTCACCGGATGAAAAATATCAAGACAGCTCATTAACCTTTGAAAAGCTGATAAAACAAAACTGGCAAATTCAGCTGAAGGCACTTCACGCTTACACGAAATACACAGAATATTAAAAACTTGATTAAAAATCAACGAAATTCGTTTTGATGCTTCTTTTTGATCGTTGTGTTAATTGTTAAAATCGATTTATTAATAAAAAGGTTATAATTTTCTCCTGTTGTAACTTTAAAACTCGTATGGAATTTCTTTAATTTAACCAAATGAAGAAAAAAGCGTCAATATAACACATTAAATATATCATACGTATTGGAAAAAATATTCCTTTTAGTTCTGGCTACAAAACGTGAACTTTCTTTAACGTTCCCATACAAACCCTAAAAAGTTAATCAAAGTTCTCTCATCAGAGTAATGAGTGCCATAAAATAAAATGCAAATCCTTACTGTTTGACTATTTCATAACTGGTTATAGGTGACCATACGCTAGGATAGCTGTACACGAGATTACTCAGAAACTTTTCCCTAGCGCTTGTATTAACTGACAAGTTTTCTTTCATTTATCATTTCATTGATCGTTTATCCTTTCTCCTCCACACGTATACAATACAATACAATACAATTTTATTGTCCACGTGGGACGAGGTCCCTCAATGTCCGAGCCAGAGGCTCATGTATAAAACTCGCTTATTCGTACAAACATAATTTCTAACATATACAGAAATATCATGATCAATTCTCGACAGTATAAATATCACATCCATTTTAATAACAGTGACAAATTTCCTGGTGCTGTACATCTGTAATCAGTTATCACAAAGCATATCAATCAATTCAAGTATTCAGGCATTATATTCATCCCCAGGGCACAGCAAATCAAGCATTCCACTCACACTTGCAGAGCTTTGCATGCGAAGATTTTTGCCCACCCCTCATAAGGAGAAGTAGTCAAGTACAGTCAACCTCGCCTGCGGACACCCCGCATGCGGACACTCGCTATACGGACAAAATCCAGATCCCCGGCGAAGAGGTCGGAGCCCGCAAGGACCGCATAACGGACACTAAACGACGCCCGAGGGTCCGTGGGTTACTGTACCCAGAATGCATAGCTGGAATAAATGAACATGCACCAGGTAAGCGAGTGTTAGGGGTGGGGTGGGGGAGGGTTGGGAGCCTGGCCACAAAGTACCTGGCCTTACAGCTTAAAATTTAAAATACTGCTGGATGCTTTCAAGATTAGATGTGAAATTCGGTATGTTGTGGTGTATTTCTAGATTTCCTGCCAGCTTTGAGTTTTGTAATCTGTTTCTATCTTGCAATCATCTCAAGGCGTTTTCTTACTTGGCTTACATTTGTACAGTGGAACCCCGTATAACGTTGCAAGGGAGCAGTAAAATAATTGTTTTGAGTTGTTTTCGACTCCCGTATAGTTGGCGAAAAAAATTTTGGGGTAATCTTTTTTATTTAGAAGAAGAAAAAAAAAAAAATTTTTGTTTTTTGTTTTTTTGTCCTTTTGAAAATTTGTATTATCAATTCTGTCGTTTTTTTTTCGACCTTTGTAAACTATTATTTGCGGTTTCCTCTCAGGTATTGCATTATTTTATAGTTTGGCACATTGCAAAAATAATCACTTGAAATATCGTGATTAAGCTATACAGTACTAAGAATCTTAAAGCAACTGGCCAATTTGTGTGACCTTAATCTTCCCCATGTCGTAATCAACCTTATCTATTTTCGGTTTATCGTTTCTTTTTGTAATACACGTACCTTATTGTACATCAGGAAAATAGCTTAAAATATCGTGACAAAATAACTCCACGCTTTAAATCCAAGGGGTCTATTACACATGACCTTTCGACGAAATGGCAGACATTATAGCAACATACCTCAAACAATTTAGAAGCATTCGGCTCCAGTTCAGCCGAGCGGACCGCCGGGGGCGAGGTCCGTAAGCGGAGCGAGCGGAGTCACCAGACCCACGCCGGGGACTGGAGCCGAGCGAGGCGCAAAGCGGGGGCCGCAAGGCGAGAGTTGACTGTACTGGATCGACTCTTTCCAAAACGCGCATTTTTGTTGAGATTCGGTTACCGGTAGTTCTTAATTAAATGATGAAACAAAAAACGCCTAAGCTCAGGTTCTGCAGTCTAAATAATGTTCTTTTTAGCCTACATGCCATAAAATTTCAATCAATCCGTGACCAGAATTAATTATAAGATAACAACAACCTAAAACTCTGATAACAATGTTTGTTTTGCACAATTTTTAATTTTGAAAACAGACAATTGATTGATACATGTATTTTACCTTTATCAGTGTAATATAAACTGATTTCTCAACTACAAATGAAACATACTTTATTGTCGAAACTTTTGCTTGTAGCGGAAAAACTTGCTCTTTGCCAAAAACTAAGTTTGAAGTGCAGATATTTTCTGAATACACAGCTTAGATCCAAGAATAGCAAAAGCTATTCGAATTATTTTGGTCAAAATATAGCCCTGTTGACAACAAGGACCAGAAATCTTAATTTGTAAAGCAGGTGATCTGCTTACCTCAGTCAGAGAGTGGCTTAGCAATTCTCAAAGTTATATAAATATTCATGCATCATCTAACAGCAAATTAATACTTTATAAGAAGCTCAGTTGTAAATAACTAACAAATAAGAAGGAATGTGAATTACTTATAAATAATGTGCTTGTCCAATAATTCATTGAGATTAACAGGAAATTGAGCTAAAAGCAAATTTGTTTTCAAAATAAAGAAAGAAGAACACCGATTGACAGACAGTTCTACATCTTTTTTGCAAGAAAAATATTCAGGATGCAGGATGCATATTCCGGTCCATACCTTGAGCTTGCAACAGTTGAGAAACTTAGTCACAACTTAGCAAATATACTGGACTAATGGATAAAAATGTGAAAGCTTGTGTTTATAAAGAAAGAACAAAAAGTACATTCTCTCTTACAAGGAATTTTTAATTTTAAATACAGGAGCTGAAAGTCATATAGAACCTGGCCACACACAATGATTCTAAAGTTCACTTTTCAATTCACTATTTTGGCAATTTGAGAAAGAGGAAGTGGCCTTGGAGAAGTTTTAAAAGAAGCCGTCACTATATGGATTAAGGAGAAAAGCCGCCTTTAAAGCTGAGAAGAAAATCCAGGAATCAAAGTTCTAACTGTACACATGAAGCCTTTTGAGGTCAGCTGAATTCAAAAGCAAATAGGTAAATTTTTAATTAAGGAGATAAAAAGATAGGCATTGCTATTACTTGCAATCCAAAGCAGAACAAGATAACAGATGTTTTATAGATGATGTACACCATACATACATGAACGTGCACAAGTCCAGTCAGTCATGCACAAAGCTTGGACACGTACACCAAAAAAACGTGTTTCAAAGCTTCAAATGAACCCATACACTGCTGTATGGATTTTGACCTTTTCAAGTACTGAACATTATGCCGTGCATATTAGTAGTCAAGAGTAATTTAAAAAGTGTAGTGCCTGTGGTTGTGCAATGTGGTGAACCCATTTGTGTCTAGGAAGTAATTAAAAGAAAGTTGCTTAATTCTGCAGGAACAGGCAAAAAGACACAAAGTTATCCTAATGAAAATTATTAAAACGTCATGGACAAATCTACAACTTTGCTAGAATGCAAAACGAAAGGCATAATCCCAGAGCCATCTGCAAATCCTTAATATGATGTTTTGGTTTTATGAAATCAAGATGCACATTTTAAGGTCATTACCATCGACTAAAGTTTGTAGCTACTCCCCAAACTAGATACAGACTGAATAATCACTATAAGTGCACCATGATTACATGAGAATCAAATAAATGTAAGAAATGGACAGAAACCAGGACAAGGAAAATTTGTATGCTGATATAACTAAGGAGGGTTTACTACACTCAAAATTTTAACAGACTGTCATTTGTGAGATGGCACAGAGCCCAAAGGAATGCGTAAAAAAACCTCTTACTTACAGTAGGAATAATTTGCTTCAAGAATATAGTGTGTCTTACCTTGTAGGCATTGGTTGCTAAATTATTGAAATCCATCAAAGAGGTCATCAAAACTACGGAAGTTATTCCTTGCTCAAATTTGGTTTGCTAGTTGTCTCTTGTGTGCAACCTAACCATAAGTTAAATCTTTCTTCCACCAGACATGGAAATCTTAAATTGGATCTTGAAACATAAACTTAAAGCAGCAAAGTTCGTGTCTTCAGTCATGGCCCATTTAGTGACCACACAATCACAAAATGACAGAAGACTTCTAGCTTTCTTCCCTTATGGCCTAAAGCTATCACTAATGGGTCAGAGAAAAAGCTGTCAATTTGAGGACAAAATTGTACACAGAAACATGTTTTCACTGTCAGCAAAGAGCTATTTTAACAAAAACACTGGGCAGAAACATGAAACTGCTCTTAAACTTCAGAAAAAAGTGAAATCATATTGCATTTGACCCATTACAATTCCTGCATATATTGCAAGTTTGACAGAATTAAAAGATAGGTTATCATAAATTTATTGTCCAAGGCTTGCCACACAAGCAAAAACCTCCATATCTAGACCAAACAGACATGTAAACTAACCCAAATCTTGATAGAGTTTGTTATAAGGCTAAGCAAAAGATCTTTCAACTCAAAGGCAGCCTGACCAACATAAACAACTGAAGGCAGTCAGTCACCTGAACCAATACTGCATGTTAACCACAAGTGTACAAGGTCAAATAGTTGTTGTGGTTGTTTGAGGTCAGCTTTCCATTTTTCAAGATCAGAGTATGCAAAGACTGTTAATTAATTACTGTGATATTCAATAAATATACATTGTATTGTTAATGGCATTTGAGGAATTGTCTCAAATATGCACTTTTAAATGCACAAGTAAACAAACGTTTAACTTCTTTCATAAATGCAGTTCACAGGTGTATATCAAAATTTCCAATTATCTTTGTCGAATTTCCTCAAGGCAAATTTAAAATAAAACATCATTTTGATCTAAGAAGTCTGGTTCCTAGTGCAAAAAATTTTAACAGCCTTCTAGCTTAATATCAAAGTTCAGAATTTAAAAACAATGTTTGTTTTTAATATTTTTAGCTTTCTTGTATGTAGCTTCCAGCTAATTAGTTTGCCTTTGCCCTATTTCAAATAGCTGTATTGTTCACTGCAATTTATTGAATTCAAATCAAGTGTCCCTACATGACAAACAAACCTAGATTACTTACTGAAAATGAGACATAAAATTTACATTTTTGAAAAGGTATGCTATTGCAGTTCTATTTGATACTTCCTAAAGCCATCAACTTTTGCTGCAATTTACCATACATATTTCAAAAGGTTACAATAATTAAAGATAGAAACTTCACGGACAGTTACTCAGAGTTTCACGCACGAAGAGATCATCAGACTGTGCCGTTAGATGCGGTAAAATACAATTTAAACTGCGTTCATGGAGGACGGTTGGAATGATCCTGTCTCTGATTGGCCGCGTAGTACTTGTTTTCGTGCCTGCACTTGGTAACAAGCTCAGATCTTTTGTTCAAGAGGGTGGATCTGTCAGCTGATAGTATTCAGAGCTTCTCCGTCAGACACATTGGTTTTCCCCTCCTTTTTTTTTTTTTTTTTTTTATGCTTGCGATGTTTGAAGGAAAGCTTATGGTTATTGAACCTAGTTCAAACATTGCAAGCATTCACACGACACTGTACTATCAAAGTACATTTGGGACCTGAAAGACAACAACACCGAATTTTCGATCAAGTGGTCCATTGTCAGAGAGCAAGGCTTACAGGGGAAACCCGTCACGCTGCAATTTGTGTCTGACGGAGAAGCTCTGCATACTATCAGCTGACAGATCCACCCTCTTGAACAAAAGATCTGAGCTTGTTACCAAGTGCAGGCACGAAAACAAGTACTACGCGGCCAATCAGAGACAGGATCGTTCCAACCGTCCTCCATGAACGCAGTTTAAATTGTATTTCACCGCATCTAACGGCACAGTCTGATGATCGCTTCGTGCGTGAAACTCTGAGTAACTGTCCGTGAAGTTTCTATCTTTAATTATTGTATTCCGCTCTGCATGTATTTGCATCGAGCACTTCTACGATTGTGTGAAACCTTTTACATTTTTCTTTGTTTTATTTCAAAAGGTTAAATATGTAATTTATAAAATGTAAAAATTATGTTAAGTCTGTATCAGGTCAAGTGTGCCATATTGCCTGAGCTTATCCCAGTTTCTGTCAGTAGCACGAAGCAAATCTTGAGAAGTTTTGCTATTCCCCCTCCTTTATTAAGCACACCCGCCAACTCTCAAGGTTTTCCTGGGAGTCTCCAAGTCTTTCATCTAATCTCCCGGTCTGATTTTCGGAGAGTACTCATACCAGTACATTGTATTCTGGGGGTTGGCAGGTATGATTAAGGCATGTTGGTTACTTCCCAGCATTAAGGTTAATTCATTGGTACCCATTAATACCATATCTGGGTGGGGAGGCACTGTGCGAGTCAAGTGCCTTCCCCAAACACAATGCAATGACCCAGCTAGGGCTTAAACCAGCTGGACGGCTTGATGTCAAGTTCAGTGCTAATGATTAGGCCACGATGTCTCATAAAATGGCCATGCTAATTCATGATAATTGGGCAAAATGAAAAGCTGTATAAAACCTAGTGTATTTGTTGCTTTTAAACCAAGCTGGGAATTCTTACAAAATCACATTAACTTTGCAATCAGCCTATAATGATTGTGTTTAGACAAGTCATGAAGGGCCCAATCAACAAAGTACAGTAGAATCTCGATTTCTTGAACCTCCAGGGGAAACGAAAATTGCTTCAAGGAAGCAAAGCAAAGGAAATAAAAATAAATATTGGTTCAAGAAATTCAGGAATTTCGAGAAACCAAAGGTTCAAGAAATTGTGATTCTTCTGTAAAACCTATTCAATATGGATACCGTACTAGGAACCATGTAGAAAGTGTCCCTTTTAACCAGTGGAAGTATTAAGCAGGTTAATTACATACAGGGGCCAACACCACTGGTCCTATTTCTTATGAGGTGCACACATTATTTTAAGTGGCTAAACGGGTGTTTGGAAAACCCAAATAGCGAATAGCGAATAGTCGTGAATAGTGCGAATAGTGACGAATAGTGACGAATAGTTGTTGAATAGTCGCGAATAGTGACAGGCGTAACAGTCGTAAATAGTCTCCGTGAATAAGTCTTGGGCAAGAAGGAATTTTTCGTGGTTAAGTGGAATTTTTGAGACTGCATTTAAATACATGTACAATAATTGAATTTGTAGAAAACAGAGAGGATTAATTTTTATAATTGCATTACGACTGAACCTGTGGCACCACAATCACATTAGCCCACAGTTTGGCAGCCACTAAATATCAATCATTGCCTTACTTTTATTAGTTTACAAAGCTTTCAGTTTGTTTTCAATTTATAATCAATTATCATCAATAATTTGGATCTCGACCATGTTAATTGAGAAAAGACAGCCTATAACAAAAAAACAATGGTTAGCTTAGCGCTTGCAAGCTTGACAATACTTTCAATGCTGTTCTCGGATGCATTATTCAATGTACACAACTCTTGAACAAAATATGCCACATATATAACTGAAGACAAAACACTCTAAAAAGTTGTCCATTTTCTACCATATTTAAGGAACAATATATATTATACCGGACGCATACATCATGGTGCTTTTTGTTTTTTTTTTTTTTTTTTTTTTTTTTTTTTTTTATTTTTTTTTTTTTTAACAAAAAAAAAAAGGGGCGAGAAAAAAAAAAAAAAAGCCCCCCCCAAAAATTTGATTAATACCAGCTTTGAAGAATTATTGATTTTGATGCAGAGATTTTATGCAATTATATTGATTCTGAACATGTGTGGATCAGTTACAGCAAATTAGCACTCAATAATATTGAGGCCTGATGGTGGACTGTAAAATAAAAATATGAATAAAAAAATTGAAATTATCAATAAAGAGGCAGTTCAAAAGCCCTTTTATACTTCCAGCCTGTACACACAGGGATATACATGTCATCAGTCATGTTCACTGAACTTGCTGTCTTGCTACTGACTATAATTAGAGAGAATGTTCCACTTTATATCCACTTACTTCAATCAAGACAGAACAACAATTAAGTACCACCCTGCAGGCAATTATTGCCCTTAAGGCATTTTTCTCCAGAAAAAGACTGATACATGCAAATTCATTTGCTGCATAAGTTTAACTCAATTTAGTTTCAGCAAGGCAATTGTTGCAAACTTTGAGCAAGTTATAAAGAAAATTGATTATTTTCTTATCGTCCAAGTCAAGTGATACATTTATTTCAGGTATGAAAAATATCTCAGTCACACTTGCAAATTGTTTTCCGAGCCAAATACAAGTCATAGGAAAACTATTCAGGAACACAATAAATTAGCTCTGGAATATTCTTTATCACTTCACTGAATCTTCTTGCAAAGCAGAAAACATGTTATATTACCTTGTATCTAAATGGTAATTAATCATGATCAGGTATACAGAAAGCTGACACTGTCAGTGTTAAAGTATATCCAACACTACATTCCTATTACTTGTGGGTCAAATAAAAAATACACTCTTTTTACCTGATCAGTTTGAAGTGTTTTTTTCGCTTATACTGACCTCCGTACATGACACAAGACCATGATGGATGGTTAAATTTAAAAATGCCTAAAATAGCTTGAGTGTTGACTGCAAGAAACATGATAAGTTTTATATTGTGCAACCATTCAACCTGATACAAGATGAAAACACTTTACTGATCAAAACAGCGTGATCGAGTTGTATACCTAATGAGCCAGACCTATGCAAAATATGTGCAAAACACTTTTAAGTTCTGATTAAAAACATCACTCACTTATGCATTGGAAAATGGAGTTAAAACAAGCTTGAGATAAGCTTTACTGTTGCAGTCGTGTGACATAGATCCAATGCTGAAAGATTTATAAGAAGCAAAATGGTTGCTAAGATATGATTTTCGCTGTGTTTATATTTTTCTTACAAACATCCCTCTTGCTTAAGATATCCCGTGGTTATTCACAGAATAATTTTAAAATGGATTGATCTCTCCGAGACCAGAGAGTTCTCAAACCTAGCAAAATAAAAAAAAGGACATTCACCTGAAAATTGCTCATATGTAAAAATTTTGAAGTAGGAGGGCAATATCAGTTAATTGCACTCTGTAACAGATTTCACCAATATTATTTTAAAATGCAAAAAAATATTTTGATAACCCACTCTTAAGTTTAGAAAACCCACCTTGCTAGTCAAGGAAATAGCTATCATTAGCCAAGGGTTTTATTTTGCTCAACATGTATTTTTGCATGGTTAATGAATGGTGATTGAAACTGACATCCTTGTTCATTTCAATGACTGTAACATAATTTTTGGATGGTTATTAAATAATAATCTACGGTAATCATTTTTACATGCACAGTTTTTAGCTCTTTCTAGCTGCTCACTTGGTTTTTTATCAGGTTATCATACATGCAAGTTGCACAGTTACTGGACAAAAGCTGGAAATATGTTCTCAACAAGAGCTCTTCATCAAATATTTGCGTAAAGTAACTTACAAACAAGCTACAAGACAGGTAGGTTATCAGGTTCTGATCCAATTTCTTTCACTCACGAAACTTCAATTAAACTTACAAAAGGTAATGTCAAATCCGCAAAAAGTCGGAGTAGCTTTCGATTCGTTCAACAATAAATGCCACATGGGGGCGGCCTAATGGAGAACAATTTCCCGCATAAACATTTACTGTGTAGAAAATGCAACAACGGAAATGAATGTTTACCAACGACACATTTTTTGAGAGCGATCTAATTCTTCGTTGATCACGAATGGAACCGTAATCTTATTAACACTGAAAATTCAAGAAATATTTCACGACCTTTGTTGGATAATTTAGCATGTTTGATTTCCGAAGCACCGATTAATTGATCGATAGAAGAACAAACTTTAAACAGTGGTCGCATCGCGTGTTACAATTTCTGTTTACATCTTCCTAAGATTATCGTGCAAAGGCCGCTGAAAGAAGGTTGTTTTTAATACTTGAAAAAATCAGATGAAATAACACGAACGGGCATGCTATAACAAAATACTGCAAAATGTTACAAAACCGTGCAAGATAAGTGTATATTTCGTCGAGAGGAAAACTTGATCGTAAGAATTACCGATCGTAAAAGTACAAACATATACTCATCTCTTCGAGGTAAAAACAAGCAAACTTGAAAACATCTGTAAAAGCGATTCTATTTCAAAGTGTATTTGGTTTTGCTTTTCACGTAAAAGCTGAAATTATTACCATTTTTGATTGTTTGCTCACGGCTATTGAAAACGCCACAATCGGTTGTAAATTCGGCAGGTCGAAGGCAAAGCTAACAAACATTCGAACTATGCAAATCGTTCTTGACAAAGCTAACCTGTTCATGCAATCTTTGAATGTCCTAGGTTCCTTAGTAGCTTGAGTTTAATCTTATAATGGTCTGATAAGATTGTTCAGACATCTTGCTAATTCTATTTCCTTACTAACTCCCTACCTTTGACCAGTTTGGTTGTAGCTGCACAGCGTATCTGCCATCTTCCAGCGCTCGTTCGAACTGTCGTGTTCGAATGAGCGCGGCCGATCTGTTTCCATACAGTACATGATTTTGCGGATCAAGATTTATCGCATCTGTATACAACTCAACAGCACGATCAAACTGTCCCCTCGAGCAAGCCTCCCCAGCTAATCTAGCTTTCTCCAAAAACACCGAGCGGGCTTCGTTTGTTGTGGGTTGCGTCTGAAAGAAACCATCAAACGTAAATAAAGTAAAATTAAGACCGCCTACTTCAAAAAACACTCGAATCTACTATCAAACATTTACCATAGAACATAGGAGGTACATTAAGGATAAAAATGGCCTGCAATTTAGCGACCTGCAAAACGATCGTACCAATATCACACCACTTTCCTGATTGTGGTGCATTATAAATTCCCGCTGTACCAATAACTTGTAGTTGCGTATGAAATTTCAGAGCTGTTAAATTTCCACAACATGGGCATTGCTGACGACAAAACCCAGGCTAACTTTTCACCAGTTGTTACGGAGTTGAAAGCGTAGGAGTTGTTGACAAGACATGTGCAAAGACTTAGAAAAAACTTGGTACAATTTAGCTGTAATGATCCGTTAAACTTCGCTACTCGGGAGACCGACAAGAAATATGTACAGAATTACGAGTTTCACAAACCTGCGATTTGACGTAGTTTGAGGCTTCAGCCATCTAGCTCACTGGGGAGCAAGGCAGAAGCTTTAAGGTATTTCTTGCTGTGTATAACATTCGATCTAGCCAAAGATACAATCCAAAATATGCCTTCCATTACGTTACGTCGCGGGACAAGCGCCGTGAGTCATCCATTTTGGAGACGATTTTGGTAAAAGAACTCGGCCCAGCCTTCCGGTGACGTCACAGCATGTAACTGACAGCTTCACACATGAATCGTTTCAAATGGGACAAGTTACTTAGCAAAATTCAATCATAACAAATCATACAAACTCACAAATCCTTGCTTTTTTGAGGAGGGAAATGAAAAAACTTAACATTTTCCTGTCAATTAATTATATCAGACTCACCAGGCCGTGAAAAAACAAGAAATATCTCAGTAGCAGGAAATTCTGGCGAGCCTCTCATTTGCATATAATTGAGTAATGAATTTGTGGTATTTTGCTTTAATAGCATGATTATTTTAACGTAGCGATGTAGTGTATTTTTGTGTCCCCCACTGAACTCGAACAGGATTCTGTTACCCCAGACAAAAAGGTAATAATTCTTATGGCTTTCCTAACTAAAAAGAAATTTTATAGTTTACGTATGCAAAACAAAGTTTTTCAGCTCAAATATACTAAACTAAGTTTGTTGCAATTTTCGTTTTGTTCAAAAGATGGATTAATCTTATACGTGGTGATACAAAAGCAATAGTTGGCTAGAGGCTATTTCAACGCAAAACAAAAGAGGCTTGTGTTAATGATTTAAGTCGAGAACAATAACTAAACGAGTCAAAAGGAAACACGCTTCAAGAAACAAAAACGTTGGTTTTATGCTCAAAACACTAATTATTTTATTTTCACTTTCTTAACAGCTCAGTTTAGCGTGTAAGACAGACTGTTATCACTTCTGTAAAAATGGAAAGTTAACATATCGCCACAAAGCTACAAAATAAAACATTGTTTCAAGAATGTGTCAATTAACAACCTAAAACAATTGAAAATAAGATTAGTTTAAAAAACAAATATGCATTGTTTAAATTTCATTCATGCGTACTTAACAAATTCAGACCACAGAAAAGGATAGCCTCCTTGGCAGACGTTGTTTGGTGGGGCAGAAACACGTGACGAGCCTAAAGAACGTCGGCGAAGGAGGCTAAGAAAATGATTGATTATCTTTATTTGTACATGGTGATGCTATCAACACGGGGCATTAAGGTTATAATCTTGTATTTTGAGTTCAAAGGGGGTTTTAGCTGGTAGAACTTCCTTATTCCACCCAGCAAAAAGCAAACTAAGGGACGGACCATTATATTTTTGGAGGGGAGGGATGAAAAATATTGAAAAAAATTGTTTGCAGCTGGGCCTGGAAAGACAAAATAAATTGTTTGCAAGCACGATATGTATAACACAAAATAGTAAGAATTTCGAAAAAAAATGTTTGCAGAGGTGCATAAACTAAAAAAAAAAGTTTGCAGAGGAAAATTTTTCATCCCCCCCCCCCCCTCCAAGAAAATAATGGTCCGTCCCTAAGATGTATTTAAAATATTGGCTGCTGCGGACAGTCTTTTTCCAATTCCGAACTTAATTAAAAAGGCGTTTTGCTTTACCTTAACGCTAAAAAAATGATTTTTAATTCACTGAGTTCGGTACTGAATACTTTAATTTGAATGGACCGCTACATTTTGTATGAGAAAAACATTGAAAGTGCAAACTGGGTTGAGGAACCCCTTTCCTCCCCCACCCCGCACCCCCCCCCCCCTACAAATCCCCTTACAAAACGTTGCTGTTCAAAAGAGTTCAACACGTGGAAATTCGAAAGTGACTTTTTTTGTTTCATTATACGTTTCCGAGGTGTCAACTTCAAGAGAGTTTAAACCGTGAACTCGTGCGGTTGTCATTTTGTTAAAAAAAAAGAGTTTGGCATCTGACAAAATTAATTATATAATATGTACAAAAGCAGTGCATTAAATGGGTGGGGTGTACGGCAGAAATACAACATTAGAGGTTCTTACGTCAAATTAACCAAATAAACTGCATAAAAAAGTTTTCTTTACCTACCTTTAGCACAATACATTTTTACCAACAACGTTTTTTGTTTACTAAAGGACGCCTAAAGTAAATTATACCTTTTCCGTCATAAAAGGTTTACATTTTCCGACTTGCATATTTAACATTTCTTCCTGCTGTGATCTGCTGTTTACCGTTTAACACAATCAATCCATTTGCAAAGTATACAAATAGCTAAAAGCATCTATATGTTTACTTTGCTAATTAACATTGTCATTTACATCCACGGTCACTGTTTGCAGTGTTTTGGGGTCAAATTCTCGGTGCGCTGCGAAAGACCACCTGGACCACCGCGAAGTTGTCGACGCCACGGGACGGCAGCTAAAAATGGCTGTATTCGCAGGCTAAAAAAATTAGCAAGACCTCTATTCGCCAATATTGCCGGATTTATCGTGAAACATCTTATTGATACTTCCTTTTCGCGGGACTTAAGGAACTGTGTCACAGATTTTAGCCAAATTTTAGCCAAATTTAGGCATGCATGGGAAATGGCCATCAAATTCGGTGAAATATTTATAAAATAACCGCTTAAAACAGTGAAGAAATAACTGTTGGGCTGAACAGTTTTCAAAGTTAATCTCGTTTGCTCGGCTTGTAACTATAAATTATAACGCTCGGGAGACACATTTGGTTGTAATAAATAGAAGTTATTTCTTTAATTTGTAAACATTAAGTCTCATAGTGAGTATTTGGCAAAACTTTATAAAATAAACTTAACTAAGCCGTGACACAGATTTTCGCAGTTGCACAAAGCCAAAAAAGTTGTCGCGGAAATAAACAACGCAAAATTTAATTCACTACCTATCAAACCAATTTATTTACTGTAACATCATACAAAAAAGAAGAAACACTAGGCTATCGTACGCGTGAATTATAACAAGTTATGCAAACGACAATGTCGACGTCTCCGTGTAGTTGTTGTTGGTTCTTTCGATATGATCAGCTAACTGTTGCTGTAAAATTATAATCTCTAGCGCCAATTCAGGCCCGGCTTGTTTGTCAGCATTAAAAAACTTTTCGTTAGCTCCTTTTAACACGAGTATTATACTAAATCGCGAAATCACGACCCCGCGAAAATAAGGACCCCCAATAAGTAACAACACTGGCAGACATTTACGATGTTGCGATGTTGCTCGTCTTTTTAGGTTAGATGCTAGAGGAATCTACCTCACGTGACCTACAGTACTGGCCCTGGCATTGAAACTCAAATCTGAAACACATTTCTGATCATATTATACTCCTGTCATTAACGTAGCCAAGAATATTTCATGAATTTTGATCCAATTTTTGTTCTTTACTCTGATTCGCATATATCGTCAACTCGAAAGCCTTTACATTGTAAACATCTCAAAATTAATCCGTTAACAAGCTGAAGTCATTAGCAGAGTAATTGGAATTTAAAGCAGCTTCATTACAGACGGTGCACCTTGAAAAAATTGGCCCATTTTTTTTTCCAAGTTTGTTGTACGTAATTCGTCTTAATCTTTATTAGGCGTGACAATCCTCGCATATTTTCGGCTTGTTTTTTACGTCATTGATGATTTCCTTTCTCAGGAAACTATTATTTGGAGGTTTCCTTCAATTTGAAAGTATGTTGAGTTGAACGCCTCCTGGGTACCTCAGTGAATAGAGCGCTGGACTGCCGTGCTTGAGGTCGAAGGTTCGAACCCCGGACTGGAACAACACTCAGGGTCTGTAAATAACTGAGGAAAACGTGCTGCCTTTGTAATTTCATCTGCAAATGGTTAGATGTTCCAGTCTTCTCGGAAAAGGACGATAAACCGTAGGTCCCTTCTTCTGTATCCTCAGTTTTATAGCAGGGGACGTTAAAGAACCCACACTCTATTCGCAAAGAGTAGGGCACGATGCTCCTGGTGTTGTAGTCTAGCCTTTGTGTGTTGTAAAAATACAGTATGTCGGTATACAGCATATTTGAACATATACATATGAAAAATGCGCTATATAAATGCATTATCTTGATCATTTTAATGGGCGTTAACACGCCCATTAACAAGACGCCCTTGGGAGCGCCTAAATTAGCATCTGATGTGCAAAAAACGTCACTTAATTAGTGACAAAGGAATTATGTCAAGACCGTGTAATAAATGTGTGTTTGAATGTGTTAAAAAGTCCTCAACCTCTACTTTAGATTCAGGTGATGAATAAGGGATTTATTTACAGAATTACACTGACAATAGTTTCAGGACTTCGCAAACTGGCCGCTTTTGGGTTTGACTTAGTCCCCGAACTCACTCTTCCCCGCACCCTTTATAGGGTTTGACTGTCTTTTGTACGTCAGAACAATTTTACCCTTCCCCCGGCGGGGGGGAGGAGAGTTAAATGTAGTAGTTCTAAAATGGACCAGTGAGTTTTTCTAAACTGTTAGAAAGCTGAAAAAATTCGTATTAACAAAAATGCGACCAAACGATAAAAAATACAACCAACTTTAATAAAAACAAAATCACAGACTTCCAGTTTGTTTAACAGACCGGTTAATAAACACATTAAATGATTATTGATGACAGAAAGGTTTATTTTCAAACGAGAAATACGAACAGTTCAAATATCTACCAGTCATTTTTATTTTTTCTTCGTTTTTTCTTCGGCTTTGGTCGCCAAATTGGCTTAATTGGAGCAGGAGGCAAGTTGGCAGCAGCTATTCTGTCTTTGCGAGCTTGCCTGCAAAAACAAAAACAGTAAATAAGTTAGTTGTATCAACGCGGCTAAATTACTTCACTAAAATAGGTTCACTTTTAATGAAAGCTGTAAATATTAATTTAACGATATGGTTTTCGAGTAGTATAAATTAAAGTCTTTATTGTGGTGTTTAATTTTCCAAACTAAATCACTCCCTGAAAAAACTCACACAGTCAACCTGTTCTAACCAATCGGAGCGACATTTTCGGACTTGAATTGACCCCATGTTGGGAACCTTTGTTCCTTACTGAGCAAATTTGACCGCTGGTCAAAGGGAAGTCCCTGGGAACGAGGATGACTTGACCCACGGCCTGGCCCGGGCAGTGGTAGCAGGCACGCTAGATTTTAATAACCAATCAGAAATCAAAACCAAGCCCAGAGTGGTAATTATGAACACTCTCATTCTTAGCAGTGGTTGCACGTTTTTACTTAGACAAATGGTTTGTTCCTTGTTATACTCAGTGCAAATCAAATCATTATCGTTGCACGAGTAATGATCATTTGCAGTGTCATTCGAAGTGGCGGATCCAGACCTTTAGATAAAGGGGAGGGGGAGGGGAGGGGGGGTGAGTTCATCCAGACCCTAGACTAAGGGGGGATGGCGGGCGCTCTCGAAAATAATTTTTCTCCGACCTTCGGGTATCTATTTGTTCTAAAAATAAGGTGGGGCCCCTCCCCTAGATCCGCCACTGGTTCGAGGTCTATGATTTTTTTAAAGGTCTGCGAAGAGCGATGATGGAAAAATCTATGACGTCACTCTATCGATAACAAAGTAGAATCTTGGAACATGAATTAATATAACTCACCATTTTCTACGGACGAAGTTGACGGTGCATTTAATCAACAGGTAAACGACATAGAGGGTAAAATTCATAGCAAAAACGGTGAGAATCGTGTAAAGGACATCCTTCCAGATTAAGACAACAATGTACGCTTGAATACGACTCACAAAGTCTGTTGGAATAAAACGGTAGATATAATGAGGCAATGGAAACCGCGGAAGAAAACCAGAATGAGGTGTAATGAAGGGAGACTTGTTTTAAAATTCTTCTAGTTTTGCAGGCCGACTCGCTATGTTGTTTCGAAAAAAGATAAAATTCTTTGCTTTTGTTGACCAAACTCATTTCCCTTCGTCTAATATCGACTTAAAGGGGGGTTAGATAATTCTATTTGTTTTCGTCAATTAATAGCTCCAAACTTCAAATTGGCAGAGCAAAAGTCTAATTTTGGCAAAATAACGGCCACATAACAACAAGTATGATTTTCGAGCATTGTAAATGGTACTTTCATACAAATTAGGAAAAAACTTGACAAAGAAAAAACCGCCGGGGCGACGTTCTTCAAGTTTACCCAATCCGTTTTAATCTTCCCGAATTTTTCCCAACCAAGCCCGTTTTGACTTTTCTGTATTTCTTTTGAGTTCTTCTACAGTTTTAAACCGTTATTGTAATATTTTAGTTAATTCTATGACCAGTTGGTCAGTACCGAAAATGAGATAAAAAGTGTCTGAAAGTTAAACGTCCAAAATGTAAGTGTTTGATTCGGGTAAAAATAGATTCTTAACTTACCGTCGAGATATTCATCGTAAAACTTAACAACAGCATCAGCAACATAGTTGAAAGCAGGAATAAACAGTTCTCCAGTCCATAAAATTCCAATCCACATTGTCTCGGCCATCCACGTCACGCAATTCCACATTGACACACTCATCCATGTAACACCAATGCGAATCAACTGGCCCACCCATATAACGCAATTCCAAATCGACCTGCCCATCCATGTAACGCCATTACAAATCGACTTTCCCATCCATGTAACGCCATTGCAAATCGACCTGCCCATCCATGTAACGCCATTTCTCATCACCTCGCCAATCCATGTAACGCAACTCCAAATGCACTCGGTCAAACACTGAATTCCATTCCAGAGATTATCAGCCAGCCGTGAGACCTTTATGGTCATGTCTTGACGCCAAGATAACGGATAAATCAAGTCAGGGAGCCTGGGTATGAATGGTTTGTACTCGGGACATGTACTGTCATTTCGACCGTACATGTATTTCTTTGCCTTGTGGATCTGACAATAAATTATAAAACGGAAGAATGAGAAAATTCCCGTACGAAGAACTAGTATGGGTAGATTGATAATATTGATTGATATTATTCTAGAAGCTCTTAAAAGCATTAAAAATTTATTGTAAACTAAGAACATATCAACGGAAACAGAAGCTTTAACGCATCATGAACTTCACTTCGCAAAGATAACTACTAAAATACCTTGCCGTATTTGGGTGTCCTGTTACCATTGGGTGTGCTGTTGACATCTGCTGAGTTTTTGTTCTCAGTGAACTCGAACACCAATTTCATGTTGAGTTTGATGGAATTGATTTCCATCTTAACAACATAATCCTACAACATGAAAAACTAACATTAGTAAATTATTGTCGACTGTCAGACTAATTATGATGATCTCTTTTAATCAACCTTTGAAGAATTGATTACCTTTGTCAAAAGGATAAAGTGGAAAATATTTGATATACTTTAAATACTTAATTGATTAAAGTGACTAAGATTGAATAAACAAACAAACTATTAAAACTGTTTGCCATGCTTAGCTTTAATTATCCAGTTCTTATTTACCCACCTTATCAACCCAGCTCCCTGTGACAGTCGTGTCGTGGGTGAAGTCTTTGAAAAAGAAGTCTTGCTTTTCTTGAGTTTTAAAAGTTTCTGCGGAAATAATTTCATAACTGTCACAAAAACTATCGAAAACTAGTATGACGTTTCAGTTTAAAACAATAAACTAGCCGACTTGATTTGGCCGTTTAAAAAGCCAAAATAAAAACAAAAACAAAAAGTAACGGAGTAAAATAACCGTTAGAGCGCGCGCGTTTCAAAGAATTAAGAAAAGAACGCACGCGCGCAACACCCATGAAGATTTCCATAGCAACCGTAGTTGTTTAGTTTTCCGAAAAATCAATCATTTTTTGCTAGTCAGATTTGCTGGCCTTAATAAGGTGAAGAACTACTTGTTTTAACAGACTGATTCAACTTCTTTTTTGGTATAATCGAATAAAAGTTACATGATTTGCTAAGAAGAGAAAATATTTCATGATGATAAAAATGCATTTTTAAGATCATCCGGTTAACATTTTCGAGTGGGAGAAAAAACTAAAAAACGAGATTAAAGGTTAAAAACACGAAAACTCTTACCTTCTCGTTCAGCAGGATACGTAAGATATGATAACAACAAGAAAAATGTCAGCGCCGTAAGCAGATATACCAACTTCATGTTCGCAACAAAACCTTTTTCCTCTCGCGATGAACGCACAGCTTGCTCGTTCCGCGAAAAAGAGCAAAGTGAAAATTTGACATCATAAGAAGCGTTTATGACGCAGCGCGCGCGCGAGGCTGGATGCTGGTTCCCAGGTTTCTCGATCTTTTTCTCAATGATAATGAAATAATAAATGGGTACTGTGTAACCCTTTTTGTTGCGGTATCATAATAGGCACAACAAAGCTGCATGCTTCTTCAAAAAGTTTCGGAAATGACTGATGGAGGGATTATTCCCAAAACGCCCCGCAAAAATATATAAAATCTAAGCACTTATGAAGATACAGTTTTCTGTTGCCGGTATATTGGAGAACAGAATTCTGTTGTTAGTGAGATTTGTCCTGTCAAATCAGTCAATGCATAAACATTATACACTGTTGTGGTGGATTTGTGGGAAAATCTCGTGGAAACTGTCTAATTCACATTCAAAACCACCGGACCGGCCGGCCAGGTCTGACAAATTGAAAGAGAAAGAGGGAATAACAGAGTACAGAAGGTAGGGAAGTCTAAGGGAGTAAAAGTATAAGAGAGTAAGATCGAGCTAGAGAGTGTACATACTAGTTTTGAACGCTTTCGAGTGGTATACTATGGAATATCCCACGAGTCACTTGTATTTTCTCGGTATACACACGAGCCTTTAGGCGAGTGTGTATACGAAGAAAATACAAGTGACAAGTGGGATATTCCATAGTATACCACGAGAAAGTGTTGTGTAACTATTTTATACCATGCCATAGAAAATACGCTTACTAAATTTCATCGAGAATAAGATCGCAGCGCACGATGGGAAAGTTGGGTTGAATACCGTCGAATATACAACGGCTTTCCTGTCATTTCTGATTGGCTGTATTTTCTATGGCATGGTATAAAAGAGAGTACCTAAGAGAGAGTAAGAGACAGACGGACGGACAGACAGACAGACAGATTTCAACACAAAATCTCAACTCCCATAAAATCTCTTTATTTCAACACAAATTCTTTTTACTTACATAGACTTGGATTCCAAGAAAGCGGCCGTGCTAAAATAAAGAAATTACTGCAGACATTACAAATATTTACATTACAGGATAAGAGTAACAGTGTTAGAGATTTGAACTATAAACGACTCATGCCAAAATATAGACTTCTCAACTCTCCTTAATTTTCGTTTACTGTTAATCATGCAATACGTTAAAACAGATTTATAATTAAAAGCAACTCATTTCATATTGCAATATCCTCATCTAACCGAAGAGGCAAAAATGAAAAGCTAGACTACGTGTTTCCTTGGCTTTGTGACCACCAAATTCTCCAAAACTTACGGAATTATATGAAGTGGTGCGCAATTGTGGGCTCCGAATTGACACTGAAAAGGTTTGCTATAACTAGATCGAGCGGTCCGGGTTCGAGCCCTGGTTCGGGTCATTGTATTGTGTTCTTGGGCAAGACACTTTACTCTCATAGTGCTTCTCTCCACCCAGGTATAGAAATGGGTACCGGCGAACTTAAGCTGGGGGTAAGCCCGCGATGGACTAGCATCTCATCCAGGGGGAGTAGAAATACTCCTAGTCGCTTCATGCTACAGAAACCGGGATAAGCTCCGGCCTGTATACGTATGGATCACTAGGCTCAACGTAGAATTTACCTTTTTATAGCTAGGTATATACATAATATACTTAATCGAATTTTTGGTCACAAATTTATATTATAATAATTACATAAACCGCCGGGTATGCAAAGCATACAGAAACTCACTAGTTTTCATTTAGTTGTGAGCAGGCGTATCGGACCTTGCACGTGATCTGATCGTGCGCGCCTTGAAGCTGCGGCCAATTTAGGAAGCTTTAGCTTTACCACGAGAGTGATGCAACCGACAAAATCGATCAAAAACTCACAATTATGTCAATCTGATTAGCGTTTCTATCGAGTTAGAACCATCCTTAAGCTGAACATGTTAAAGCAAACATTTATACGCTGAAACGGTGGGCATTTAAGGGAAGTGGTCATAACAAGTGTACTCGACGAGGACCCACCTTGTGTAGGGGTAGGGGGCTATGCTTACATACATAGACACATAGACTTTACATACATACATAGACTTTATTTTCTCTTTAGCAAGACACCACCTGTCTGATTAGCCAAATGGACAAAATTGATTGGCCTTAAAATTCAAGTTGAGACCGTCATATTTGGTGTGCATGAAGCTTGCATTGCAAGAGAAATGGCAAAAGGAGATTTGAATCTTTTTCTTAGTTTCTACTCCTGATAGAGTGGGGGCTAAACAATTAAACAAGAAACCATCTTTTAAGGTGGGGAGGGGGGGGGGGGTACATGAAGAGACCACCTGTCTTTTTGCAGACCGGTGGGTCCTGTCTGAATACAATAGTTTTGACCATTTCCCTAAGCACAAAACAAGGCAGCCACATTTTTTACAGTGCGTATTAAGTTTTCGTCCTGATTTTAGTTCTAAAAACGTTTGCCGAGGACTCGGACAAACCTTCGCTGGTCTTGAGCGCCATCTGTTACTTGGCATACCCCAGTTCGTCTTTGTCCAAGCTGGTTTCTTTGTTCACATACCTCTTGTCGGCCAGTCCGGCGCCCAGTTGGTAACGCTTTGCAATTTTGATGATTTTCACTTCTTTCCCGACTTCTTATTAACTGGCGGGGAAGGGCAGGGAGCGCCTCTGGGTTTCTAGCTCCGTTGTTACATTGCTGTATTGGTGGTAACTTTGTTTCTCTTTTGGCGCATTCGTTTCGGCTCCCTTGTCGCGAACTTGCCTCATTTCGTTGCAGGTATACGTACGTCTCAGTGGTGTTTTGATAGCTGACTCGCTTTTCTTTTCTGTTTTGATGTTGGTATTGTGAATAGCCCGGAGTGCTGGCTTGTTTGTGTGAATATTCCAAAGAATCTGCATGGTTATGCGGATAGCGCGGACAGCTTTGTCCGTCCGCTTTATTCGGCGCTTGATAGCCGCGAGTGTTTGCTTGATTTTGACAATAGCCTTGACAATGTTTACCAACTACTCGTTGTGAATATCGATTGTTTTTCTGTTCTTGAGGCACCTGTGTCCCGTACATTCGTCTTTCATCTCTCTTTGGCTGGCTCATTACATCGTATCCTGGTCTGTACAGTCTGGCGGCTGGAACATTACTTGTTTTCATAAACCCATTTTGCGCCTGGAACGGGCCTGCTTGAGTAGTGTACTCCTCGTCCGAAGAACTATCGGTATCGGTACCATCGCTGTCGTAAAACTCCGACCGGTCCGGAGTTTTAACACTGGAAAATCGCGGCTCGTTTCTCTTCTCAACATAGCGAAAGCGCCCTTCCTTCATTCCCTGCGATGCTCCCGATTCATAGGCTTTAGTTGGACGAGATTGGCGCGAGTGCCATGACAGGTTCTTGCCACTTTGGACAACGCTTGTTCGTTCTTCCTCCTCGTGTACTTTGATACATGTTCGTGTTACTTTTCTGTAACATGGACTCCCTTCTGAACCATTATTTAGGTTCAACATCAACTCTTCATTTTTGTTTTTGAATTTGTGGCACAGCTCCAGAATGGATGGCGTTTCTCGTCGCGCTTTCATCTTCAACGACGAAACTCTAGCGAGTTAAGTGACCAACTGTGGTATGGTCTAAGGGTTTGATTTACGTCAGTGAGTGTTAATTACGTTAGTTACGTTAGCGAATGTTTTCCGGCTAATTCACTTTAATTGCAATTAATAAGGTGCAATTAGGAAAACAATGACGGGCTCCTTTGTGTGTAGATTACTTGTTGTGCCGACAGCAAAAAGCTGTTTTAGAGCAACCTCGTCCACAGGGCGCTTTTCCCTCCCGCTCTGAAGTGAAAAGGTTGTGTTTTAGAGGAATGGAGCAACAAAATATGCATAATATATTGCCTTTTGAAAATTAAAAAAAAAGTTGACAATCCAATTTCTGCAATATATTGCCAAGCAGGCAGGTGAGGCTGCATGTAATAGAAAACAATTTGTATACAGTCGAAGCTCTCGTAAGCGGACACCCTCGGGACGCGGAAAAATTGTCCGTAACTGGAGCTGGCCGCTTAGGTTCTCGTAAGCGGCCACTAGATGGGTGGGGGAAAAATGGCCGCTTAAGGGAGCTTGCCCAGCTAACAATAACCGGACGGACGTGGATGACGACAAAACAGGCACTGAAATATGGTACTGTAATCACTGTAAAATCATTGTGACGAATGGCGATGTGAAGTTCATTGACAAAAATAAGATGAAGAGGTTGTCAATAGGATTTTCTTTGGGTTGTCCGCTTACGGGAGCTTAAAAACAAAGAAACAGTATAGAAAATCTCTGAAAGTGTCCGCGGCCGCTTACGGGAATGTCCGCTTACGAGAATGTAAAAGTACAGAGTTTGTATGGGAGTTAAAACGGGGTTTCCAACAAGGCGGCCGTAAGTAGAGCTGCCCGCTTACGAGAGTGTCCGTTAAGAGAGCTTCGACTGTACTTGACTAGTGGATGATTTTGCCTTCGCATGTGTACTTTCCGTTGCTCAGAAATAAAACTGAAAGTATTTGTATAGAAAATTGTAGTCCCTCTTACCCTCGTTTGCACGAGGAAAAGGTGGCTCTGGGTACACATGATTTGACTGGCTAGATTTGAACAAAGGGAACTTGATCTAGCCAATCAAATCAATCGTTCCCCGCAAAAGAGATTGCTCTTTTCCTCTCACCAGTTTCCTCACGCTTTATCCGTATAATAATCGCCCCTGCCAGTATTCGGTTTGCGAATGCCAAAGAAGCTTCTGCGGAAGCACTAAAGAGTTTTTGGGAAAGGGAAAGGCTCAAATAGATTTATTTGCTGGGTTAAGAAAATCATTTCTGGTAAACCCCCTGACTTCCGTTTAGCTTAAAACCGTTTAAAAATCGAATCGAAATTCAAAACTTTGTTGAGCATTCAGTAAGCAGCAATACCAAGTACGCAGATCCATTGCTGGTGCATGCATGGTTCTCGAGATCACTTACTTCCCCCTAATGTCGATATCGGCTCTTTCTCACGATCTTTTCTGGAATTATCTCTATCTTAACTCCCTATTAACTTTACCTGGAATTCCTCCTGTTTTTTACCCTGGTCCCAGACGATTTCTTTCTTCTTTCTTATACAAATTTTAAATTAAAAAAATTAAAAAATCCGGAAACAGCCTATCTGTTTTTCATTCATAATCGAAATGGTAAATTCTTTACTCGCAGTTTCATGCTTTTGGAGTTATTTTTTGGTTTGCAAAATCCAAAAACCATTCGCATTTTGCGAATTTCGAGCCCTGAAAGACTGAAAGAGCACAAACTCGGGTAAAATCTAAATCGTGCCACAGGACACCCAGAATCACAGGAAACTGCGCTGTCATTATGACTTTCGATCGCGCGGTTACAAAGCCTCGAGGTTGTAGTTGCAGGAACTTGCGTAAGGACAGCTGTAAAATTTGGACATTTGAAATTCGGAGATCCGAGATGTTGGGCTGGGCAATAGCTTTACCAATAGTCGGGACTTACATTATAACTTCTGTGGTTCTTTTAAACTTTCCATGGCTCGTGCATAAGAAGAAGAAGCAGAAGTTTCGTTGCCGGCATATCAGTCACAGAGGCGGTAAGTTTCGAAATGTCAGCAAGCAACTCACCAGCCGGCTAACGTAAGATCAGCTCTAGATTAATAGATCAAGTTAATATAATGAGTTGTTGGAATTGGGGATCATAAATAATGTAATTTTAAAATAAACAGGCAAACTTTACTTTAAAAATACGTGATCTTGCATGTCAATCAGATCTGCAGCAGAATGTACTGGATTGGATAGCCTGCAGAACAGGCGGTTTATTTTTTGCGGGGTTATTGCGAGATCGCGCAAAGCGCGACCCCACGAGCGCGGAGCACGAGGGAAAAATAAACCGCCTGTAGCCAGACCATTGTTCATGCTCTACCGCCCTCTTTTTTGATTGACATGAAAGACTGAGAAAGGACCAATCACTGAACGCTTAAATTTATTAGCGCGAAAACAGATCTCAAGTATCAGTACTGCGAAAACAGTTGGTCGTCTCGTTTGACACCTCTAAATCTGTAATTTGCCACATGTTTCGCTAGCTCAGTTAGTTTTGTTTCATTTCCATTAGTAAGATATCCTTACGGCTTTAAATTTTCGCTCTGGAAGTACAAGGTCTGACAAATATACCGGCTGTGAAAATGCAGATTACTAATTGATGCCGAGCCTGGCTGATAATAAATTGTTGCAAGATGTGATCTTATCACGGATGACACATTTATCTTTGTCCGGCTTCGCCAAAGGCTGTTGTAGCTTTACTTCGAGAAAGCTTAAAGTTGTTTTAGAGAGACATTCTGTGTCATAGATTCTTGCATTAGATTGATCGAGCGCTTTGTCTCTTGAGCTAGATGATTAGGTTTTATTGTTTACCTCCTCTGTTGTTTGTGTTACGTTGGCAACACATGATTCAAATGTTGATGATTGAAATTACTGTTCGCTAACACGAGGATTCTCGGAAAGAGCTGATATAAAATCAAGTTTTAACCGAGGCCTGTCGGCAGCAGACTCAAAACAACCTTCTTTTCTAATAATGCTTCGATGCGCGTCTTGTGTTTCTCCTTTTTCAAAATCTTTAACACACGGAACCGGAAACACATTGAGGGCGGAAGCGGACGCTTCGATGGCCTTTTTGTTTTTTCACACATTTAACATCATGTGGCTTAAAGCAGCCAATCGCTGAAAACCGTTCGCCAGGCGAACAGTTGGAAGAGCATAAACAATGGTGTGTCTACAGGCGGTTTATTTTTCCTTTGCGCTTCGCGCTCGCCCCCACGCGACCCGCAAAATAAAAACTCGCACTTCGCGCTTCGACCCGCAAAATAAACCGCCTGTTCTGCAGGCTATGGATTGGATGATTTTTAAACCCAATCATTTTCAGCTAATCCCAACAAATCACACACTCATATGGGAGAAATTCCAGTCCTGTTGCCAAGTTCTCGGGCCACCAGGCCACCACAGTTAACTGGGCTCATATGAAGAAGCCATTTAATAGTCTATATCTGGACAGAGCTGGCAGGCATGCAACTCACACCAGCTACTGAGAAGGATCTTGCAGGTTCAAATTAAAACCATGCAAGACTACTGTATAAAAAAATTAATTCTGACTTTCTTTCTTTTGTCTGTTTATTCCAGGGGCTGCAGAAAATTTAGAAAACACAATGACAGCTTATCATCAGTAAGGGATATTTATATAACTTATACACCTTAACTTTCTTTTTTTCTCCTAAACTATATCAAATGTGTCATTGGTGTAAAAACTGGTATAATATTATTTTATATAAATTTATTAATATTTCTTTCTTAGTGCGTTAAAGATGGGAACAGAAATGCTCGAATTAGATGTCCGTTTGACAGCTGACAAACAGGTACAAACAAGCCATATAGGGGCGAGTAGGTCGTATAGTATGATTGTCCAGGTGAGAGTAGTTCTAAGAAGAACTTTTGTTGGTGATCAACTCCAACGAACCAGCTTTATAACATCATTGACTGACAACAACTTTTCACTTGACTCTGAAGATGACTTCCACTCAGGTTGTCGAAACGTCAGTCACCAACAACAGTTTTTCTCAGAACTACTCTCACGCGGACAATTACACTATATGACCCACTGATACTCCTTGGTTCAAACCATTTACTCTACAAGGGCAAGTGTTGTTTTATTAATTTAAAACCTGCATACTGGCTGAGCTCAAGAAAACCTTTGGCTCGTGCAGTCATGTGATTGATGTTGTTGCCTTATGAGCCAGAGATTTCCTCTTCTAGTCCTCCTGTTCAGTTATTAAGTAATCATAATATAATTTTTTTCACACCGTATGCACACAGGTTGTTGTGTGTCATGATGACGACCTTTCCCGTGTGACGGACACAGACTGGCATATTTCTGATTTAAATTACAAGGTATGCCATGTTATTTATGCACAATCTCATAATGCGTTTATCTTGGATCCATAACATTATTTAGTAAGTACATAAATCTTAAGCAGTAGTGTGTTGATTAATCATAACTGTTACAACATTTGCGCCATTTTTTATCATTTGTTAAAGGCTGTAGTTTAGCAGCCGAAAGCTTGTACTTTTTAACAAAATATTTGCCAGAGAACACTCCCAACTGAAACTTATTTATAACTTCAAATATATAACTAGAGTTAATTTACTATTTTTCAGGATTTGCCACCTTTAATGAAAACACTTAGAGTGCAGTTTCAACCAGGTATTTGTATTCAATTTTTTTTTAAATCTTAGAGCGGTTTTCACTTGAGTGTCGAAAGTAAATTGTGTTTGCTTTGGTTTTGAATTACTACGCTCAGTGATTGGCTTTAAAATCTCGCGCCACTTTCTCAGCCAATCAGAACTAAAACCAAAACCACGCACGTTTTCCCGCACTTCGTGCCAGTTACATGTATTTACTTCGAGTTTTGATTGGTTCACTGGATTGTCTGTGTCTTTTGTGATGAGCCGAAGTACCGTATTTACCCGTGTATAAGTCAACCCCCAATTTTTTTGGCCAGAAACTAAGTTTTTTTTTAATTTCTGGGTAAGAATTTTCTTGGAAAATTAACCTTACATTGGTTTTGGTTTTACGACACTCATTGAAAATTGCTCTAAACATAAGTGTAAATCCAATTATTAAAATTATATAAATTTGTGCCAAGTCTGTCTCTGTTATTATTGGTCTACATTTTATTTATTTATTTTATTTTAGTTTATTTGACACACAAAGAGATTACAAAAACAGGATACAATAAAATAATGCATTGATTTGTAAAATGTGTTTTTTAATCCAACAGGACTAACATGTGATATGAAGAATGATGATTGTCATATTCCATTGCTAGAAACTGTTTTTGAAGCATTTCCAAATATTCCAATAAATGTAGACATTAAAACAAACTCTGATGAGCTTGTCAACAAGGTGAGTGGCATTGTTATTTGTAGTATTTTTAACAGTTTCTTTTTTGGGCCAGGCTGTTCAAAGCATGATTAAACTATTCCAATATGAGCGCAAATAATATTTTTGATTTTAGTTTTTTTTTTTAATTTTTCTGTAAGGTTTGCTGCTAATAATTTCAGTTTTGATATCGACTAATCTCAAACTCTACAAAAACATTTCTAAGCAATCTAAACACTTTTATACAAGAGAAATTAAACCCGCAATCAACTTTTAGTACTAGGTTAGCATTAATCAGCTTTAGTATAACCTGGTTCTGATGTAGTTACTAGTTAATTAACTTTTATTTTATTTTTTATCTATTGTACCAGTAAGTTTTTTATATCCTACTTGATTTCAGCGATTTTTTAAATATTTGGATAGAACATCGTTCTAAAAAAGTTATTAAAAGTTTTTTTATTGGCCTTATATTTAAAGCACCCTACATTTAGTTGACATTTGATCAATGAACCAAGCAATAAGTTACGTTATAGGATTTAATTAATATACATGTATGATGGGCGTGTTTTGTTTTCTTTCTCTCTTGCTAGACACATGAATTAATTTGCAAGTACAATAGAAAGGATTTAACTGTGTGGGGAAACTTTTCAAAAGAAGTTACTGAAAAGTGTTACAAAAAGGTATCAAACTGTTAAGTTAACTGTTACCAATTAACGTCTGCCTGATTCCTTAAAATGATCTGCTAGCATCTCCGTGCAACCTTTAAACTTACATATGTCTAAATTTATCAAAACCGGGTCAGAGAAAAGTGACGTCAGTATTCTATAGAACATGTGCGTTACTGCGCGAATTGTCTTAAAACGCAACAAGAAAGGGGGAAAAAAAAGAAAGACAGTGCCGAAAGGTAGAGAAGAGAAAGGAGACGAGAAAAAAAGACTGACATTCCCTTTAGTTTTTATATCGTCGAGTTTGGAGAAGAAAAAAAAAAAACGAGTTTACAGCGATTTGCACTTAAAACGGTGAAAATTTCCTTGACCTGGTTTTGATAAATCCAGACATACATAAATAATTTATTAAGGAGTCAAATCATGAGGAGAGCAGAAATGAAACATTAATGCTCAGGTTTAAATCTGCTATAATTTTTTGTCAGTTTTTTAAGTGGTCAAATGACTGTGTAATTTTTTTTTGAAAAATCTTAGCACTATGGCTTTCAACCTTTATCCCAGGCTCCCTTTCCTTTTCCTCCCTTGTAAGAGAGCCTGGATTGGAGGTTGTATGGCTTTATTGTCTCACTGGACTAAGTTAAAAAGGTTGAAACTGACATGTCATAATTAACATTCCTTATTATAGAAATATAACGAAGCATTATAACAACCCGAACAAAATCTATGTGTTGTAAAAATTAATTAACGCAAATTTTCGAAAAGTTATGTTAACATGCATTTGATTAATGCGAAATTGATGCTTTATGCATAATAATTTCTACAGCAACCTGCACTTTTCACTAGACAAAAAAAAAAAAACGTCCAACAGCAGAATAGCGGTAAATGGGAAGAACAGAAATGTGATGGATATTAATTTTAGCACAAGAAAGTAGAAGTAAGCCATTTTGTCTGTTTAGCCTTGGAGATAACAAACTTTACAATACTAAAATCATTTTAACTGACTTTGACGGAAAGGTAGACTGCATGCAACTTTGTTAGAAATGAAGGTATCTTAAATTACAATGATGTAAAATAGTGTGATTTAATGGGGCTATGTCACGGTATTTTTGGTAATTTTATTTATTTTCATTATTTAAGAGCTCTAAACTTCAAATTGGCAGAGCAAAAGTCTTTAATTGGCAAAATCACAGCCACAAAACAAACAAGGATCATTTTCGAGCATTGTACATAAATGACACTTTCATACAAATTGAGATAAACTTGAAAAATGTTGGGCCGACGTTTTTCAAGTTTACCCGAACGCAATCCATTTTAATCTTCGCGAATTTTGCCCATCCGTGCCCTTTTTAGGCCTTTCTGTGTTTCTTTTGAGTTCTTTTACAGTTTTAAGCCGTTATTGTGATATTTCCGTTTATTCTATGACCAGTTGGTAAGTGCCGAAATTGCCTAAAATTGCGTGACATAGCCCCTTTAAATTAACAATAACGTAAATTAAGGTGCCAAAAAATTAACACAAAGTTTTGAAATTCGTGTTAATAACATGCATCATTAATTTCCTATAATAAGGGTTTTTAAATTCTTGCTTTGCTTTACTATCTCGTAGGATCCAGAAATCCCAATTATGTTTTCAATGACGCGTGGTGCCATGCTTATATTGCTGTTTTATTCTGGTCTACTGCCATTCATTCCCATTAAGGAGTCATTCCTAGAAATCATGTTGCCAGTGACAATGATAAGGTAGGCTGTCACCATATTGAAAAACTACTTTCAATAATTGACTAGGTGAACCTGATCCACAGGTAAGGGATCTTTCTATACCATTTCAGGAGTGATGGGTTAACGTGCTAACAAAGAGTAGACAATATTTTAATATAAGATAATGCAAAGGATATGAAGAATAGGGGAGGAGAGGAAGAGTGAAAAAATTTACATTATATAACAATATAACAACATTTATTATATAAGGCCTTATAATTTTTTCGGGGGAGGGGGTGGTAAGTATGGGGAAGTGAGATTTTTATTCTAAAACAGATATTTATGTTAAAATAAAAGGTTTTTTCTGCAATGTACTGCATCTCGAATAAGATACAACACTGGTTTGTTTCAATGCTCAAATTTCTCAATACAGAAATATACCATGACTTGCTGACTTGTATGTGAAATGAAATACAAATTGAATGAATGTTAAACTGAAGTTATCCCCTTTTCCTTTTCAGGCGTTTTGAAGTGTCTCGAACAATGAAATTCTTCTGTCATGTAGTTGACTGGTGAGTTATTATGATTCATACTTGTAAGCACATTATTTCAAAAAGAAATTAAAGAAATTGAGGCATGTTCTCACTCCATAAAATCATGTGAAACAAGACCATTCATTCTTTAATTTGATTTCCGGTCAGGGCATCCATGCTCATTTTCTCTCTGTATAATATTTTGTGTGGCTTTTGCACGTTTATTAATATTACAAGTGTTTATTAAAACTTGAGTTCAATGTGATTCACTTGCATTTCTTTGCAGTGGATGGCAATAATGGCAGTGGATCATAAAAACATTGTAATTTTGATTTCTCTCATATCTTTCATACAGGTTTTTAATCAGCCCAATACTGTTCAATCATTTGGATAAGAGAGGAATTCAGGTACTTACTGTTGAAACCATGAACATCTCTGTGTCGAGCCAAGTGGCCCATAACTAACGGAGTTTATCCCAGTTTCTGTAGCATAAGTGACTAGCAGTATTTCTACTCCCCCCCCCCCCAGATGGGATGCAAGTCCATATAAGCAATGTAATTTGTAATTAGCCATGTTCAAAACGAGCAGGGGACTGGGTACGAATATTCAATATCGATTGCACTGAAAAACTGGGCCTGTCATCTGAAAGAGCATCCAAAAATTAGTAACTCAACCAAATTTGAGAGTTATTGGTTTAAACGCATAGGTATGGTTCACTTTTAGAAATTGCTAAAATAAGAGAGCGTAGTATGGATTGGAGGGACAGCTGTCCCTCCAATCCATAATCCACAATCTTATTTTAACGATTTTTAAAAGAGTTCCATGCCTTTGCGTTTAAACCAATAACTCTCAAATTTGGTTGAGTTACTAATTTTTGGATGCTCTTTCAGATGACAGGCCCAGTTTTTCAGTGCAATCGATATTGAATATTCGTACCCAGTCCCCTGCTCGTTTTGAACATGGCTAATTGCAATAATAATTTTAAAAAAAATCCATATAAGTAGTACCAGTATAAATAGTTCCAGCACAGTAGCCAATGCCAGTTAAGGTCAGTTTATACAGCTGGGTGACGAGAGGCACTGTAACCTCGAGTTAAGTGTCTTAGGGTTCAAACCCAGATCACTCGATTTTGAGACCAGAATGCTATCCATTAGCCCACCGCACCTGCCACTCATAGTGTTGTGACCGATCACTAATCAGTAGTTCAAATTGAGTCAAATTCTGTTGCAAAAAGCATTCTGCAACCACCTTATTTCTTCCTTACAACATATATTCACTTGGCAGAGATTTTTTATTGTATATCTAATATGTGATTTTACTTTGTTCCGTGATCCACAGACTTATCTTTGGGTGCTTAATGATGAAAGTGAGTTTGACTTTGCCTTTAACAAGCTCAAGGTTGCTGGCGTCATGACAGACTTTCCTACAAAACTCAAGAATTATCTTGATAGCAGCAATATCCCTCATCAGCCTGCACAGACTGCCAGTGGAAGTGAAAGGAGTGAGCTGATTAAAAAAGAATAACAGATTGATCTGTCTGTTCCTTCTGAAAACAAACTGATTAGAGAAACATGATACGTTTTTAGTTCCAAGTGCAAATATTTAATATTAAGTATTTCTGATTGTTATGTTAAAGAAGAAAAAACAAATGTGAAAATTGTGAATTGTTATTAGTATTATAGCTTTGTGTTTGAAAATCTTCAAAAATGTGCACTGATGCAATAAGTAATGCGGGGCACATTCAGCTTTGTGTGTTCATTCGTCTATGTTAAAACATGCTTTAAAATTTGACAGAACTTAAACATGCTTAAAAATTGGGACAACAGGCATGAATAAAGATGAAAGTGTTTAGACAGCCAAGTTAATCCAGGGCCAGGTATTTTGAAGGCTGATTAACACTAACCCAGGATTTAAATTCAATTGCTAATTGTTTTTGGAGTTTGAGATTAGTTAATCTCAAAACTGGAGGACAGAAACTATAAAAAGAAAACCTCACTGGAAAGCTAATTCTAGATTAACTTAATCATGCCTTTAACAACCTGGCCCAGGCATTTTCATTCATTCCCCACAACCTTGCTCTGCTTTTCAGTCACTAAATAGAGCATGTTTAGACTGATAATTTTTAGATTGAAAAAGGATTATCATATTGATTTAATACAATGTGTGACTGTGTTCTACAAGATGCATCATGCTTCACATAGTGATTGTATTTAATATTTAACAGATATCTGAGTTTATAATATTATTTCCCCTTTTCCATTATGGTGTGTCAAAATCTTGAAAATCAATATTAGAATGTGTACCCTTGATAAACAATGGACCTATCAATCTAGAAGTGACAAATTATATTAATTAATTTTATTTTTCTATTTCATCTAGCTATTGTTGGATGATGGTTTTGTTGGTTTGACTCCGCAAAAAATCATGCTGTTTTTTAATTGAGTTTTTTATTGATTGCAAATACATAATATGTGTCAAGTAGATTACAATTCAATAACTTATAATATTATTTAATACTATATAATTATCAACATATATTAGCAGTGCATTCTATTTCTAGCAATAAAAAAAGTTTGATTTCATTGTATTTTTTGATTACTTAGTTGAATAAGTTCTATTGTAAATAGTTGTATCATTTGTAAATATTAAATAGCTGTCATATTTGTAATTTGGGTCCATAGTGAGGCGAAAAGATTCATTCGTTTCTAATAAATAATACGGGTAGGTACCACAATTCACAAACACTAAGAAATAATGTTGTACCCCAGGGCCCAGTTGTTTAAAGGGTGGATAACACTCCACCGCATAAATAGCTGTCCAGTGGATAACTGTCATACAAAACCTTCTGCACTATCCACTGGATAGTGATTTGTCTGGTGGATGGTGTTATCCACCCTTTGAACAACTGTGGCCAAAATGCTCCCCTAATTTCAATATTATACAATAGTTAGTATTTCTATATTCATCTCTAGATGTAAGATAAATATTTACATCAAATTTCTTGCTTGAAAATGTAAGTGAAAGAGGACCTGCCCCTAGTCTATTAGCCACATGTATGTTGAGTAACTGTCAACCTCGCACATTTTCTACACTGGAGTTCAAGGAGTAAAGTCTGGTTTTCACTAGCGACGCAAGCACAAGCGCAATGATAGCAGCTCTTATTTCACCGTGAAAACGACTTAGACTCAAGCAAAAGCACAAGTGCATTGCAATTTGATGCTTGTGCTTGCCACAAGCACAAAACACAAGGATCAAAATTTGTCCTTTATGCGTGATTGCGCTTGTGCTTGCGGCGCTAGTGAAAACCAGGCTTAAATGACTCCCTCTTCAGGAGAAATTCACTGATTAAATAAACCTGTTTGGAAAGGTTTGTAATTTTTCACATTAAAGTCAAAGGTCAATTTTGGATCATTGAATGTTCTAAGGTCAAGTTCAAGAGACTTCCCAGTTGTTATTAAACAGTGCATGCCATTGGCATAACATTATTGTATTTTGGGACAAATCCTCGTGGAAGTACCAAAACAATTTACAATATTAATTCTTATTGTCAAATTTGAATTTGTATGTTAACATCAAGTTAACTATTCACGACTGGAATATTTCTAGATTTACTTATATCCACACCAAGTACTCCTTGCTCCCCATCACTCCACAAAAAATTAAACCTAACCAAATAATGAGCCTTACACGACCTTTCAGAGTGTACCCTAAAGCTACCGGTATACCTGCTATCCTTCTGCACCCCTAAGCAGCAAGATCTTGTCTCTTGGAGTATTGGGTAAGGATGCATTGGAAGCCGGGGAGGGGGGCGGCTGGTTTTCGCTATGGTTGGGATGCTCAGCTGTACAAATATATTATAACTTTGCAAGTTATTTACACGAGTAAAGTTCACCAGATCAACAATCTGATAAGGTTACTCTGTAGTTTCTTGTGCCTCAATAATATCTGTTGCAGCTTTGTCTGCTTCTTCTTCTACTGCAGTCTTCTTGACTGGCTGCTCATCTGTTGCCTGGCAACTAACTTGTTCTTTATCCTGAGCCACCTTTTCATGCGCTCGCTTTCTTGGTGAAGAATGGCCGTACAGCGCCTGTTTACTCATCGTCATGGCGTCCAACAGTTCTGAAACGAACTCAGCAAGGTCGATCGTTACTTCTTCCCAAAGCTCTTCATCAAAATCAAAACACGATTCTTTGTTTGCACCTTTCAGTCTCTCCAGTAAGACACCCTTGGATTTATTGCGGATAAACAGATAGGTTTGAAGCTGAATGTAATCATATTCAGGGCACATAAAGCGATTCCTTCGATTCTTTACTTCAATCACGCTATCTTCTGTCTCCGCATCCACTTTACCGCATACTCGCCACTTCACTCCGTTGTATTCCATATCTTTGTAGAAGAGCTCGGGTGTGATGGGACGTTCGATCTCAATCCCTTTGGCTTTACCAAAATCTTGCACAGCTTTGCCTTCTAATTGTGTTCCACGATCTTTCGTAATTTTGGACTCTACTGCTTTGACAACTTCTTTCTTTTCGATTCCTGCTTTGTCACAAAGTTCTTTCACGACCGTTTCCACAGGTTTTTCTTCGTTCTGACAAAGTGTCTTCACCTTGGCTGCAACCTGTTCGACGACTTTTGCTGACACCAGAACTTGTTCTTCTTTGTTGTTTTTAAACAGCTCCACTTTCAAGAAATTCAGAATTCGCCAGTAAACTTTTCTGAGCGAGTTGTCGCAAATTACTTTTTTTAGCACGGCAGCAAAATCGACGATGTCGGCTTCTTCTTTCAACGATGGAAACTGAATTGTTAATTCCTCGCTTTTTGTCAACATCGAACGAATTTCATTTTTGAACTGCAAAGCATGAGCAAAGCAGAATGATTGTGGATGTGTTCGAAGCCAAACTCGCTGAAATGTTTCTTCCTTTGATTGATATCTATGCCGTCCAACAGCGCTGGCTAATTCACTTGCAAAAATAACAAGTTTTTGTCTTGAATATTCGCTCGGTCCGCTCGCCATGTTGTTGTCCGTTGCAGAACAAGTTTGAGTTTCACTTCCGGTTTATATTGCAGCGAGCGCGGGAAAAAACGTTGTACTAGGGAGGGGGAGGGAGGGGTGAAAATAAGAATGGTTTATATTTCTGTTCAGCAAGTTTAGAAGAAACCGTATTTTCATCAATGATTGGTAACATGTGTTATTATAATTCACTGTTTTTCTCATTCACTGTTGTAAGTTTTATTGGATTGAATCGCGTTACTGGCACCTTTAACTCTCCCCACCCTAGCTAGTAAATTATTTGGTTCGTAGTTCCAATCGGGCAAGTTTGAGCACGCCGCTAGCATTTTCAATGACGTAATCGTGAAACCGGCATAAAGGTAATTGAATCACAGGATACCCAAGCTGATATTAGGCGCCGAACCCTAAGAAGATGCAGTTTACAAGGGTTTGTATGGAAACCACGGAAACGAAACAAATATCAGAAGCATTTAAATCCTGACGAGTTAAAATCGAATGTTTTATTAATAAAATTGATTTTCATCATCATCATCATCATCATTTTATTTTACAATGTAATTGTTTGAATTAAAGTTACGTACTGTTTCAGTTTTCGCATATGTTTGTATCTCAATTTTCCCATGGACTTTTACACACAAATATGTGGAAAACTTACAAAAGACTGGTATAAGAAGTGATAAATTCATCCTTCTTTGGTGTGCTAAGAAACGGGAGTGTCCATCAGGGAGAATTAGGGTGGTGTATATGTAGGGAACTACACTTTAAAGCTGATGTTAAATCAAAAACCTCTTACCCCTTACAGATGATAAAGAAATGATTGGGGGTGGGTCATGTAATTTTCAACCCCCTATCAGTGGTGGGTCAGTCAGTTTTGAGTCAGAAGGAAGGGATGGGTCACAAATTTTCGAGCCACTGGTACCACTTTTCCAATTGCTCCGGCCCACAGACTTTAAAGTACTAATCTACGCAACAGAGGTGAGGACCATGAGTACTTCAACTATCATGAAACAAAGTGGCTCTGTAAAATCTTCTGTTTCTTAGCGTTCCCTATGTCGCTTTTGATTTCACCCGTTATGTAAGCGTAGCTGCTTGAAAGTTGCTTTAAAAAAATGCAAACATCTTAATAGCTTATTTGTGGAGCATTGCATGTTTACAAACTAATATACATACTTTGATTAAAAAATGCTTATTAATTTGGAATTGCCTGAAGCTCTTGCAGATAAATGTCAAAAGAGAATGTTCTAGGATGTTCTATCTTTTTCTGTCAATTGCCTGGTCTGATTGGTTTTCTTGAGAGCGGTTTTCTTGCTTTTGACAGCTTATTTGCTTTCGTTCTGCGTTGCCGACATTAAAAGTTGGTCAAGAACAAGTGTTTTATAACATGTTCCAATCAATGATTGACACGCTGTTTTTTAGCCAATCAGAAGAATGCGTGTTTTTCCACTCTTGACACTGGCTACACGTCTTAGCTTCGAGTTGTGATTGGTTCATTGCGTTGGTCGTGATTCGCTGGCCATATTTGGGCAAGGAAGAACCCATCTTAAGGCCATTTGGTGCAGAAATCCTGTCGCATCACATCGTAAGCATTTCCACGCATGCGACAAACTTCCGCTGACACAAAATCCTTCCAGGCGCAGGTCTTTTTCTGCCAATGACGTAAACATCCGACAGTCCGGTATATCTTCATCTGGGATGATAAAATCGACCAATGGGAGCTCTGAACCGATAAAATACTGTAATCTTTCCCCTGTTTCATCTACGCAGAAGATTTGATGGGCTTGGTAGCTTTCTATATCTTCGCAAAATGAGTTGTAGCTTTTGCAGACGCCTTCACTGAGCATGTAATCTTTTTTGGAAGCGTATCGGGTCACTGTAAGAACGCATTCACGGCCAATGGCGAATTTTACAAATTGACGATATTTTTGTTGTGCAGTTTCTAGTAGAACTTGTTTCCAGTGGTGATACCGTTCTGTGAAATCTCTCTTTTGTTCTTCTATTACAACATGTGGAATAACAGAAGGATAACGTTCGAGCTGACGAATAAGGTCCTCTAACCGGAAATACTGTGCCTCGCGGTACACATGTAACGCAACGCTGGCGCTTGGAAGTAGTGACGCGTCACGCAAGTAGTTCAGGATATAGCCAAAGTATGTTCCGTCACGGTCAATGAAATATCTTCCTTCACTGTCGGTTTCAAGCTTGTGTCGCCCACTGAACATGGCGGCTAACATGGAATCTTCGTCTTTCAGAAGCGTTGATAGGCGAGTGGTGAAGAAATGACCTCCAACATTGAGAGAAATTATGGTCGGTAACTACAAAAAATGTCATGAAAAAACTTTGATTAAGAACAAAAAAAAAAAAATTATGGCTTTTGGAGCGGTCAGAGAGAGACCCGGGAACGAGGTGCAATTATGGAAGATTTACGCATCTCGAGTTAAGTTTAATAAACATTAGTTATTATTTACCATATTACGTGTTGATCCTGTGCAATGCCAATGTTTATCACCCTTATGTTTAGAAGACCCCTCTAAGAAGGCGATTTAAATTTACGCCAAAATGACGACTCGATGAGTTGCGAAGATTACTTATAAAAGGCCATATACATCTGTTAACTTTTAGCTAATATTGAATTTGTTAATTTAAATTTTCGGAAATGAAGTTTTCCATTAGTTAACCACTTTTTACTATTTATTAAGTTCCACGAATACAACCCATTACCGGTGATCATAATAAGAAAAGCTAAATGCTCTCTTCCGCAATAGTTTAATAAATGGACTTTTACTGAACCTCGTCTCTTGCACAAAACGGTCGATACGGAAATGAACGTCAGTAGTTGGATTCAGTTTAATTAATCTAATCATTTTCATCACCGGTTAGTTATAATTTTAAAATAGAAGCTTTTATCCTTATACCAGTATCTATCCAAGCGTAAAATGACTGCCATTTCCGATAGTTTTCGATAAAAAGAAGGTCGCTAAAACCGGATGATACGAGTCGAAAATTGAAGACTGTGTATGGATCGTGTATGCACCAAGAAGATAATTTTTTTTATCTAAAGATAATCTAACATTGACTGGTTCAAAGACCGGTGCAGGTCATTTGTTATGAATGGTATTAGCTGCTTGTTTTCCAGGAACTCATTAAGGTGGTATTGTCATTAAAACACTCACGAGTTTTAATTTTGGCTGTTTAGTCTTTTTAGCAAAAACACCGTCGTCTACTTTTAGTTCAATCCTTCGTAAGTTAATTTAGTTTACTTTAACTTCTCCGTGTGGTTTTAGATAGAAATCTGAAAGAAATTTTAGCACTTAACCTGCCAACGACCCTGTTGGCAACTAAAATTTGTATGGAGAACTTTTATCTCTTTAATTCCTCGTGTTCGTCCTAGCCTGCTTTTAATTATTATGACCAGTTGTAAAATTATGTTAAGGACATTTTTTCAACGAAATTAAGGATTTAGTCGGAAATATAGTTTTCAACTTCTACGACTGTCAAATGAGCTGTTTATATATTATTTACACCTGTCCTTTATATAAAACAAAGCGTTTAGAATATATAGGTTCTAAAGGGTGTGATATAAGTCATAAGACTGTTAATTTTCACTGTATTTTCAGTCAGCTTTCATTCTCTTTTGTAGAACCAGAAACTCATAAGGGGTTCTGGTAGAACGGAGTTGTGTCAATAGCCACGCGCCGAGTATTGTATGCGTTCTTCAGTTTTTGTCGTTTTCACGGTTTCGGGGTTGAAACGGAATACTTTATTCACGACAAAAATTATTCCTATTTTCTGCTCGATAATTTTTATTCATTTTTCGGTGGCAAGTGTTCGTTTTTTTCCTGGTTTTAGAAATTAAAATAAATTCCTTGATAGTTCTTAAGCCAGATAGCTCTGAGTTCTGTCGGCCTGTAAGGGGCTGAGACAGTTTAATATTACAAAGATCAAACGCTGCGTCGATTGCTAACGCTTTGGTCAATTTTACAAGATCCCGGAACTGAGCGGAACACAGGCTCCCTTCACAACGATCGATCTAAAAAAGCAAATTCATTGATGGACTAGAACCCGATCTCTTGATGGTATCGATTTCATTAATGCTGATAATTATGAAATGGGATAGCTGACGAAAGCGAGCCAACTTTAGTAAATATACTGTAGAATCCCGATTTCTCAAACCAAAAGGCGTCCCCCTTGGATCAGTTTGCTTCGTCAGTCAAGTGCTGCAATTTCTACCCCCAATTTCTCGGCGAACCCCCGATTTCTCGAGCCAATTTTCATTTCCCTTGAAGGTTCAAAAACGCGGGATTCGACTGAATATTCCTGTTCGACTGCGTAAAATCGTTATGGAAATATCCTGGCACTAGCTTCAGAATCGAAAACCAAATATACTGCGAGTCACTGGGTTTTTAAAAAATTAACTCCAGTGCCGACTGTACCACTAGAAACGAAACTAAACCGGAATATAAACAATTGTAGTAAAATGTGAATTCGTTTAGCGAACTAACGAATTATTTCACTTACATCAATACTTATTTTCTGGTGTTAAACTAATAGAAAGTAACAAGTTAAATGTGCATATTATACCGTCAATTTTTGTGCCATTTCCTTGCTTCTCAGTGAAGTTGAATCGCAGGAGACGGACAAGGTTGACTAGTTGGCGTGGCGATCAAGAATTCTTATTCTTGCGCGGTACCAAGTACTTAAAGTAAACTGATTATATTTGCATAAAAAAGAAAACTCTTTTAGAGCTGGTTGAAATGACAGGTTTCTCACGAAACTTACTCTTCCAAGCCACGCAATCGCTGAAACTTTCATCTGAATTTATAGTATATGCATTTAACATTCTACGAATACGCTTACTTTTCTTATTATCAAGAATAAGCAGGAAAAAAATAAAATAAGAAATTTCTTCGTACAAAAAGAGCTGCGGACATTATTCGTGTTTGAGTTCGTGTCATTCGTGTTGTTACCGTTGCGTGATTTTCGGCGTGATTCGAGAAGCGTGCCCACTAAAGAAAATAGCTTTTTGCACGCAACACTAACCACAGTTTTATTTTGGTAGACGATCGAACAAAACATTGAATTGCATTCTCAAATCATATTTTTTACAATATATTCTAATATTTAAAGGACATTATATCAGTTACAGGTTCGATCGTCGCTGTATTTGCTGAGTTATTTATAAACTCAGTTTATTTTCCGTTATTTCGTTTTTCGTGTAAAAACGTTTTCTAGCCCATTGTCTTTTAAGTACATTTTCCTCTATACAGTTTTGTTGTTACTGTCCATCTTAAGCGTAGTGATAAATTACAATATAAAGCATGACATTTCATGTCGATTATTGTATAGAAACAATTTCAACACAAGTCATGACATTAATTCACATTACACTAAATTTGCATATTGTGGCCCTTGTGAACGTGACATTTGATGTTCGCCGCTTGGTCACGAAATATGTAGAGGCAAAATTTGTTTGTTTTTCTTGAGCAAGCGCTGCACAGAATAAACCACTACGTTAAAGTTGCGTTTTTTATTTCTTTTTTATAAAGAAAATAAATTCTTTTTTATTTCTTTTTTTAAAAAAAAAAAAAATGTAATTTACAGATAGCATTTGCATTAGAGCTTTGTGTGTACAACCTATTGTGATGCGCCCAAAAAAGCTGTTCGTGTGATTCGCTTCATCTTCTCCATTCTCCCGAAGCCCGCGAGTAAATCGCGTTCGTCGCGGGTTCAACCGCGGCGCATGTTAGGAAGGACTTTTGACTACAGGATAAAATGCGTGCGCTTAGTGCGTCTGTCTAAAGCATGCAATGAACAACTGTCTATAAAAAGTCAAGGGGATTTATGGGACACACTTTTGAACAATTATTTTCACGAATATTACCATAAATAGTTAAAAAAAAAGAAGAAAATAAAGTGGAACTGATACACAAAAGTTTGTTTTCAAACAAAACTTAGTTACAATTTGTTGTTTGGGGTTTTTTCGATTTGTAATACCAACTAGGCACGCATTGAAGAATTTTAAAAAATATTACAGTTAAAAATTGTTTTCACGTTGATAATATGTACAATACAAATATTTTTTCAGACTCGCGCAGTTACACCTCCCGGCAGTTTTAAACAATTTTTTAGTGCATGTCCGAACTTATGAATGGACATTATGAACTTGGATACAAGATTTGCCAGAAACAGCGTTTCAAATCTTGGCGCTGTGCTTTCGGCCTCTGTAGCAGACACAAGGGTTAAATGTACTATATGTTACGGTGTGAATTTTCAAGAGCGCACGAATTTTAATTGTTAGTCACACTCTGTTCCTGTAGCCAGGTTCTTCTCTCTTTGTTTCGCCGATTTTCTTCAAACTGTGACCGGATGTGATTTGCAATCCCGCTTTATATTCCCGGACTGCGGCGATATTGAAAACTTCTCCAACGTTCAGGCCTTATTGCTGTAAGTTTGATCTTAATAATGGGTCCTATCTTCGTGAGTCTCTTCTCCGTAACTCCGCCTTTAAATCCCACCCACAAATTAGGCTGAGCCAGTTGTTATCAACAATTTTCCAGATGAGCTCGAAGGGAAAATTAAATTAAAAAGATGTCTCGCTTCATCAATCGTCGGAAAGTCCCTGTCATTCTAAGCCCCTTTCGTATGTCACCATGAGCTGAAATCTTTAAATCCACCAGAAGTCTTGATTTTCTTTTTGGTTGGCTGCGGTGTGAGGTCAGCGGTATCAGCATCCCTGGGAAACAATAAACAAGAAAACTGATTGGAAAGAAAAACTTGTCAAAAACTGAATGACATACTCAAAAAAAAAAAAACAATCTTGGTCAAAACAAAAATAACCGAAGCAAAAAAAAGTGATTCGCGCATTTCAAAACAAGAGCTCTTAGAGCTTACAACTGCGCTGGTCTCGTGAGCACTTTAGGGGAGCCATGGGGGGGGAAAAAAAAACCCCCCCCTATTTTATCCCCTTTACCCCCAATATTTGCAAAAAAAAAAAAAAAAAAGAATGAGAATTTAGTAGTGTACGAAGGCTGTCGCTTGACAATGTATATTGCTTTTGAAAGAGGAAGTAAGATGCTGATCATTTATTAAATATTAGGAATGGCATAGTTTGGAGAAACGTTCCGTGATACCTTGAGGCTGGTTTCTGTGGGATGTATTTCCCAACTCCTGAGCGATAAACCTTTGGTGCTTCTACTGGTGTAGCAGCTGCTTTTTTCTTCCGGGCGGCTTCCTCCTAAACACAAGGAAAAGAACACTTCAGGTGAACTGTAACCTCCGAAAACGTCTGAGAATTGACTGAGCCCGCGGTGTTGGTCAGATATGTTGTTAAGCAGCATAGCGTGCCATGATGACGTACCAACATTCGGAGGGCTCGTGAGTACTCGTGCTGTTTTCTGATTGGACAAATAAAATCGTACACTTAACGTGTTCTTACGAAGACAACCGAAGACTAGTAACACGAACGAAGATGATTTAGTGCATTACCTGTCGCTTTTCTTCTTCTTCCCTTTTCTCGCGTTCTTCTTTAAGCTGAAAACACAATTGTTAAGACAATAATTAACTCAATCCAGTTGATTATAAAATAAACATTAAAGTAGCCTTGCTAAAAAACAGAAAACCTTACTGTACATGTACCGGAAAGCAACTTAACAAACAGAAATGAAGTGGAAAGAGAGACAGAAGGGGATGTTAACTCTTTGCATAACATTTTGGAAAAATTACAAGTCGATCACCCTTAGGATTGGTTAAAGTCAACTTACAACAGCGTCGACTTCTTCAAAAGGATTCACAAACACCACAGCCTTGATCAACTTTATCGTTTCCTAAAAAGAGAGAGTTAATAACTTAAGGAAATATAAGCTCTGCTTGTTGATGCAATAATTAACTCAATCCAAAAAAAAACATGAAAATTAACTCAATCCAAAAAAAAAAACACATGAAAATTAACTCAATCCAAAAAAACATGAAAATTAACTCAATCCAAAAAAAAGCACATGAAAATTCCTATAAGGTAATAGGTAAAAGGTAGTATACATCAAATAGATGATTCATCATAAAATTCAGGACATTCGATGCCAGGGAGGGAGAAGGGGTTTCTGCAAGTTATAAGAGAATTCTGTGTCGAACACGAGTCTCTTACAGCAAGGCGCCCAAAAGTGTGACCACTTTTAATTTATTCACATTCTTTCGTGCAGATTTAATCCAATCAGAAGTCAACTGCAAGCTATCCACGGCTTTTGATTGGATTAAATCTGCACGAAAGAATGTGAATAAATTAAAAGTGGTCACACTTTTGGGCGCCTTGCTGTAAATGTAAAGCTAAATTACCCTGATTTGCCTCACAGTTTTACCCATGTTTAACTCAAATGGATGTGTACCTTGAATTACGCCTTACAAAGTGAACCTGGTGTGACAGTTTATAAAAACTAACCTTTGGTCGATCTTTTTCGTCAGTTTCGACTCTCTCCATAGCGTTAAGTGTTTCATGTCCACCAACTAACCTGACGAAACAAATGACAATGATAGAGCAGTTTTCAATTGAGTATCGTAAAACCAAAACCAAAGTAATTACTCTGGCCAATCACAAAGGACCCAGACAATCCAGTGAACCAATCAAAACTCGAAGCAAATACATGTAGCTGGCACGAAGCGCGGAAAAACGTGCGCGAGCGAGTCACGATTGGTTTTGGTTTTACTCCTGATTGGCTGAGAAAGTGGCGCGAGATTTTTAAGCCAATCACTGAGCGTAGTAATGCAAAATCAAAGCAAACGCAATTTACTTTCGACACTCAAGTGAAAACCGCTCTAAAACCTCAACAACTTTAGTGAACACTGTAAACGTTTATAACACCAACGGTCTTGAATATGTCTTTTAAGCTATATATGAAACGAATTCTGATTACTTTTTTGCTTAGCCCTTATAAAAGGGTTACGCTTCTTCTTTTATATTTACCTAAATAACTTAGTACTGGAAATTAAATAGCTAACGTTTCGACACCGTCATGGTATCGTTGTCAAGTAAGGAACAAAAAGTACATAAGATAATGTATTCTAGTTGTGTGTCAAATAGTTTCATGCAAAATAAAACGAGTAATGACGTAGTGTTCAAAATTAATAGCTAACGTTTCGACACCTTCATGGTAACATTGTCAAGTGGAAATTCAACAAATTTATTCAATAATACTCGTAACATTTGTCAGAAGATGTGGAGGGAGGGAAATAGTGATTGATTAGTATTACAGTACAGTGAAACCTCGATTTAGCGAAGTGCAAAGGGACTGGCGAAATTTGTTCGTTATATCGAGGGTTCGTTATATCGAAAACCTCGATATAACGAATTTGCAGAAAAACAACCAAGATGTTCGTTATATCGAGGTATAGTTAATAATTGTTTTTCACGCTGTGACGCTGCACTACCCAGCATTTAATGATCTGAACGACTGTCAAAAATAACCTTTGTGCTTTAATGTATAATATCCACATAGGTATGGACAAACATCTTTGAAGTTGTTTTTCTGTTAGGATTAAAGTATTTTCATCCTTATTGGTCGCTTCTACATCCATCTTTTGTCGCGTGGTAACTAAAATTCGTTATATCGGGGTACATTTTATGTTTGGGCTTCCGGATTGTGTTCGTTATAACGAGTATTTCGTTATATCGAGGTTCTGTTCCATACATTTTACTGTAAGTTTGGCCGGGCTGTAGAAAATCGTTCGTTATACCGAGGCTTCGTTATATAGAGGTTCGTTAAATCGAGGTTCCACTGTAGTTGGAAAATTACTCAATAGATACATTTAAGCCGCTGGGGGGGGGGGGGGGAGGCCGGGAATAGGCGGGGGATTTGACAGCAATTGTTTGCCCGTGGTGGGGACTTTTGACCGTTTTAATGGCCTTTCTTACAACATTTTATTGAAGTTAAGTGACTCTTTTGAACATCCACACATGCCCTGGGGTTGTGCATTTGATCAGAAAGTCTCAGCTAAGCTTAAATGCCCGGCCTATGCCCGCATTGATACGTGCATAATACATAAGGAAGTAACATTTTACCAAGCTTTACTTACAGTCTTACTGGATAATGAAACTCGAATACAGTTATAAAATCCTACAGATTGTTACCTGCCAAATACCGAATGCTTTTCATCCAAATGGCGACAAGAACGATACGTTATAAAGCTACAAGGTAAAAAAAAGGCGACATGAATGGTGGGAAATCACTTAAATATAAAGTGGGGAGGGAGGAGTGGGGGTTAGGAAGTAGGGCAGACCTGATCCTGCATACCCTACAGCCCACCTCGATAAAACACAAGACGAAGTAGACCCGTTTCCATGCACAGTCAAATCATCCGTAGGCGGACACCACTGGACACCCTTGTGACCATAAAAAATCTTATTTTGGAAAAGCTCACTGAAAAAATTAGTGTTACGTTCGTTTGTATTTGGTTTGTACCAACAACTCCAATAGGCGGGCACTAACTCATCTCTAGCTGAGGTTTAGCCATGCCATATCCCATTGAAAATTTCAGTCTCAATCTTTTTTCTTTGATCGAAGAACACAATACTCACAATTGCGATTTATTTGTATTTGCTCCTGAATTTGCCATACTTAGAATTCCTCTACCTGAAAACAAAGACAAATGAGTATCAAAACGTCGAAGTGTGGGAGGACAAACCGACAATAAATTCATGTTAGTCAAAATTAATAGCTATGAAGCAGAGAAATGCATCATTTGAAGAGAAATGTTTTGTTAAGTAAAATAAAGGCTTTGGTGTAGGGTGGAGATGCTATTTATCAAAAAAAAATGTTCTTATCCTTCCTACCTTGATGGATAAGATTCGGTTTAAACTGGTCCTTAAATGGCTCGCCCCAGGCAGATTCACCTCCTGCAAAAAAATACAAGAAAAAAACATGTTATACTACATGAGATTCTTTATCACGTAACATTCTCTTGCTATATACCTCTACTCCCGTTTGATCAATTCATCTTTGTCGTTTTTCCTTCTCGCTTTGATGGTCAGAACCAATGGGCATTTTCTTCCCTACTCCTGAGGGGGGAGGCAGAATTTAAAATCCTTTTAGGGGTAGGAAAAGCGATATTCCAGCTATTGATCTGTCATGCTTGCCCCTAACTCCAACCTTTCCAAGGACGAAAACTATGACCAATTTAGGGGTTATATAACAACAATAATTTCTTCATGTATCATTTTCGCAAATTTACTGACAACCTTAAAATTTGTTTATTCTGGTTAAAATAGCATTATATCAGCTAAATTGAAACAACAAAGAAATTTACTTTTACTACACATTAGGAAAATAGAAAAACCTGCATTAGACATTTACCTTGCCCAGTACCAGTAGGATCCCCTCCTTGAATCTGAAACAAAAATACACCAAGTAATTAAGAATATAAATATTTCCCTAGCTAAGTAGTGAGTTTAAATGGAATAAAAAAATTGAGAAAACGTGACTCATTCATTCAACAAATTTACATCCCACATACCCAAAAGATTCTGATTCACAAGTATGCTGATGAATTGCTTTATTTGCTTCTTTTAGCTATGAATGTTCTTCTCTCACAGACCCAACTTCTACTTTTACTTCAACCATGCTTCACATTTTATAAGTTAAGTTGTGTAGCAGTCTTAATACTCACCATAAAATTTCTGATTGATCTGTGAAAAACTAACAAGCAAATCAAAATTTATATTAGTTACATGCCACACTAGGCTAAGTAATGTTACCAAAAACAATTCAGAAACAACAAATGAGATATACAGTATTTTATAATTCACTTACTTGTGTTGTCGTAATAGCCAGTGCTACAGAGCTTTATAAAATTCTCACAAGTTTTTGTTACCTGAAAAATGAAAAATGAAAATGCTGGCAGATCTTCAATTTTTGTAAATTTATTTTAAGCTTTTGCCTAAAGTTTATCATTATTAGAATCTCTGAGCCAGAACAAACAGCCGGCCCCTTTTTGAAAAATTTGAAAAATAAAAAAAGGGGGGCCCCCCCCCTTACACCAACGTCAACAAAATTTCACCATTCGCCATGTTTTACTTAATCTTTACAAATATAAAAACTTAACTTATAAAACATTGTGGTTTGAATTGAAACATTGATTTTATTATTAAAGACTTCCATAATTTCGCCTGTGTAGAAACCTCTAAAGTTATTGTAACCCTATCGTGTAAAAAGTCTCCAAAATATGTAATTATTTGGATTTGCTCACCATTTCACAATGGAGTTCCAAGTTTAAGTCACCATGACTTGTTTGCAGTCTCACATAACCTTAAATAGAAAATACAAATAATAGTGAGTATTAGAAGTCATAAGGCAGTATGTTTAATTTGTTTCTTATCATATCATAATATGGATCAAATTTATTCAGAATAAAGAGCAAAATACATTATAGTTTTATTTTTAGAATACAGTAGCTGTATACCTTTCTTTTTAACTTCTCTGTATCTTACTGTATCCTGATCAACAATAGCTGAAACAAAAATCAATAATATTGATTGATAAAACAAAAGCTTAAGCTATAACACTGTAATCAAGTCATAAGCTACTAAATGCATGAGTTAGATGGCCAGGGCTGTCACTAATTTTTCAAGTAGGTGGGGAAATGAAAAATGTAGCCGGGGAAAAAGATTCTTCTAGTGTTGGCTGTTGAGGGGGGAGTGGGGTTTAGGAAACAACAAAATTGTTCCCAATCTGTATTGGTTTTTGCAATTTTTTTCACCACTGTAACCTACTACTTTCTCTTTCTCTACAGAATTCGACAAGACTCTGACAAGTTTTTGAAAGTTATCGTTTATTTCGGGATTTGAAACGGCCTGACTTGTGACTAGGGAAGTCTGGGAATGAGTGAAAATAACTCGACGAGGAAGACTGGGAATGAGTGAAAATAACTCGTGACAATTCTTATAATTGATGTATTTTTCGCTTTCTAATGTTTTGGTTTTGTATCAAAGTAGCCAGGGCTCAAAGTCGTTGTAGCCGGGGGAAATCCCCAGCCCCCCGCCCTTACTGACAGCCCTGGATGGCTGCACAAATGTAAAATCAACCAGCTAATCAATGGATGGACAGACAGACTGATGGAACGACTGACCTATAGATGCACTCAAGGACTGACAGATTGACAGACAAATGTACAAATGAATGAAGGCATAGGAATGAATGATAGAATATTTAAAAATAAATCAAAAAACAAGTGGATAATGCATTTTTTAAATGTCAGTCTGTTACTCAAGTTGTTGAGTATAAAAAAGGCAAATCAATTGGTTATGAATAAACTGAGAGAAATAATGAGCAGGTGACTGATTAAATTGCCAATCAGATTGCTGAGTAGAATAACAGACCATCTGATAACAGTCTGATGAGTTAAAGTGCACCTAACCCCCGAAACAATACTTTCAAAATTGATTGTACATGAGTTAGAGAGTTGAATGGTTAAATATTTCTTCATCTCAATGTTGCGTTTTTAAGGTTTATTTTTAAGGTTTATTTTTGAAGGTTTATTTTTCCAATATGTTAATGAGTATGACGTCTACCCAGTCTTCATTCAATATACAGATTTTGACTGGTTCACACAAGCAGTATTTAAAAAGTATTATTATAATACTCGCAATTTCCACAATTTTTATTGTAAATTTAGTGTCTGGTAATGGCGAGTAAACAATGATATAAGCAAAACAAGTATGCTTAAAAGCCTGGGTAGACGTCATACTCATTAACATATTGGAAAAATAAACCTTCATAACTTAAAAACGAACAATTTTGAAAGTATTGTTTCGGGGGTTAGGTGCACTTTAATGAATGATGTACATTTACCTGCTTCCTGTTGAGTGACAGGTACTTGAGCCGTTGATGTAAATGAACTAGCTACAGCACCAGTGGAATAATGAGCCTACGCAAATGGACAACAAAAATTATGTAATTAATTTTAACAACATAAAAACCAGCTCAGATTAAAATTGGTGCATTGTTTGCAATACTTTATGATAATATGTTTAGGCTAGGTCAGTTAATTGGTGCACCAGCAACGCAAAATCGTTCCCCTTCACACTCACCATTCCTATGTTGGCCATATTTTGCTCGAACCTTTGCATACACTGTGACACCACATCTTGATGTCACATGGTATTTTGGCCGCACAATTCAAATGCCACTTTTGAGGGCAAAAAAGTGCAACTTTCAACCCTTATAAAATCGCCAATATTTAACATAGAGTTCTAAAACTTTGGAGTTGTGCATTTCAAACAGTGAACTTTGTAATTATGTAAAAAAAACCTTCAAAGGCACTTTAAGTTGTAAATTAAAGCGTACGTGGCAAAACTGCAAAACAGGAGTAACCTACAATGGACATTGTGCAGGAAACTTACAGCATTCCTCTCTGTGAGTGACTCAGTTTTCTCTGCATTTTTCTTCTCCTTCAAAACAATTACATCAACATATTTCAGTCTTTAATATTATGATCACAAGCCAATAAAAAAATCAATCTAGAACTACAAACAGATGCAAAAGGCACAACGATTAACAACATAAGAGAAACTTACAGGTTCTTTGTAAGTTTTTTCCAGCTCACTTAGAATGCCAAGTGTGTCCTTATTGGCTCGGTTCAAATAGTACTTTGGATCTTTCTTCGCTTTCTCTTCCTCTAAAGAAAAAGTACAGTTATAGTAATCGGTAAGTGACACAGGCTGGAGGGCCATCGGACACAAGTTTTACATTATTACATTAACTATATATTTATGTTATTTTGCATTGCACACTGACCTTCATTAACTACTTTTAAGTTGTTCTTCAGATGATGGAAATTAGCCAGGTTGAACTTGTCAAGGCTTGTTGGATCCTGTTAGGAGACACATCAAAATTAAAAAAAAAAAAAAATCAAACAAAGCATGTAAAACTCTTGTCAGACCAACATCTATAAAGTTAACAACCCAACAAAATTGTACTTATTAATTTATAACAAGTTAAAAGTTAACCAATAAGTATTTCATTTAAATCATTATGACTTGTATTTATTACTTTAAACTGACACTTACGTGCTGCCTTTGTAACAACACCTGCAAATGGTTAGACATTCTAGTCTTCTCGATAAGGACGTAGCCCCCCTCTTCTGCATCTTCAGTGTATATGGTCAGCAGGGGACGTTAAAAAACCCACACACTAATTGTAAAGAGTAGGGCACAAAGTTCCTGGTGTTGTGGTCTGTTCTATCCACATGTTTCTCTGGGTTGGGTGGTGGGGAGAGATCATACACATAGAGGGATAGCGGCTGCCCAAGTTGCCTGATATGCTGATGTCCGGTCTCATCCCATAATTCTAATTGTGAAGCGCATTGACCTTTGTAAATGCGCTATATATCATTAATTTTATCATTCATTCATTATCCAACTCTGCTTCGTCATCGTGGAGTACAAATAACATACATTACAAGCATGATATCTCACAATATTAATTATTTGTACTCCACAAGACCGGCTTTAACAATACTTGTACTCCACAAGACCAGTTAACAAAACCGCTGTACATTTCTAGTTCACTCGTCAGTGACAGTTGTAAGACTCGTAAAAATATACAGCAATACTACACACTAATTAAAATGTCTAATAAGATACATGATTTATTCAACAAGTCACATACCTGTATAGTTATTATGTCTTTTCGTGTAAATGGTTCATCTGTGAGGAGATCTTTGAAGTTCTTTGCTTTTAAGTTTAACTGTTCCACTGCCTGAAATCAGAAAAAAAAACCTCTTCACTGAAAATATTTTTTAGAGACAGCGTTACATAGTAGGGACTTTAAGATACCTGGACGGCTGACTTTGAGGACGGTAGAATTTCGCGAGGAGCACTGGGCCGATGTCGACGTTCTTGGTGGGAACTTCCAACGTTAAGAGCCGGCGTGTGTGAACGGAGGACGGCTTCGTTAGTGGATCAATAATTCATTAGCCCAAAACATGCGAAGAAAAACATTTGGCGCTTCTAGCCCAAAGTCTGGGACCAGAAAGCACTATTTTCATTCACAGGGTACAAATTCCAAGTGAAATTTTTGTAGAAACACAAGCAAGAAAGTTCATAATTTCACGCACGTGGCTTCTCCATCAGCGTTTATGCAAAGCACAGCAAATATATTCGCAACCACAAATAAAACTTGACTTCTTAACTTTTTATCACTACCAAACTAAGAATACCATAAAGGACCACCTAACAAAGTAACAGAATTAAAAGAGAATAAGACTTTTAAACGTAATTATACAAAAAGCACTCGCGTTCACTGGTGGACGGCAAAACTCTACTTCTCACGTCCTCGACAACAGCTGGACGGAGCTGGACGGCAATGTGCGTGGAGCGAGCATGATGCGCAATATAGGCTACACGCGAAAAATTACTTCCGGTCAGCCGTCCTCAAGGTCAGCCGTCCAGGTATCTTAAAGTCCCTAGTGACTCAGCAGTGAGACAAAATGGAGTCTAATATTAATTAAATATTATAACAATCTTCTCATAAAAAATCCTTGATCATTCTTTTGTTCTTCTTCTTGATTTACTAAATTATATATTAACTATACATTACTGGCCAGGGCCCGGTTGTTCAAAGCACGATTAAGCTAATCCAGGATTAGCGTGAAATTTGGTTCCAATTTTTTAACATTTCTTTGAGGCTTTCTGTTTATATTATCTCTCCCCCAGTTTTGACGTGGACCAATCTCAAACTTCACAAAACATTAGCTATGGAAAACCCTTCTTGACAAGAGAAATTAAAACCTCGATCATCTTTTAATCCTGGGTTAGCGTTAATCGCCTTTCAAACAACCCGGCTCAGGAACTAAACAAATTCATGACTTACATCATAAGCGAAGACATTTCCAGTTGTTTTAACAGCCACAATGTGTGAGTTATTATTGAAGACTTTGAAGGTTACAGGGCAGTGGAATTGGTCTGTAAAAGAGATAAATTGGCAACAATAATGCCGACCTGTAATCTTTAGTACTTTCTTTAATCAGTATACCCAAAATTTTATATTAACATACTGTACATCAATTAGTTGACTTACCCTCAGCATTCTTGTGAAAATTCAGCTTTACAAGCTCTTTGGCCTGCAGAGGCTATCAAAAAGAGTACAACTATTTATTACATTTTTGTGTTATTTACTATTTTCCTGCTATGTGTATTTATGTATATATTTCATTCTTTGTTTTTTTGTTTGTTTGCTCATTCATTTATTTACATACCTCTCCTGTGACTGGATTTTTGCCATACTTCTTGAGATAAGGAACAATGTTTCTGTAAATGGGAGAAAAGTATAAACACTCAACTGCTAATAAAAAAACAGTAAAAAAATAGTCATTTACACTGCCAGTTCTTTCTCATCAGCATGGAAAAAAAGTCAAAGAGATGGAGTAACTTACAGCAAATCAAATATGACACCATCTTTGGTGCAGAGTGGATGTTCAAATGGCTGCATAGAAAGGCTGTAAAACAAAACAAAAAAATAAAATTAAGGATTGGAAAAAGAATCATTAGACAAATTACAAAACTTGAAAACTTGCCACTTCCTTTTTAGGCAGAGAAATGCAATATGAATTACACAGTGTTCTCCCTAGGTATTTAAGGTCTGGCGGGCCGCCTAGCTTGATTTACAGGAAAGTCGTTGCCATCTGGCTTAAAATTGTATTTTAAACACAACGTTAACTTACTGTTTGAGATTCTATCCATAAGCAAAGACGACATCACTTTTTTTTCTGTGTTTTCTCACCTCTAATATCATTATTAAAGTGATTTACCCTTGAGTTAATATGTCAAGCCTGTGAGTGTGATGTATTCGTTTCCTTGAACAGCAGCTACAGGAACACAACAGCACTTCAAGTTGCTGTACATGTAATACTAAACGAAATTCTCGCGTTTTTGGAAAGAACGGTGAAGTCAGCCTACTCGGGTTGCCCAGAACAGAATCTAAAAGCTTTTCATCAAAGCAAAATTAGTTAATTTTTTATTCTGGAAAAGAAACAGAAAATGATAGTAACGTGGGGGAACAACTTTCGCAAATTTGAGCGTATCAGGTTTTGACATTTGAAAACCACGGTCCAAATACCTCACAATGTATATCATTTCCAAGAACAAAGTTGTATGTCAATTAAAAGTTTGGAAGTTTGAAAACAAACCTGCAACAATAAAATGGTAATCTTCTGAAGCTTGCTTTCGCAGGAACATCTTAAAGTTAAAACAGTGAAAAATAATATTAGGTTGAGACCTTACATGTAATCTAGCCTTAGGTTACATAGATTACATACTACAGTCAAAGCTCTTGTAAGTAACCACGTCAGAAAATTTAAAAAAGGTGGTCGTAACTACATGTAGAGCTTGTCGTTTTCAAGAATGATCTCCCATAAGTGACCACACTATAAAACAAAAGAAAGCTTTCTACCTCAGTATGGGGTAACACTCTTTCTCCAGCCGTAAATCATCTTGAACTTTTAATCCGAAATGTTTATCAGTGGACATTATTACGCAATGTTAGGTATATTATGGCAAATGTGGTCAAGTATTGTATACTTTTTTTAAGTGCTCACTAATTCAAATCAGAATCAAAGTCACTTATGAAAGATTAAATACAATGAAAAAAACATTTGTTTATTTCTAAAGGTGGTTGCAGTTGCTTATGAGAGCTTTAAATTAGTAGCTAGAGCTGGTTGCTCGTGAGAGTGATTGCAAGGAGAGCTTCAACTGTTTACATTTATTTACTGAAATATTTATAACAACAATAATAACAATAATAATAATAGTAAGAGTGATTTCATTTAACCCGTGAAACAATATCTACCAGTTTGTGCGTAATAGTCAAAAGGAAACAAAAGAAAACAATAGAATTTGTGTGTAATAGTATCTAAAAGTTTAATAACTATTTCACGGGTTTACTGAAATCACTCTAACAATAATAGTTTAATAATAATAATAATAATACATAATATTTTAAGAGGAGGTCTCCAATCACCTAGGGGTGGTTTTCAGGAGTGTCCTCTGAGAAAGTAAAATGTTAAACCTTAAAATACATTAAAATCTAAAATACAATAAAAGGACAAAACCTATGCAGTACACTAACTAAGATTAAAAATAGGGCCCCAATGGGTCCATGTGTTTTGCTGCTAGAGCAAAGTCTTAGGGAACATGTTGATGAAAGACAAGTGAGTCGAGATTGAAATCCAACGTCTTTTATTGTCTGTCACTTGTGTGCAGGTTAATAATTGCACTATATTGTAGTCACTTTGTGTTAATTCAATCCTGATAATTTTACTGATCAATGTTATGTTGAAATCAAAGACAGCAAACATAATTTAATTACTAGTAAGTTAACGTAATGTCTGACATGATTGTCTCTTTGATAAAAAACAGTAACTCTTAACATTATAAAAAAATCTCAATGAACTCAATGTGATTCTTTTAGTGGCGTTATCTCACTGGTTACGGTTAGTTGTATTTGGAATCATTGTCACAATGGTAGCGTTTTAACAACAACGAAAAAGACAGAATCTATTGACCTTATAAGAACTCAATGTGATATATTTATTAGTGACAAGACAGTGGTTCTTTAACCACTTTCACCCAAATTAAACACTGGAACAACTAACTCTTAACAAACTTGTTGTGTCACCCTGAGTTAAATATGCAAAATTCAGAAATTATAAATAATCGCACGCGCACCGGCGTACAACAACAGAAAGACGGCGTTGAACGTAACGCAAAGGGGACTCTGTAAAGTGCGGATACGGACGGCGGATGCGGACGGCGGACGGCGGATGGCGGATGGCAAAAAAAAAATTCAATAAATAAAATAAAATTCAAAAAAATAAAAAAATAAAAAATAATTAAAATTCTTTTTTCTCAAAGGGTTCTTCTGATTGGTTCACAGCACGGGCAAGGTTCTCCTATCTCTTCCCACAGGCCACGGTAACGCTTTCGTGAGTTTCATTTCGCGGCGAGACGAACGAACCCATGACAGTTTTGCTCTCCAAAATCGATGTAGTTGCTCACAAACCGATTTTTGAAAGGGAAAATAAGCAGTGGAATTGAAGGCCTTGAAGTTCTCCAAAAGGCGAGTATTCATTCTCCATATTGACAAAGTGAAGTTATAGTTTTATGACCGTGGTTTGTCAATCGTTGTTTGTGTATTCGCACTGATTTCACGCCATTGCCTTTTCTCACGTGTAAAACATTCAAGTTTGTCTAGACAAACTGTCGCGTTTTACAAGTAAACCATTCAACGTGGGTGTCGGTAAAACGGCCGAGGTTGGGGTCAATTTTTTAATTGACTGATTCACTGCCGGAAAAATTCACAGAAAAAAATATAAAGTTTATATTAGCGTGTGGGTCACTTGAATGTTTTACACGTGAGAAAACGCAAAAAAAAGTTTGCCTTTCACGGTCGCTCCAAAAATGAAAATGGTAGTATATATATTTATTTGCAGGCTGGGATTTGTATTTAACGAGTCAAAAACGTCAATGTTGATTTCCACAGTATTTTGTTTTGATAAATAGTTTGCAAAGGGAAACTTGAATGAAGCTGAAATAAGCTTATGTACTTCAGTCGCCTGCACAAGGCACAATATTCCGAGAATTAATTTGACTGTTTTTAAATAAAGCATCTCATTTTCTTGAATGGCGATAAGTAGTATTCGAGTTTGGAGAAAAGTAGCAGAGAAGCAAGGCGTTTGAAAGGATAAATCGAGTCTGTAAAGCGCCGACTTGCAGTTAACCGCAATGGCGTGAAATCAGTGCGAATACACAAACAACGATTGACAAACCATGGTCATAAAACGGTATAACTTCACTTTGTCAATATGGAGAATGAATACTCGCCTTTTGGAGAACTTCAAGGCCTTCAATTCCACTGCTTATTTTCCCTTTCAAAAATCGGTTTGTGAGCAACTACATCGATTTTGGAGAGCAAAACTGTCATGGGTTCGTTCGTCTCGCCGCGAAATGAAACTCACGAAAGCGTTACCGTGGCCTGTGGGAAGAGATAGGAGAACCTTGCCCGTGCTGTGAACCAATCAGAAGAACCCTTTGAGAAAAAAGAATTTTAATTATTTTTTATTTTTTTATTTTATTTTTTGAATTTTTTTTTTGCCATCCGCCGTCCGTCGTCCGCCGTCCGCCGTCCGCATCCGCCGTCCGTATCCGCACTTTACAGAGTCCCAACGCAAAGTTCATTTTGAAAGCGAAAGTTTACAAATAATTATTATCATTCGTCAGTCATCCCTTCACGCATGAACACTCGTCGAATTTCAGTGTCTTCACAACAAGATCGGAAGATCGATAAGGACCAATTTTTGATTCTGCGAAAGTTCGTTTTCTTAAAGTTTTAGAAATTTGTGAAGTTGGAGGATTCACTGAGGACTGCGTAGCCGAAGATGCAGTGGCTCGCTGGACATCAAATTCTATTTTTCACGGCGTTTAATTAATCTTCACAAAATAAACATGTGGCGCCAGCGCGTCTGGCAGTCAAAAATTCATTTTTCAAAAAACTTTCCCTTTCCAGCTATTTTAGCGGGGCTTATACTATAGTACCTACCTGTCAGTCGTAGAAAAGCTGAAATTTAAGGATGAACTGTTTATTAAATGAAGACCGTATTATTTTTTAATAACTAGTAAACAAACTGGTCGCCACGCATTTAAACACGAACTGACGAATGTTGCATCTGATGCAGTGAATCTGGTGAATGAGAACTTCCTTTAATATTTCTTTGTTTTCGACGGTGTGCACCACTGAATAAGTTTCTTTCCCATTGTGATGTTACTAGTATTAATTCGTTTCTAGCTGTCTTTTATATAGCTCGAATACAGCTACAATTAGCGGTGCAGCCTACCAGCATGGTATATTCCTTTCCAGCTGTCTTTGCGTGACAAGTTACACGTTCATACATTTTATTTTAAAATATGAAGTTCAGAGTTAATACAGTACTAGTATGCTGTAGACAGTGTAGACAAGGTGAGGGTAAGTTTATTTTCAAAGCGAAAGTTTACAAACTGTGCACTAACCGGTCCTTTGGAGAAAATATTTATGACCTTCGGCGAGGTTCCAAGTCTTCGCTCTTTTCGTAAATGATGAAAACTGCAGAATAATTTTCTCATAAAACTGGAGTGGTCGCGCCACAGTTTGTTTTCTTTCCCAATGCGATATACTTTTAAATCGGTTTTCTGTTTTCCAACGTGTCCAACGTGGTTTGCGTTCGAATACTTTGGCCCGTAACTTCGAATGCGATCAGCGCTACGGTTCATTGGTTTCGATTTTGTTTGTTCATGGATTTGATTGACATCGGTAGTTCAGATTTCTCCTCTGTTACGGCACTTACACCTTACGGCACTTACGGCACAAACTTCAGCTCTCAATGTGTTTTGCTTGCAGCCATTGCGGCTGCAGCAAAACACAAAAACTAGAACAAGAATTAAAATACTACTAACTAAGGTTAAAAATGATTTAATAAAAACTGTTTCAGTTTGTATTTAAAAATAGTTTTTGGTATCAGTTTCTTTAAAGCACTTGGTAGTGTGGTCCAGTCATTAATGGCTTTAAAATATGTTTTTCTTTTTCCTTATTCCGTTCTTGGCCTACTGACTTTGGGCATGTAACCATTGCAGGTATTATAACCACATTGAATTGTTGGTTCATGGTGGATCTGAAAACACCAAAATGTTGGGGGATGCTACCTTTCATTACATCTTGAATAATAAATGATGATGATGATGATGATGATGATATGATATGGGTGCTTATATAGCGCATTTACAAAGCTCGTGATCAATGCGCTTCACAATTCGAATCTATGGGATGAAACCGGACATCAGCATATAAGGCGCCTATGGCCCATGTATATGATCTCACCCCACCACCCAACCCATGGAATAGAATAGACCACATCACCAGGAACTTCATGCCCTACTCTTTGCGATGAGTGTGTGGGTTCTTTAACGTCCCCTGCTGATTATAACACTGAAGATGCAAGAGACGGGGCCTACGGTTTATCGTCCTTATCCGAGAAGAGTAGAATGTTTAACCATTTGCAGATGTAATTACAAAGGCAGCACATTCTCCTCAGTTATTTTTAGACCCTGAGTCAGGGCTTGAGACTAACTTTTTAACTCACTGGTTTACTGGCTAGTGACATGTCAGATTCTACTAGCCAAAAGTAATTTTTCACTAGCCAGGTATATTGATTTCTATAAAGAACAGTTGACTTTTCCGAGTTTTTCACTAACCAAATGGCTAGTAGGAATGCTAAACCTGGTAGCCAAAACCTAAATTTTAGTAGCCTTTGGCTAGTTGGCTACCGTTAGTCTCAAGCCCTGCTGTATTTAAAATCCCACTGTATACCTAAATACCTATACCTAAAAACCCTGGCCGACCCTGTCAAATACTTGATGCTGTTTAAAGCATAACTTTGTTCTGTCTGCTGTGTAACCAGGGAAGTCGTAAAGTAGGAGGAGATACCCTTCACCACTTACCGCCTTTACCCCAGGCCCCAGAATATTAGAGTAGCTGTTTGTTTGGACGATATCATGCTACACATTTGATATAGTTATACTCATCAGTGTTCATACTTTCTGATTTCTTCTTTTGGCTACCTGTGGCCAAATATAAACAGTACACTTACCAGCTTTCTTTCCACCCCATTCATCTCTCCACTCCTTGTTCGTCAAATATCTTTAAGGCAAACCACGAAAAAGTGAAAAGAAATAATACAAGAACCTTTTACTTCCAAATTTGTAAATATTTGTATTCTGACAGCTTTATATTCTCTCAACTTCATTGTTGAAACGACGGACGGTCGATACACAAATTACTTAACATTTTAAACTAACAAGAGTAAAAATACCTATTCAAGGCATTAAGCTTACAATTTGTCTTTCTGGTGCTGTTTCTTTCCCATTTCTACGATCTTTCCCTGGCGAGTTTCATAAAATTACCAGTTCCAGAACATTTAGTTGACCCCAGTACAAGTTACCAGCGGACAGGCATGTAGCAGAAATCACGTCACTTATGCTAAAATGAAAATCACACTTGATTAGAGCCCAGGTTCTTCTCTTCGGTTATCGAAAAGGAAGCCATCGCCATGAGTGGAATTACCAGTGAATTTCTCCAAGAAAAACTTCAAAAGGAGTTCAACCCCATTCATTTGGTAAGAGCAGCATATATGTTATCCTAAGTTTGTACAATATACACACATAAATGTCATTTGCCGATCTGGATTTTTAAGATATTGAAAAATATGGCATGCGTGCATGTTGTTATCCTGTGAACATGCTGGCATCATTCACATTGACATGCTCGAAGTAGAAGACAGTCAAGATTCATATCTGTATGTTTCACAGTTTTCTACTCAGATCTGTAGGTCTTGATAAATACGTTTGTAAGAATATTCCAAAATTTCACATTCAAATGACTAGTAGGTCACATCAGATGACATTCAGATGACCTCAGGGGGGGGGACTCCCATATTAAAGGGACGGGGATGCTCGTCGGAAACTTTGAAAAGAACCCCTAAAAGAGACCAATCTGGGCGTGGCTCAAGCTATTTTAGACCCCTAAAAGATACCAAAATTCTGAGAAAAAGAACTTATATTTGTATATTTCATCGTGTGCAACCCTAAATGAGACCCTGATGGCTAAAAATATTGTTATTTTCTTGCATTTTCCCCAGAACACCCTAAGCGAGACCCAAAGTTCGAAATGTATACCCCTAAGCGAGACGACGAGCATCCCCGTCACTCTCATATGGGAGTCCCCCCCCCCCCGGGTCAGATGACCAACATATTATGTACAGTCGAGTCCCCACTATATATAACGGAAACCTTCGGGACCACAACTTTGCATCCGTAATTTATTTATCAAATTTAATTAACTTTTGACTCACCACAACTTTTTTCTAATCAAAATAGGAGGTGGTTGACCTGTCAGATGGCTGTGGAGGAAAGTTCTCAGTAGTTATTGTTTCTGACAGATTTGAAGGAAAACCACTGTTAGCCCAGCACAGAATGGTGAATGACTGTTTGGTTGAAGAACTCAAGACTATTCATGCATTAACTATGAAAACAATGAAACCCGCACAGTGGGAGAAACAGAAGGCAACATGAAGACTATCAAGAAGTAGTTTGGATTTATGCAACTGGAAGGGGATGGTGAGGAGGGCCTGACATGAGAAATGGGGAGGAGCGAATGCAACGAAACAGACTAGAGTGGTGCGAGGGAGTCGCTCCGCGGAAGGAGGGGAGAGCACCCCGACCGGAGGGAGGGGAGACACAGACAGAGGGCAACACCAATTAACACCGACCGCTCCAAACGGAGCTTGGGCTACCTGTGGATGGTGTTGTGTTGTGAAACTAAGACAAAGTGCTGAAGTATGTTGTATTGTCATGGTATGGTCAGTTATGGTAGAAATGGAACATTGCGAATTCAAACTATTTAACAACTGTGTGTTGTAAAATACATCGTGTAACTTATTGTGTTATTCAACTTAGAAATTTTTTGAAGAATGGCATTTAGTGAACAAGTATAGTTGATGTAGTGATTTTTTAGAAGATTTGTTATAAAAAATTATTTTGGCATTGACTGTAAAATCAGAAATCACGAAAAATGTAGGAATAATAAAGCAAATAGAAATTACAGTTTGTGGGTAATCATTTGAGATATAATGTCATTATATTTTATTGAAGCCCACCAATGTAATTTTTTCACTCCAGTGCCAAAAACAGAGGTAGATATACAGTTAATGGCTTTCAGATACCTAAAGCAGCATGTGTCGCATTGAACATGCACAAGCAAACGTCTTTTCACTGTCTTTTGTTTTTCTGTGTTCAGCCTTTCTCTATTCCCACCCACCCTTCTTCATGTGCCACCGAGTTTGTTCACAAGCCGCTTCCCTGTTGGGCCCCTTATAGCCTCCTTTGCAGACGCTCTTTTGGGCTTAAAACACGTGAAGTGCCCAAAGAACGTCTACGAAGGAGGCTAGGCCCCTTATAATCTGCGCTAAATCTATTTTTCTACACTCGTGACGTACAGATGTAAGTCAAAGATAGAGTTACAGCGGCCCAAAGGGTGACCACTCACATTCTCGAGATTAATCCTCAAAAGCGTGGAAGCTGCAGGACCTGATTGGATAGAGAGATGGAAATAAAAGTGGTCACACGGGCGCGCTGAATAGGAGCACAGAAAAATGACTCCCGATCACAAGGTTCCTCCCACTACATGCGCCAGCAGTATGACGTCACAAGAGTGAGAATATTCAGGCGGTTTGTTGGTCCACGAGACCACAAGTCGACATTTGGTTTACGCCAAATTTAAAAGTATTTCCTTTCCTTTCTTTAATCGAAAACCGACTTAATTTGCAAGCAGATGTTATTTGTATATATTTTCAAAACTGAATACAATGACATCTTTACTTCATGATCATCTAATCTGCGAAAAAATGATTGTCATGACAACGAACGCCAGAGTCTGCGTCCTTAGTGCTGACCGGATGAAAATCGGGCAATGCGGATCGGATTAACATTGATCTTTAACCTTTGATTCCCCGGAGTGATCAACCTCTTTTTGCTCTCAACAAATCAATACATTGTCAAGAAGACAGTTGATAAGAATAAAGAGAATAATCGACTAGGAGATATTGTCTGGTGTACAAGGAAATTCTCCGTACAATCGACCATTAGGAGAAATATATTTCGATTGGGAATTAGAATTGATATTTTAAACTTGTGACTGGCTTTTAATCGAAGGCCACAATTTTGAACAATAAATCTTAAAAAGGGATAGCCTTTGAAAACTTTTGCCTGAAGAAAGAAAATATATCACAATTTTTCTACAATTAACATGATTAATGACAACATGTACTCGCGTACTCTTAAAATGAAGCCGCGATTTGAAAACAGACGCGAACTGACGCATATTTCTTCATTAGATTTGTGATTTAAATATAATAAAGCACTAATGTTTCCACTATCTGCCCAATCATATCAGAGAGATGTTGTAAATTGAGCGGACGCTAAGAGTCATTTGGCATAAATTTTGTCGGTGTTCACCTGTTTCGATCATCGGGTTTGTCTGCCGAAAATCATCTAAGTATATTATTGATTTTTTTTTCGCCGCTGTCAAACATGACCGGAGAAACATCAGAATTTTCGCTTCGTAAAAAACGAACGTGTTCACAAAAAACGGGCTAAGATCGGTGATCTCTCTCGAAGTTACCAGAACAGTATGGAAAGCTTACGGCTTAGAGAACGCCAGAGGTAAACACGAGGTTTATTGGCTTGATTCGAATGCAAAATCATCATTGGTTGATGGGAGTGTCACATTGTTTGATTCAAGTCGCGCTGTTCTCATTTCATATTATCTCACGTTCGCAGGATTTTGGATTTGCCTCGAGACTCGACTGGCCACAAAGACCCGTCTTTGTAAGTACAATTGAAGATTTACACAATTTTTTCCATAATATCTAGCAATAACAACAAACTTATTCAAAACTTAGCCTTAGTTTAAGCTGGGCGTGTATTTGGAATATTTTTTTTTCGCGGGAATGACGAATTCGAAATGGCAGGTGTTGCATGTGAAGCATTTAAATTTTAAGAATCACGTCCTTCGCTCTTTGCAACGGTATTTATGAAAAATTTACCATTCCAGAATGGTTTTTAAAACAATACAAAATGTCTTTACTCGATGAAGAGTGCTTGGCGTATATTTGCGCCCTCGATTTGAAAAGCTTTCAACGACCAACATATAGACAATCATTGAAACCATATTTTTAGTGCATTATTCGACGAGCTTTTATCTGTTCTTAGTACAATGAACATCATACAAGCCGCTTTTAAGCTAAATCCTCTATGCTTGAGGACCATATTGTGCTGAAAAATCGCTTATCAAACTTTTTTGTAGTATTTTTTTCGCCCCAGCGTCTATTGTAGTAATCGTATGTTATTTGTTTTTATCGTTCCATCATTCTGTGGTCTTTATATTTCGGGGAAGATTTTTCTGATAATTATGGAACTTATATCTCTTCGGTTGCCAAAACACTGCAACATGATGTAGTAGTCCATTTCTCAATATATTTCAAGTAGTTACGTATGTTATATGTTGCTTAGCGATTTTGAAGCTCGTTTACTGTAAATTTATTGGCGATTTTTTTCTCAGTTATTTTGAAAAAAATGTTGATAGGGAAAAAAATATTTTTGTACTGTATTTTCACAATATATGATTGTACCGGAAAAAAACATTGTAAGTTTGCGATGTAAGATCCTTAAATTCGCTCTGCATGAGTTTTATAGAATTCCCACCTCAATAAAGATTACGTGATGCTTTTTCAAAGGTGAACTCGTCGAGAAACCTGTTTTGTTAGTTTCCTTTGAATGTATTTGTTTTTCACTGATGTTTTTAAACTACAACTTATTCCTTTACATATATTTACTTGATCGGAGCCAGTAAACTCTGATTTCTGTGACGAAATTGTCATTTTGTAACTGAGACTTTCTGAAGTTTGTTTCAAATTCCAATATTCTAGGCATCTGTACAAACAAACCTAAGGCGTATGATCGATCAATCTGAGCAATTCATCAATGAATGTGTCGCCGACCATAGATCTTTTAGCAGCACTGCAGCCCTATGCTAGCTAAAAAAGGTAATCTTTAAAACTTATGAAAATTATCTAAATAATATTAGAACCTTTAGTAAGAAGTGCTAAGCAGCAAAATTAACCGGTTGGGAAATCTATGAGTACAAGATAATTGGTAACAGCCCCTCCCAGCTAGGAACAAATCATGACATTTTTATTATTTTTAACAACCTTCGCAGAATACTTACATTTCTGAGTACTTATACGACAAGGTTACTCAACGAGGAAATTACAATAAAGAAAAGGCCTTATAGAGTTCATGTCTTGGCACTGAAATTGTGTATGCTTCGTTTTTTAGTCAGCGCTAAAAGGGGTACATTTCAAATACAATACGATTTTAAATTGAGCTATCAACAATTCAGTGGAAAATTGCAGAATAACAGATTTCGAAAGCCGGGCGTTTGAATTGAGATGAAACTATGTGACTAGCTAAAACATATTCACCCAACAAAACTTTTTAACTCAAAAGTTGTCTTATAGTTAAACTACTGGCGTACAGAAAACCAGGTTCCAGTTGACTCGGACTGGTCTGAACCGAAAAACAATCAAAGTTGGAGTTTTTGTTTATATTTATAACAATTTCAACACTGCTAGACCTTTTGGTAAAAGTTTTGCATTGCGGTCTGCATGAGATGGTCCTAAACTTTTTCTATGAAATGATGAAGTTTATTACCACAAGGGGTCCAGAAAACTCTTCGTAGAGATTTCGTGCGATCAAACGAAACAGTATTATATACGTTAAGAGTTCTTTAACGCTTTCCTTTGTCTTATGTTTTCCTATTAGTCACGTCCGGAAGAAATTACGTGAAATTAGAATCTTAGAATCAGCCGGAACATCTATGCCTTTATTTTTAAATTGAAGCCTTTGTTCGTTTTCCGATGGTTTGCTTCGAAAGAACAAGTTGCTTGCATTATGTGAACAAAATGTTTTGACTCTTTCGCGTAATTTTGAGCTCGATCGAGTGAAATTCGTGCAGCAACTGAAATCAAATGTTTTGTTGCTAAGCACCAAAAGAAATTTCGGGATCGTTACATTTGAACATGAATAATGAATGAATTAGTAGAAAAGTTTCAATTAACGCTCAAGTCATCGATTGCTCTCTGAAAATCAGTGAACTTACATGAAAAAAAAAATGAATTTTTTATTCTTCGGCAAAGTAATACCCCCTACGTTTTTTAAACAGAATACCTTTTTAAGGCGAAAACTTTAACAGAAGTCTCGATCGAGACAGTTCAATCGCTAATGCTTTTTAATTTCCATTTCATGCTTTTTATTACGTTTCCTTAGTGACTTCATCAAAAACTCTTAAAACAGGTACATCCGCTTTACATACTGAGTTTCAATTCCCTAATGAAATGCGTTTAAGAAAATACTTCAGTGACAAATAAGCTATGCAAGGGATTCAGCCGAGACTGACACTCCGACAGTGCAACCCGATCTTGCCTTTTAATTATTTCATGGCAGGTGAAATTTTTTATTTTATTGTAATAGCTATCGGCGAATACAAAGGTTCAATTTATTTCATTTCCTACGGCTAACAATGATGTCTCTTTCAACTTCGCGTTAATATAAGGAGTACGTTTGACGTCTCGTGGATGGCGTCGGAACTAGCGTCGATTTTGGGGATACTGAAAATTTGAGTTACCGCAAATGAAAAAAGCGACATTGTTACATGTTTTGTGACCGGCATATTGAAAGGTCTATAACCGGACAATGGGCAACTCATTTCAGTAGCAATAAGCAATTTACAAATTTCTTTTTGGATCTTAAGAAACCCCTAGAGACTTGTTAAAAGTTTAGTAGTGATACCACTCGAAAAATTACACTAGAAAGGATAAAGGATCGATAATGCAGGCAAATGGAGACTGAAGACAGTAAACTCACACTGAAATTGATTTATCAGTTTCATCAGCTTCCATGGGAACAAAGTGTTTTCATGCTTGGAGACTGACAAATGTTTTGCATTATAAAGACAAGCTGCTACCACTACTTACTGTATCTATAAGTGGTTTTACCGATCTGCGGATAATGGCAGCTGAATGCCAAAATGCCAAACTGGTCGGCACTTGTGTCGAGAAAAAAAGACTTACTATTTTCGCTACATTCCGTAGCATGTGTTCTCTAGTAGTTTGTAAAACTATTAAAACATAGAGGTATTGTCGGTAGGCCAATGAAAATGAGCGTAGTTCTGATCTAAGCCGCTCTCAGTGGTATATTAAACCAATGCTGGTCAATGACGAAACTGCCAGACAGATTATTAATAATACAGTATTAATTATTATCAGCGAAACCATGTACCAACTTAGAAGACTGTCATGTAGACTTACTTTTTGTATCTTCGGACCTCAGTTACAGAAAATTATTATGGCTCCTGGTTTTGTCAGTTACAGAAAACTGCGAGGAACCTTAAACTGATAAGTTTTGTCAGGAGCATAGGCTCTGGTTTTGTCAGAAGTTCATAATTCAAGATTATAAACTTCTGGTTTTGTTTGTCAATAAATACGTAGCCAAACGACGGGGAAACACTGCGGCATTTAGCAGTGTTGCCTGGTCAAAAAATAAACGCAAAATATATCTGGAAAAATACTCCAGCTTCCTTTTTGACTATAGTTGTTTTCCTTTAAAAAAAACTTAAAAAAGTAGATATCATGCCGTGTGTAGGTTAAGTGTAGGTTGCACTGCGGTGACAGCCTAGTTTCCAGTCCCTTATTTCGTTTAGCATCAGCAAGGAGATGGGATCAAGTGAATTTTAATAAAAATATGGATACCACAAGACTCCGCGACTTCTAGTTGTTAGGTGGCGGGTTTTTGTCTGCCCTGGCGAGGATTTTATTGAATCTCTGGCAAACATCAAGATTTAAGTGGGTCTGTTTTAGAGGCAAAGGTGTTATTCCGACATTCAGAGAACTATCTGAAGAGATCACGGCTGATGTAAGCAACACCTGAACTGGCTTTAAAGTGCTACTATGATCAATTTTGATCTTCATATTTTTACATTGTCGAAACAATTAGACTCACTCACCGCCAACAATCCAACGAACATCAGAAGTCGTGAAAACAATCCAGAGAAACGGCCGCCAGACAACCCTCCAAGGCTGGGCGAATAGGGAGAAAATGACGTCATCAAGGCAAAAACCTCACGGGGAAAGAAAACAATCAGGAAGCACGAAAAACAAGCCCAAAGTGTCGTATTTGATCGTAGTAGCACTTAAAAAGGGAGTTGCTTCTTATCAAAAGATTTATCAAAGAAATCAAGCCTCGGTATCTTGTTTTTAATTTGCTGATTTGTCCGACGTTTCTTCATATTCTCTTGGTAATAACCAGGGCACGCAGAATAAGACCTCGGAAGCCTTTATTTGATTTGTAAAGGCTACACTGTAGCCTTGATTCAGCGCCTTTTTTCTGAGCTGTCCGAGCTATTCGTACATCGCCATTGGTTATACAGTTAATAAATCTTAAAAAAATTTATAAGGGGTTTTTTTTTTTTTGGGGGGGGGGGGGGGGGAAAAAAAAATAAAAAAATTTTTTGGGGGGGGGAAAAAAAAAAAAAAATAATGTTTGTATAAAAAAAATATAAAAAAAAAAAAAAAAAAAAAAAAAAAAAAAAAAAAAAAAAGAAAAAAAAAAAAAAAAAAAAAAAAAAAAAAAAAAAAAATAAATCCCCCCCCCCCACAAAAAAAAAAAAGGGTCCCTTAAGCGTAAAAAATACAGCGGACGTTACCGAAGTTTTTGGTTTAACCTTGTTGTTTGTAATTGTAAATAGGATTTTTCTAAAGCCGATCAACCCCCGCGCAAATCCCTCTCAAATACTTCTCATAAGATAGTTATGGGTGCAGATCTCTATAAAGAGCTTAAAATAATCCAAATTGCGCACGTGGCTGTAATTTTTAGTTTTTGTTTTCAAACTGTACCTCTGTTGTTCAGTCAGGTTGTTCAACTTTCGAACAAAGGAGGGTGAGACGGGAGGCTTCGCTCTAAGGGGCTACCAGGGGGGGGAACAAGGGAACAGGCAAAGGGGACGGGAGCGCAGGGCGGGAACCGAAAAACAGACTAAAATTCGGAAATGTGTGGGAACATGGGAACAAAGGCAAATTGGAAGGGAACAAGAGAACAAGGACCCCCTGGGAGACCCTCCGCTCTGAATCGAGACCAGTGTTTATCAAAGGTTCAGCAGTTCACCCAAAGTCTTGAATACTTAAATAAGTGATTGACTAATCCGATCTACGGTGCATTTCTCACTCCACCTTCAAGTCTTTCACGAAATCAAACAATATTCAGCAGAGTAAACTAAAGACACTAGAGTTCGTTATGCGTCGCAGCAACTCTAATACAGTTCTAATGTCTATTGAATTCACTGATTTTTTAGTGCCTTTTCTTGTAAGTATTTCTCATCTCTCAATACACCAAGAGGCCTACGAGGGTACCCCTTTTCGTGTTTCCTTCAAAAAGGCGAGGGCTAGGGTCAAACGACAAGGATTACTCCATCAAAAATTAATTAAAAAGAAGTCGTTTTTGCAGGCACGGTGAACTCCTTCCTAATCATATTCCAACCGGATTTCCTTCTTTGCGGTCAACTTAGCTCAGTCACGATCACGACCTGTTTTAGACGCAAGATTCAAATATCTAAACGCAAAAAAAGTCTTTACCGCCATTGTTTTATAGCCAATTTCAATATTCTAGGCAGACGGAGAAATCGTCTGGAAATTTTTAACGATTACCAGACGAGCACGTGGGTAGTAATGTGTTCATCAGCTGATAATCGTGACGAGTGACATATAGAGGCGTATATCGATTTTCAGACGATCAAATCTTTTTATAGCTACGTAAGATCGACCTTTATGCGTTATTTCCTATTCATGCTTGATCTGTGGTGAGCTTGCTTTATGCTTACGAATTGCGTCGATTTTCTGTAGCGGGAAAAAGCCTGATTTTGACCGCGCTGCCGCTAAAATCTTGGTCAGCAGTTTTATATTTTGTCGAACCATCTGCGCTGAAATGCTGGCGTTTTTCGGCGAGAGAGAACCGAGGTTAGTGTTGATTTGATTTCTTTTCTTTATAACTTTTCGTTTATAGAGAAGCTTGCTTATACTTCTATATCATCATTGTCATGTTCAAGAACTGTTTGTTTGATTTCGTGAACTGCGAATATAAATTATTCAAAATTTGTATTTCATTCAGATCTTATCGGTGTCGACTCGCGTTTTCGTCGCTCAGAATGTTTTAAGCGTGCTTCGGTTTCTCTGTTATTTTTCTTCGCATAAATAGACTTCCCTTAGTTTTGAGTGTTCTTTAATTCAATGCTTCGGTTTTCTTTATTTTTCAATTGAACATTAAGTGGGATCAGATTTGTAGTTACTGTAAATAAATCGAAAGTGTAATAAGATGTAGGATATAAATTTACAAAACCAAAACAACCTGCTACACTTTCACAATTTACAATAGATTTTAGCTTTCATGTAACTGATCCATTTCACTCTCTTTTTGTTTGGTTCAATACAGTTTCAAACCATTTGGTTTAATATTTGAAGGCCAAATATAGGCATTACATCACAGCCTGCAGATTTGCAAAACACTATGCACGAGATTTCCCAATCCGAATAAATTTTACCTTATGTACAAAATCTACTTGTTCGAGAATGACATACTTTTGACTTAATTTGATGGATGATTTGATCGCATCAGTCACCTGATATAAGTATGTTTGGACTTTTAAATGACTTTGTAATGACTTATTTTTTTTTGTTTTGGTTCGTGTACTTTGCTGACATCTTTAATTTTGAAAGCAAAAAAAAAAAGCAAACGATAGGAAACTCACCAAAACATTATTATCGCGTTCTTAGGTTGGTTTTATATGTTCCCCCGTTTTTTTTTTGTGTTTTTTGTGGGGGGGGTTTGGGGAGGGAGAGGGGGGGCTTATGGGACTGATTGTTTTTCTTTTTGCTCAAAATATCTTTGGTCAGATTGAAGCAAACGTGCAAATTTACTGTTTTTTGTTTTGTTTTTGTATTTTTATTATTTTTATAAATTCCCAATTCGTAGAATTGGGGGGGGGGGGGGGGGGGGATGGGGAGTCCTGACCTTTGGATCTTATTTCCAATAATATGAGGAGGGATTCTTCAGAATTTTATCATTACAGTTAAAGACCATTGTCTGGCCGATAAGTCTCCGCTGGGGGTGCCAGGTCAGCAATATTATGTGGTTGTCATGTAAGCTCCTTGAAGTGTCAAGTTCAACAGACAGATTTCATTAGGGTGATGCTTATATCGGTTTTCAAGGTGAAAATATTACAATATTCCTCAAAGAATAAAATAAATATGGTGCGTGAAAACACGTAGCAGAAAATGAAAGTATCAGAAGTTATGCAACAAACTTTGAAGATCGAAAATGTTTATTCCTTACAAAAACGACTTCACTTAACCACCTTCTTGAGGCACCAAACTGAGAGAAAATTTAGAGAAACTCCTCACCCAGGCCTTTTGTGTAGCCTCAAACGGTAGTATATTGTAAGAACGATATAATGACATGGCTATTAGTTTTTTTTAGTTTTTTTTTTAAGCTAAATACCTTAGACACTTTAATAAAGTATTTCATTCATTCATGGCTAATTACGCGTTCTTGTGGCGTCACGCGCCAGCGATATTAAATCGGCTTTTTAAAGTGATTTTTTCCCTCTTTTAGCGTTTTCAAATTGAATCACCTGAGACCTCCAATAACCTGTCATAAATGTTTCCTGTTATCTTTCTCTGGCACTGTTGTCTAGGCAGTTTGGCTGACGTTTCGATAATTCTGCCTTGATTCACTAGGATTTTGTCATTAAGTGGAGCGCACCCCATTTTGTTTGCACATGCAATATAGAAACAACCAAAAATTTAACGATATTGTGACAATAAATAGAAATATTACTAGTAGACGATAGCCCTGTTGTTTTTTGTCAATTGAAAATCTTTCCATTTGATGAACAAATTTACTTCATATTTGCTCGTTAGTCGTTGAGAAAAAGCACCAATATTTTCACAATCGAAGATTTGATCGCCAGCAAAATAAAACTAAACGTGTGTCATTGTTTTCATTGTATGACATCTTTTGTTAGATTGACAAGCAGATCAAAGTCGTATTTAGAATATCAACCATTTGAACATTATCAGATCGTTATTCTTAGTTTGAATTCTCAAGTGGCGTCTAGAGAAAGTGAAATATTTTGGATGAGTGTTGTATTTTCGCAATGAAAAACAACCTTGCAGAAACCGTGAGAAAATTCACGCAATTAAAACGTGTTATAAACAAGTTTTTTGCCGCTAATTTCGCAGAAAAGCCCGCCAAAACATGATATTTTTCAACCAGAACCAAAATCCATCAGGGGTTATATTGTACCGTGAATAAAACGTGCTAAATTGCGAAACGCTTTCAATAGCAAACTTCCTGCACTCGAAACGCAAACAAACAAAAACGTCTTTAGTCATGTAAGCTTCAGAAAGCTGGTCGCTGATTGGTTCGTTGAGAGCGTTAGATGACGTCCTTTCCGAAGCACATCAAGTAGAAGTAAAATTTGTCGCACAAGCCTCTCATTTGCATATCTCTCCTTTGTCAGCATGCATCCAGCGAGAGTTTTCAATTAACCCGCTGTCTTTCACGACTTGACCTAAGCGAAGAAGATCGACTGCGAATTTGTGCTGTAAAATCTGGAAACTTGTTCGCAAATTCCGTAGAAAGAGTTCGGTAAGTAACACGCTTCATTTGACACCGAAAGTTTGATCGAGTATAAACTTCTCAACTTCATTCAAACTTAAGTTTTCTTTGCATTAAATAAACCTAGAATCGATTTAAACTTCATGTTCGTGTGTAGGCAGATGACATCCATATAAAGTCGTATTTAAAATGCTGCTAAGTTGAAAGGTTTCGAACGCGTCCAAATTTCACTTTCGCAACTGTATTGTAACGGAAATGCGACAATAGTTAGAGAAATAGTTGGTGTATTTATCGAATAAGATAGGATAGTACTGTAGGTTTGTTTCGATCAGGTGTTTTCTCTGACGTACTTAGCACGATTTCTTTTGTTTAGGATTTTCAGCGATTTTACATCGTTTGATGTTCGCAGAATGCAATCGAAAGATGAAATAATTTCCGCCAAACGTGTGTTACAAAACCTCAATATGGTCGACGCAAAATCCGCCGCGGTTGCCAGATAGGCTTATAAACAATGTTTAAAGCGGGCACAAAGGCCTCTTTAGAGGGGTCTAAAGTGAAAATAGCGAGCTGTAATTAACAATGTACATAGCAGCACGGTGAATCTGCGAAAACCCACTAAAAATTGCATCGAAACGGTTTCCGCATTCTGCCTCTAGGCAGAGAAAGGTCGCTCCTCGAATTCACCTTTTCAATAGCTAGCTAAATACAAATTTCGCTCATGTAACGAATGTTTTCATGTCACTTCATGCAAATCGGGGCGGCTGGCAATTATTTAGGTGCAGATGCCCTGTTTGTGAAGATCAGGCTTTAAGCTAATTCAGCGCAACGAAAGCGAAATTTTGCGCTAGATTGGTAGTTCAAATTGGGGAAACAGGTTTTTAAGACAACAGGTTAAAAACGTTACTTAAGCTGATGCTCTCGATTATGCGTATACCAAGGCTTATACCTGTCAAAATTATTTTCTGACAGATGTCTAAGTTAAGAGCCTCAAATAATTTGTACACGAAACAATTTTACTGGCAAACAACCTTCGATGATTTATTTTAACATGAAGAGTGAAAGCGAAGGACAATTTTCATTGCCCCCAACAAAGGATTAGTTATAAAAATGTCTCAGTTGTTATCGAGACTGCTTCCTGAGTTTTTCGCGCTCATTAATAATGTAACGCTATGGTTGGTCGCACCCAAATGGTCAAAAAATATTGGTATTGTTGCACGATGTGTTGTGATAGGTCCGGACATGCTGTCAGGCGTTCATACAGTGAGTTCGCTTGCTGAATGTAAATAAGGCTTCACTTTGAATTTGCGTTCTTCAGTCATCCGTATTTTTAGAAAAATCCGCCAGTCAACCTCAAGGGTGGAATTGAAGGAAATTCAAATGAGTTTTTGTTGCGCGGTTTTAGAAAATTTTGTGTGCCTCTTTGACGACAGTTTATTTATGACCGATTGATGTGGATTGAGGTTTCCGGGTATTGGTTGCGGGCAACGGCGGTACGAGACGGAGCGAGGGAAATTCGCCACTACAAAGATTGTTTTTGTTAGCACGAGTCTAGGAACTATTCCTGTAAAGCTTATACGGACCGCTTCGAACGAGGAAAAGATAGTTTGATGATCGAAAGCACTACCATTTCGCCGTCACTGTTGTCCGAGCGATCTCGCCACCGTTGTATGGAGGATGTCTTCCTTCTGGGAAAAATTGGCGCAACCGTAAGTAAAGAAAATATTTTTCAACGCTTTCCATTTGCGCGATGATAGCAAAGTCAATCAATATCGACAGTTCCCATCCCAAAATTCAGAAGTACTTCGCTGTTTACCAGTGCATGTCGCTAAAAATACGGCATTAGCTGGTCAAGTTTGAAGACTGCTTGAGCCAGACATCCGGCCAGTAAAGCGAAATGTACCATATTCAGTACATAGTTATCTTTTTACCTTATTTTATGATAGTTTTGTTGATTTGAAGAAGTCAACACCAAAGATGAATATACAATCGAAAACGTCGCCTTGACAAGTGGGAAGTTGAAGAATTCTGGGAAACGAGTTGACGTTTTCAATTCTTGTTCAATCTCAAAAGCAATTTTCTCGACATCTGTCATTGTACAATTGAAAATTGTCATAATATTTAGGTATCTTGAAATCATCACGTGTATTCCTCGGTCGCTCTGCAAGATCTGTTTGTTTTCAAAACAAGGGATACTTTTAGCTTTAAATCCCTTAAAATATCGAGAATGAAATGTATAAAAATACTGTATATCACGCAGCGAATGGAAGCGGTTCGTCTTGACATAATTTTCATATGCAGCAGACTTCTAAACACAGAAGCATAAATCCCATAAATCTATTAAACAATTTTGGAAGCGTTGACAAAATTCAGTATCCCCTCCTTAAACAATATAAGAAATTACCCAAGTCCTTAAAATCATATTGTTAAGCTTTATTACGGAGACACGAACACATTGCTTTAATTTGCGGTTTAAGAGTTTACTATTTGCTATTTACATTTTGCGACTTTGCGCTCATAGAATATGCTATTTAGAATGTTTTATTGTGTGCGAGAGACAACAGTTCTCTCACATTAAGCTTTGTTGCGCAGAAAAAAATTAAAAAAATTTGTATCAAGTCTTTGTTCGTCAAGTTTTGACCAGAAATTATCAATATGGGACACATCATCGAAGATTCTAGAAGTATAGTGTATTTCGTGTTAAAAAGTTATTTTGATTATAGATAAATTTAATATATTCACAGCGAATATAATTTCAGTCGATCGTCGACAGTAGACAGGGTAATTTGATTTTCAATCTAAAAACCTTTTGTCAGATTTCAATTGTTAAACTAACTTTGTTTGTCAAAGTTACGGCTTGCTTGACTTCAAAAAAACGACATATTGAGATGTCACAATTTCTGTCGAAATTATCATAAAAATTTGACGCCTTTTACAGTAGGTATAAAGTCGCTCAGAGATTGTTTTAGAATTTTGTATGCACTGGTTATTTACAAACACGACGAAGTTCTGGCTTCTTTTTTGTACATAATTTCCTGACACGCGCTTGTTTGAAGGCGGGAACAATTTTAACCGCCGAAGCTTTTGTTTCCAAGCCAATTGAAATTACAGGCGTATGCAAATGTACAAATGCGTGCTCATTCGAAGATTTCACGGATTAGGACTTTTGTTGGGTTACTTTGGAACCTTTGATCGACACTTTCATTGTAGAGTGTTCTGTGGGTCATTGTTTCCGCCTTCCAATTTTACGGCCGTGTTCTTTGTTTACGCAGTTTGCTATTGTTCTCGTGTTTTGCCTCCACTCAACATGGTTCCATTGTTAACTTAATTGAGGTATTTTTTCCACGTGCGTTCAATTCAGTTCAACCACAAATCAATTAAAATCTATCCCTGGGGGCGCTCCAATTAGCGAAGTTCTTTTTTTTTTTTTATTTTTTTTTTTTTTAGCGAAGTTCTTTGAAAACTTTGTCTTCTTTCTGAAAGTTCCATGAAAGTTAGTGAAGAAGCAATTTTCTTAAGTGAATTTAACTTCCTCAGTTGATTAAACACTACCATTGTCTGTTAATGTTCAAGTTATTTATTAGAAATATTTTGAGAACGGATTAGAATGGATTGGCATGTTTTTTAAAACAATCACGACAGCTTGAGTGTTTTCTATTGTTGATCGATTTTGCGAGTTCTCTTGTTACATTGCATAATTTATAAGTACAAACGCATACCATAACATTGCAGCATTTGTTTGAACCGTAAAACCACTGATACGAAAAACAAAACTACAAACCTTCCAGGGAACATTTGTTTTACTTTCACGTCAGATATTACATAGATATGATAACAGAGCACCCTTTCAGAACTCAGATAGGCATGTTTTCACATAAAACTTGATGAATTTGATAATATTCGGAAGGACGTGTCTCAGTTTAAAAATCAATAACACTGTGCGTTTGTTTTTGGTTTTACGATGTCGGGGCTCTTTTACTGGCTTCAAAGACTCGTGGAACATGCTCTTGACCAATCAGAGATAAGAATATGTTGTTTTCTCAACCAATCAGATACAAAGCCCGCACTAATTGGACTTGGCTCCAGCGTCTTTCCCGCGCTTTTCTTGGGGTCAGAATGGGTTTAAAGTTAAAGTGATTACCTCTCAGGTTCCTACTTATTTCGTTAACTTTTTTTCCCTGAGTCAGTCGAGAAAACAAGTACCGATTTTTTGCCAACCTTCGTTGAAGTACTGAGAATTTCCAAGTCTTATTATCCAATCAGAAAATATCACTCACAAGTTGAAACTTCGGTGTTTAAATAATCATCATCGTCATCATCATCATTTATTAGACACTTTAGAACTGACAGTTTATAGCAAAACCTAGTGGTAGGTAGGGCGAGGAGACCTCCAAGAAACCACCAGGCTTAAAGGGGAGGCCACATCGGTTAGCAATATGTTAGTAATTTAGTTGTGGATGTGCGGCTAGGTCAATTTAGACTCGTTTCATTAAATCCGCAGACTCGGCTAATTCTCGTAGACTAGATGATTTCCCCCTCGACTGGTACTTGGTTCCCTTGACTGAATTCAGCAGTTTCTTACCAGACAAAAACTAATTATTAATTTTTTCATTCGCAGTCTTCCTGATCCGTCATCGTGCAAAGGACGCAACGCTTCGGCCATCTTTGGTGCAAGCCCAAGCTTTGGTCTATACCCAGCAGAGACTAAGCCGCAGTTCAGACCAGCCCCGCCCAGAAAAGTTAGTGAACCCAGGAAGGTCAAAAGGAGCAACAGTGATGTAGCACTCAGGAAAAGATCCAATCTAAGACGGAAGTCAGGAGATTTTAGCCAAGTTAGAAAACGCAGCGAGAGCGAGAGTGAAAAACATTTGAACGGTGTAACTTGTAACGGAAAAACTGTTTCCGCCTCGGTACTGTCTCCCGGATCTGAAGGAGGTGATTTTACTGACACAGTTCCAGAAAGCGTCTGTTCATTGGCTGAGCAGTCGCAAGATCCAAACGATTTTTCCAACCGGTATCCGCTGTTTATTCAAGTCAAAAACAGTTCGCAAGCCGCGAATAAAGCGCGCATCGTAAAACCCGTTGGTAGGGCGTCAAATCAAGGCTCTACTAAACAAGACACCACTCAAGACAAACAGACAGTTCGGCCGAGGAGAAGCGCCAGCTTTTCAGCGCCTAGAAAAACAGTTACTTCCTCAAGGCCTTCTCAGACAAGCCAGCCGGCCCAGGACTCTTTGAGAAACGGCAACCTCCGCCGTGAGAAAAGCGATATCGTTAGACCTCGTCGTACGCAATCACCGGCTAATAGTTCTGCTATCCCGAGTCCTGCGCGGTCAATATCTTCATCTAGTCTTAAGCAGGACAATAGTGTATTGAGCCCGCGTTCACAATCGCCAGCTGGTCTTCGACGTGAACACAGTGACGTCACCAAACGCCGCGCTTCACCAAGTGTAAGGCGGGAAAAAAGTGACATTGTTCGGCCGAGAGGCCAAGTAAGAACTAACTCGCCAACTGTAAGTAATGAAGATGTAGAAGGCGACATAAGTAGGTCGTCAAGCAATAGAACCTTAACTTTAAGTCCGTTGAGTAAATCTCCGTCAAAAAGTTCAATCGAAGGCAGTCGTTCCCGATCAGGAAGCAGCAGCGAGATGTCGAAGATTCCGTCGCTTGTTCGATCGCCAGCAAGCGCTGAAAAAACAGATTCGCACATTTCTCGTATTCCTTCTCTCACGAAGAAAAATAGCACTACCGAAGAACGTACTCCTCCTAGGAGTAAGATTCCGTCTCAGCTAAAGTCGACAAGGGTCAAGATGTCGCCAAGAAATCCCAGATACCTACAGTAGGGCGTAAAGATAGCACGTCGCAGAAGGACAAGGCGATTAGCAGGATCCCGTCATCTACAGCGCAAACACAAAACAGACCTGACTCCGCAAAGGAAAACAAAGATCCTACCGCTGCAAGTGTGCCTAATGGACACGAACCGGTTAAGCCGGTTAGCAAGATTCCGTCCTTCTCCAAATCTGGCATTCCCAAGTCTAAAATCCCGTCCGTGACACGAAAAGACAGCATAAACGAAGAACAGCCGACACAGAATGGAGAAGGAGAAGCACATTCTCCAGCAGTTCGTAAACAAAGTGATACTACCAAGAGTAAGATCCCAAGTGCGTCTTCAACCCCGCAGGGAACTGGTATCCCAATGGGTGTCAGCCGGATCCCGTCATTCACAAAGTCTCCATCAACGCCCGCCGCTACAAAAACACCTGAGTCAAAGCTACACACCCCTGGAGGGTCCAAACCTTCAGAACCAGACGGACCACCCGCGAACGTGTCACGCATTCCAACGTTTCCTTCCACGCCCCCGAATAAGGCCCCCGAATCTAAGGTCCCTGTTCATGGAGGGTCCAGGATTCCAGAGCCTAAAACTGCAGCCAAGTCTCCGCCAAGCTCGCTACCAGTCGCTTCAAAGCCAAGTGGGATACCTCAAGCCAGCAGGATTCCCGGGTATGCTGGCGAAATTTCGACACGGAAAATTTCAAGTACAGAGAAAGAGACTGTTAGCAACTGGAATACCAGTGGCTTCATCGCCTGTAGAAACGAAGAGCAAAATTCCTTCGCTTCCCAGACCAACAGCGATTCCCAAGCCCAACGGAGGCGAGCAAGCTGCTTCCAAGCCTAGAACGGGTATACCAACGCTAGGCGGGAAGCGACCTTCCACTGATCAAGAGAACCATACCCCGGAGGAACCTGCCACGCCGCCCAGCACCCCTATACGCGACAATTTCGCTTCCGACTCGCCCTTGGATAAGTACATTTTCTCCGAAGCGAAGAAAATGGAACAGATTCTGCGGGATGAGCCGATTGAGGTTACAGTACCGGCTAAAGAATTCGAGGACGACGAGGAATTTCTGCGCCAAGAAAAAGAAATTCTTGAGCAAGAAGAGAAAGAGCACGAGAAGGAACTACGCATGTTGGACTCGAAAGAAGCCGAGGATTTGATTTGCGAAGTTTTGAAAAGTTACGCTCCTGACATCAACAAAGAAAACCAACCAGAGCTGGACGACAGCGTTAATCTTCACATTTTGAAGGAAACTTATGAAGGATGACAACAGAAATATTAAAGAAAATGTGAATATTGATGACATCGTGCTAAAACCAGCCAAGAACGATAATGAGCTGCCTTCAAAATTAGATGTGAAGGTGGACAAAGCCGAACAAGCCGTCAGCGATTTAAAAGTTGATTCTAAAGAAGTGAAAGAAAATGGCGTGGAAGAGAGTAAGGAAATAGCTAAAGTCGAGGAAGGAAAGCCCAGCAAGAATAATGCACCAGACTTAAAAATTGTTATTCCGACCAAAAAGGTTGTTGAAAGCGAGCCGGAAGAAAAAGGCGAGGCTACAAAGAGCGAGGGACCTGCAATTGATACTCTGGGTGAATATGCTCAACAGGCCAGGCGCTCACGCAGTCGACAGCGAAAGATTGTGAGTCCTGATTCAGAAGAACCGGAGAAGGAATTTGTCGCGGAACCAGAAAAAGAGCACGAGAAACAAGCGCCTAAAGAATCAGAGAACATTGCCTCCAAAGAGCAACACAAAAAGGACATCAAAAAAGACAAATACGGAACAGCTCCCTTTGAAAGCGAAAAGAAACCTAAAGAAGCTTCGAAATCGGCGAAATCGAAGTCGAAGAGCGACAAACCGAAGTTTGTGATTGAATCATCGCTGGGCAAAGATTTCTACGCCACTCGCAAATCCAACGAGAGCATGGAGTCACGTGACAGCGTTCACGATGACGTCATTAAATCCTCATTCAAACCTGAACTGTCCGCACTTGTGTTTGAAAATAAAATTGTTGAAAAACCCTTTACATTAAAACAAACAGGAACAATTTCAGCTGAAGAAGCCGTGAGTCTAGAGGAAGCGGAGTTTGAGGACATCGATTTGAGGTCGGAGCAAGGAATGAAGAATGAACGGCGTGAAATTTCACGGAGCGTTGACACACTCGACGAAAAGACCGTGAAATGCATGGGTTGTGGGCGAGGCGGCAAGTGTTCTATAATGTAGCGAGGCGAGAATAACTGATCATTTTGGAATGTTTTCTGTTAGATGTACAGTACATTTTGCGCTCAATGACAGTTTCAAAAGTGTAACAGAGACAGTTGGATAATCCAGTCGCTTTTAAGAAAAACTTGGTTACTTGTCTTCGTGTTGGTGTTTGAAGATAACTAGGTTTATATGTAAATGATAGCATAAGTTTATAATGAAAATTTGCTATTAAAAATTATGTAATCAATACAAAAAGGCTTTGTGACATTAATCATTGTACGGAGCTGTAATTTTGAAAGTGTGGTATACAGGTAGACCGTACTGGATGATCTTAGGAACGCATCCGCAGAAGTCACGGGGATTTGCAGATTTTCGGTCAAAACTGTTTTTAAATTAGTGGTAGGCAACTTAACCCAAACATTATCTTATCTTTGAACATCTTAAGGAAGATAGAACCTTAATTTTGGATAGAAATCAAACTTCGGCTATAAATGTGGATTTTTTTGAGGACGCGCGGAAACATTGAAAAGTAAAGCGTTATTTTTCAAGTTGCAATCCATTTTCATCCGAGCCATCCGCAGCGAAAGACCTCGTTAAAAGTGTCAGTGCTCTAATATAGCAATTTTTAATAAAATGGAGTATTATTTTTAGGTTTCCTGCGAAACAAATGTAAATTTTGGCTGTTCAAAGATCTGGTAAAATCGGAAACGTTGTTGCGGAAGTGACATATTTTATTACACGACTAAGGCGGTCCGAGGACCAATAACTAAATCAGCCAATCAGATTACTTTATTTCCGGTCCCGCGAGGGCCGATATTTTTTAAGTATCGGACCGGGTTTTGTCCCGAATGATCCCGCGCTAATTCCCGCCCGATTTAGCGCAAGATTTTTGCAAGATTTTATCAGAGTTTTTATTTCTTTGAAAATAAAGTGACCTTAAACACAGAAATAATTATAACTCCTTTAGCGCGAGTAAAAGTTTTGCCGCACATTGTTTTCCACGACAACTTCCGGGTAGCAAATTTTTCACTACACAAAGTAGTCTGAAATTCAGCCGTACTCTCGACCCAACCCCCCAACGGAGGGGCGCCCCTCCGTTGGGGGTTGGGTCGAAAGGACGGCTGAATTTCAAACTGTACACAAAGTTTCCAGTTGTGCAATAAATCTCTTATTAACCAAGCTTGCTCGGGACCGTACTGGGCGATTATTGGCCCTCGGTCGTTTTTGTACGGACCTCGCTGCGCTCGATCCGTACTGTCAAGACCTCGCGCCAATATTCGCCCAGTACGGCCCTCGAGCGTGGTTTATAATAAGGTATATGTTTCCCAGATTTGTTCCCTCGGCGCGCAAGTGAGGAATGGCCTGTGTGCAGCCACAGGAAACGTCCCGGGCTAGTTCGGAAGAAAACTATATCTGATTAAAATCAGAATCCTTTATTTTTGGTTCTCGGAAACAAACTTTGTATATTGCTCTCGGAAAAAATGTGCATGCACTTAGGGACGCAATATTTTCTAATGTCCGAGGGAGAGAGGGAGTTGTATCTGATAGATTGCGCGAAGTAGAGGCAAATACTGGGAATTGGTCAGTCTCATAGCCGTGTATTGTGGAGACGCGGTCGCCTAATGGTTAGCGTGCTCGACCCCGAGTCAAACGGCCCGGGTTCGAGGCCTGGACGGGGCGCTGCGTTGTGTTTTCGGGCAAGACACTTTACTCTCACAGTGCCTCTCTCCACCCAGGTGTATAAATGGGTACCGGCGAACTTACTGCTGGGGGGTAACCCTGCGATGGACTAGCATCCCATCCAGGGGGGAGTAGCAATACTCCTAGTCGCTTAATGCTACGGAAACCGGGATAAGCTTCGGCTCTATGAGCCACTTAGGCTCGGACAGACTTTACTTTACTTTACTTTACTTTACTTTATAGCCGTGTATTGCATGGTCATTCAAAGAGAGATTGGGTACATACGGTGGCCCACCACGTCCACAAGTGCTAATTCCAAATGATACTCCGAATTCCAAATCTCCACTCCGAATACAACAACAACAACAAAGCTTTATTTGCATTCCCAGTTACAAATGGTAATGGTATTGATAAAGTATAGGAAAGATTAAAAAATAACAATAATAATAATAGGAAATACATCTAACGATATATGGAGGTAAGTAAAAAATCAACTAATTGACAATTGTTGCGGCTGTCGATCCATTTAAGGTAAACGTTCCATGAATAGGGTGAATAAAGAAGTGGAGGGACGCGGAGAGGGGAGGAGGCGACAGCCAGCCAAAAAACGAGGGAGGGACCCGAGACCACGGACACGAGAGACCTGCATGCCCGACAGCTGCGACGTCCCGCAGAGGCCGCAGCCGAGGCTGACTCGTTGACCTCTGTCTGTCCCGGGCCCGCGCCGGAGCCGCCGCCCCGACCGCAGCCCCGCGGCGCTGTCCTGGACCGAACGCGACTCACTGTGTACATGGGTCTGGAGTGGGGTGGGCCCTCACTCCCGAGACAACGACATGAACGACTGACCATGAGAAGTCATGCGGCGTGATCAATGGGGAGGGAGAGCCCATCGGAGTAACCACGAGCCAGACACGGCGCGCCGGGACCCGCTAAGAGACCCACGGACAGCTCGTGCATGACTTCAGTGGACTCACATGTCGTGCCGTTGGCACTACGTAGTGTCAGCCTTGCTTTTCTTGTCTCTGAATAAAGAAGCCTAATTTTTTTTACAGAGAAAGGCATCTATGTTAAAAAGAACTATAATTTTGTGATTGGCATCTAAAGAATTAAAAATCAGAATAGTTTCTAACAATATCGTCTATTAGAGATTTTCTAATTGTATCATATCTACTACATTTAAGTACAAAATGTTCTTCGTTTTCAACTTCATTTGAGCTGCAGTTTTGACAGATTCTCATCAGATGCTCAGGAAGTGGCTAGTGATTAGGGCGCTGGGCTTGTAATCCGGAGGCCCCGGGTTCAAATCCACCTCCCTGCCACTAGATGGATTTGTGTTTGGTCGTCTCAAATTCAACTCCTCCATGCTTTGTAAATACTAGCCAACTGGTCAGCCTCCTGCTAGCTGGGATTTTGAACAAGTTTATATGTTTGATTTATAATACTTGTTTATTTATTTACAGTGTCCCCAATTAGCACAGTCGTGCTATTAAAATACATTGGCACTTAAATAAAGTTCTTTATTTATTTTATTTTTTCTAATGCTAAATCCTCACTCCGAATTCCAAATTTACTCCGAATTCTAATCTTCACTCTGAATTCTAATCTTTACTATGAATTCTGATCTTTACTCTGAATTCTGATCTTTACTCTGAATTACTTTGATACAGGAGCCCCTGTTTGATATCAATTTACTGCCATGATAAAATATTTTCTACTTTGTTATCAATACTGTCATGATGAAAAGATAAATGGTATGGGCATGTAGTTCTTCGCCTTAAGTTTTTTATATGTATAAAAATAATTTCATTACAGATTAATGGTATGGGCATGTAGTTCTTCGCCTTAAATTTTTTATATGTATATAAAATAATTTCATTACAGATAAATGGTATGGGCATGTAGTTCTTCGCCTTAAATTTTTTATATGTATATAAAATAATTTCATTACAGATAAATGATATGGGCATGTAGTTTTTTTTGCCCTAAATTTTTTATATGTATATAAAATAATTTCATTACAGACAAATGGTATGGGCATGTAGTTCTTCGCCCTAATTTTTTTATATGTATATAAAATAATTTCATTACAGATAAATGGTATGGGCATGTAGTTCTTCGCCCTAATTTTTTTATTTTAAAATTATAAAAAAATGTATGTTTCCCTTCAGTAATGTACGGGCGTAGTTCTCGCCCTATTTTTTATGTTTAAAATTCACAGATAATGATATGGGCATTATGCCCTATTTTTATATGTAATAAAATCATACAGAAATGTTGGGCTTCGCCCTAATTTTTTTATATGTATATAAAATAATTTCATTACAGATAAATGGTATGGGCATGTAGTTCTTCGCCCTAAATTTTTTATATGTATATAAAATAATTTCATTACAGATAAATGGTATGGGCATGTAGTTCTTCGCCCTAATTTTTTTATATGTATATAAAATAATTTCATTACAGATAAATGGTATGGGCATGTAGTTCTTCGCCCTAAATTTTTTATATGTATATAAAATAATTTCATTACAGATAAATGGTATGGGCATGTAGTTCTTCGCCCTAAATTTTTTTATATGTATATAAAATAATTTCATTACAGATAAATGGTATGGGCATGTAGTTCTTTAATTTCATTACAGATAAATGGTATGGGCATGTACTTCTTCGCCCTAAATTTTTTATATGTATATAAAATAAATTCATTACAGATAAATGGTATGGGCATGTTGTTCTTCGCCCTGTTTTGATGGTATGGATGTAGTTCTTCGCCCTTTTTTTTTGTATCAAATAATTTCATTACAGATAAATGGTATGGGCATGTAGTTCTTCGCCCTAAATTTTTTATATGTATATAAAATAATTTCATTACAGATAAATGGTATGGGCATGTAGTTCTTTAATTTCATTGCAGATAAATGGTATGGGCATGTACTTCTTCGCCCTAAATTTTTTATATGTATATAAAATAAATTCATTACAGATAAATGGTATGGGCATGTTGTTCTTCGCCCTAAATTTTTTATATGTATATAAAATAAATTCATTACAGATAAATGGTATGGGCATGTAGTTCTTCGCCCTAATTTTTTTGTGTATCAAATAATTTCATTACAGATAAATGGTATGGGCATGTAGTTCTTCGCCCTAATTTTTTTATGTATCAAATAATTTCATTACAGATAAATGGTATGGGCATGTAGTTCTTCGCCCTTAATTTTTCAGATAAATGATGTGGGCATGTAGTTCTTCGCCCTTAATTTTTTATATGTATATAAAATTATTTTGTGTATAAAATTATTTTATTACAGATGAGACATTTTCGCACAAAATTTTTTATATAGTATATTTATATAGTTTTCACTTTTTTGCAAAATTCGTAAAAGTGTAAATCCCGAGTTTACTGTCGTAATGACAAGTAATTTACTGATTTTCTACTTTGATATCAGTAATTGAATTGAATTCCATGTAATTGACTTTATTTCCCATAGTAGAATAATACAGCATGTATATTTGTCTGTTACAATCTACATTAGGGAGGAAGACTAAGGAAACCCTCGCGGGCTTTTACAAAGTAGTCTCCCTTATAAAAGTACGCTATCAAATTTTAGTCAGATGGTATCAGAGATTGGAATTATATAAAAAATTAACAAATCATTGCAAATGATGTTCAGCTAAGCTACGTAGTCGATTAACAAAGAAAGATCTATGTCAGTATCAATTTTGTACCTTGATATCGGTTTTTTGGGACCGGAGGACGTGCGTATATACGCGTTTACTCTTTAATACAAATAGATTTTAGAAAGTATATTACAATAATAACTTGGGAGGAGGACTAAAGAAACCCTCACGGGCATTTACAAAGTAGTCCCCCTTTTGTAATAACTACAATGGTACATTCTACATTACCGTTTTAATGAGCCGACACGCCATTTGACTCACCATTTCAACTGTTCGCTCTCTGTCGTCTAGTGGTATTTTTGAATTAGTAGCGTACTGAAAGGTTTTTAGTACGATGTAGCTGCCGAGACAGAAGCAAGCTCCCTTCAAAATATTTTTTGGCCGGAGAATTCTTCGAAAGAAAGAACCAGTTGTATTTGGATCGACAGGTTGGATCTGTAAGCGGATCGATTGCTCTTGTGAATCAGACGTATTGTTCATGTTGGCCTTACGCGCTTTGACGGGCTTTGACAAAGATCTCTTAAGCACTGCCTTTTATAGTCAGTCGGCGGTCAAAAGAAAATTTGTAGATTCAAACTAAAGGTTAGAATTCGGAAAAGATTTGGTAGATTTAGAATTCGGAGAAGATTTAGTTGCATTCGGATATTTTTTTTGATTACGTTTCAAAATAACAGAAAGGTTTTTGATTTTCTACTTTGATATCAGTTTACTGCAGTGATGAAATATTTTCTACTTTGATTTGATTGATATTAAAAAGTTAAAAAAATTTAAAATTTAAAAAGCAAATATTTACATAAATAATTTTTGGATAGTTGCCGGTGATGTTGACCGGCCAAACCGATTTTCGCTCGGTCACGTGCCGTTTTTTGACAGGTCAAAATATTAAAAATAGGAATGACGTTTATGACTTCCTGTACTACTTTGATATCAGTCTCTCTACTGCCGTGATGAAATTATTTTCTACTTTGAGTCAGTTTACTGCTGTAATGAAATATTTTCTACTTTGATATTAATTTACTACCGTGATGAAATACTTTCTACTTTGATTACGGTTTTTTGGGACGAAGGACGTGCGTTATAACATGTGTTATACGCGTTTACTCTTTAATTACCGTTACAATGAGCCGACACACCATTCGACTGACCATTTTAACTGTTCGCTCTCTGTCGTCTAGTGGTATTTTTGAATTAGTAGCATACTGAAAGGTTTTTTAGTACGATGTAGCTGCCGAGACAGAAGCAAGCTCCCTTCAAAATATTTTTTGGCCGGAGAATTCTTCGAAAGAAAGAACCAGTTGTATTTGGTTCGACAGGTTGGATCTGTAAGCGGATCGATTGCTCTTGTGAATCAGACGTATTGTTCATGTTGGCCTTATGCGCTTTGACGGGCTTTGACAAAGATCTCTTAAGCCACTGCCTTTTATAGTCAGTCCGGGCCAAAAGAAAATTTGTAGATTCAAACTAAAGTTAGAATTTGGAAAAGATTTGGTAGATTTAGAATTCGGAGAAGATTTCGTTGAATTCGGAGAAAATTTGTAGATTCAAACTAAAGATTAGAATTTGGAAAAGATTCGGTAGATTTAGAATTCGGAGAAGATTTGGTTGAATTCGGAGTAAAGATTTATAGAATTCGGAAAAGATTTGGTAGATTTAGAATTCGGAGAAGATTTTTTTGAATTCGGAGTGAAGATTTAGAATTCGGAGAAGATTTGGAATTCATTGTAAAGTGAGATTAGAATACGGAGTGAAGATTTAAAGTTCGGAGAAGATTAGAATTCGGAGAAGATTTGGAATTCATTGTAAAGTGAGATTAGAATAAGGAGTGAAGATTTAAAGTTCGGAGAAGATTAGAATTCGGAGAAGATTTGGAATTCGGAGTGAAGATTTAGAATTCGGGGAAGATTTGGCTGAATACACCGATTCGCGAAAAAACCGGAAGTTTCATGGAAGCGAGGCTAAGTGGCCCTCGCCAGCTAAAAAATATCAAGTTTACATGAGCGCGTGGGGCATTTCAAGAAGGAAAAAGCATTTCATTCACAAATTCGCCACAAATCTTTATCCTTATATGCTCAAAAGTATAAAAGACGAAATTCAGTTAAGGTCTAACAAACGAGAGGTGAAATTTTACTTTTACATACAGTTTAGCGGTAAGACGTTGTTGTTGACTTCTCTGTAACCGAATAATTTAATTCTCAAAACCTCAGTTTTAGTCCTTCTTTGCTCAATGTTTGATTTTGTTGATCAATAAAACACCTTGTGATTCACAAGAACTTTAAAAAACAGATTTTGTTTTGGGAGGCTCTTCGGTTTTCAGTCCGACTGAAATTCCGGTATAAACAGATAATCTAAGAGCAAGTAGCACTTGTGTAGGCGATGTCTCGCAAATATTTTGAAGATTCTAATTCTGTCACTTTTAAATATGCGCGGCAGCTTTTTTAGCAGTGTTTTAGTAGAATTTCTGATGGAAATGAACTGTTTCAGGTGTAAATTGAGTTGTATATGTTTTTGAGTAGCAAGGAAAGTCAGTTTAATATCAATTAAATAAAGCTGCCTTTCAAATCGAAAGAAATATTTACAAATAGAGCGGTTTGTTTTGACAGAGAAACTCGCATGTCATGCGGTTTGTTGTGACATGTTTCAGTCAGGAAAATCCCTCAACAATCGAAACATTCAGCCGGTTTTTTATTAATCACATTTTGCACAGACGTGAATTGCTTCATTTGTGAACTGGATCAGTCGAATTTTAACAGAAAGCGAAGGTATGGTCTGTGCGTAGTAGCGGGAGCGATGAAAGGCAGGCAGGCAACAACTCAACATTTGCGTCTAACAATCTATGTATACATTTACCGTAGATTAATTGTAATGTCTTACCGCATTTCGGTCACACAAATTGGAGCGACAGCTAGATACCTCCACTTATATTTTAACAGTAACAGAATGTAGAAACGGTAAAATTGTGAGACATGTTAATGCGAGCTTCTCTGTCTATAACAGTTCTATATAAAACAAAACAACTCTGCTTCGGTTCCTTATAAATATTTTTTGGATACGAAAGGCGGATTTATTTTCTCGATATTAACCTGAAGTAATTTTCTCTTGCAACACAAATGCATGTTAAATTAAATTTGATTTTAACTTGAAAAAGTTCATGCCTATCACATATTCTCAAAAATATATGCTGTATTTTATCACTCACAGAATTATGGAAACTTGACATGTTTGCCACTGACATGTTTACACAAGTTTCTCTGTCAATACTGGAAAGTTTTTGTTCATATCGAAAACCAAAGGACCTCCCAGAGCAAACTCTGTTTTTAAAAGTTCTTGTGAATTATAAGGTTGTCATTTTATCGATCAACAAAATCTTAAATTGACTGTTATCCACCTCAAGCGAACGGCTGAAATTCATCCTTCGTTGGCGGAGGAATATTCATTCGAGCTAGCGCTCAGAAGTCGGCAGCAAAATCCATTCGCCAAGTTGTTAAAATTTCACCTGTCGCTTGCTAGACCATAAATTACTTCTCTTTTACTTTTGAACTTATAAGGATCAAGATTTGTGGCGAATTTGTGAATGAAATGCCTTTTCCGACTTGAAATTCCCCACGCGCTCATGTAAACTTTATTTTTTTAACTGGCGAGGGCCACTTAGCCTCGCTTCCATGCAACTTCCGGTTTTTTCGCGAATCGATGTATTCGGAGTGTGATCATTTTATAATAGCGACCGGTAGAAGATCTCGCAAAATAAACGGCTTAAAGGGCTCGGGACGGCAAAAAAACATGACACAAGACTCATTCAACATTTCATCTTAACTTTTATTAAATCATTTAGAGTAAATTTTATATTTTGTAGTAAATCGAAGCGACGTAATGTTTCTCTGTATATCTTCTATATGCGCCATTGATTTCAACGTAACCTTATGTCAACAATTATTAACCACGAACACATAGGGTGGTCTGCCTGTGATAGAACGAGCTCCACAGCTCGTACACGTAAATTGGTACACAACACGTGATTTTAGAGACTCGGGAATAAAATCCTTAGGACTAAACATACTACTAAGTTTGAATGGAGAGAATATTACTTTTACATTTAAATCTTTGCAATACTTATTAACAAGAGATGAAATTTTCTTTCCTGTGTAGGAAGAATAAAATGACCAATATATGGTAGTTTGTAAAAATGACAGTTGGATATGTCAGATGTGGGAGTATCCACATCCTGTTCTGTGATTTTAACCTTTCTTAGATAACCTTTAACTGACTTGTCAGTGAGCCAATTTGGAAATAGATTACGTTTCAAAATAACAGAAAGGTTTTTGATTTTCTACTTTGATATCAGTTTACTGCAGTGATAAAATATTTTCTACTTTGATTTGATTGATATTAATAAGTTAAAAAAATTTAAAATTTAAAAAGCAAATATTTACATAAATAATTTTTGGATAGTTGCCGGTGATGTTGACAGGCCAAACCGATTTTAGCTCGGTCACGTGCCGTTTTTTGACAGGTCAAAATATTAAAAATAGGAATGACGTTTATGACTTCCTGTACTACTTTGATATCAGTCTCTCCACTGCCGTGATGAAATTATTTTCTACTTTGAGTCAGTTTACTGCTGTAATGAAATATTTTCTACTTTGATATCAATTTTCTACCGTGATGAAATACTTTCTACTTTGATTACGGTTTTTTGGGACGAAGGACGTGCGTTATAATTACATGTGTTATACGCGTTTACTCTTTAATTACCGCTACAATGAGCCGACACACCATTCGACTGACCATTTTAACTGTTCGCTCTCTGTCGTCTAGTGGTATTTTTGAATTAGTAGCATACTGAAAGGTTTTTACTACGATGTAGCTGCCGAGACAGAAGCAAGCTCCCTTCAAAATATTTTTTGGCCGGAGAATTCTTCGAAAGAAAGAACCAGTTGTATCTGGTTCGACAGGTTGGATCTGTAAGCGGATCGATTGCTCTTGTGAATCAGACGTATTGTTCATGTTGACCTTACGGGCTTTGACGGGCTTTGACAAAGATCTCTTAAGCACTGCCTTTTATAGTCAGTCCGGTCAAAAGAAAATTTGTAGATTTGTAAAAAAATTTAAAAACACGGAAAATCTTGAAAAACGTGAGAAATCTTGAAAAAAGTGAAAGAAAAACGCGAGAAATCTTGAAAAACGCGAAAACCCCTTGAAAAACGCGAAAAATCTTGAAAAACGCACAAAATCTTGAAAAACGCGAAAAAAATCTTGAAAAACGCGAGAAATCTTAAAAAAAGTGTCAAATCTTGAAAAACGCGAAAAAACCCTTGAAAAACGCGAAAAATCTTGAAAAACGCAAAAAAATCTTGAAAAACGCGAGAAATCTTGAAAAACGCGAAAACCCCTTGAAAAACGCGAAAAATCTTGAAAAACGCACAAAATCTTGAAAAACGCGAAAAAAATCTTGAAAAACGCGAGAAATCTTAAAAAAAGTGTCAAATCTTGAAAAACGCGAAAAAACCCTTGAAAAACGCGAAAAATCTTGAAAAACGCAAAAAAATCTTGAAAAACGCGAGAAATCTTGAAAAAAGTGTCAAATCTTGAAAAAAGCGAAAAATCTTGAAAAACGCGAAAAAAACCCTTGAAAAACGCGAAAAATCTTGAAAACGCAAAAATATCTTGAAAAACGCGAAAAGTCTTGAAAAACGCAAAAAAAATCTTGAAAAAGCTTGAAGATTAATAAAGGTCAAATGAGATATTGATCTCACGTGACACGACGTGCTTGTTGAATACATGTCTGTTAGGCCAAACACGACTTTTTCGAGATATCGACCCGTGACCGACCCGTGACGACTAGCAGCAGCGTGCACGTGACGACCGTCACGGACGTCGTTAGGTCCGGTCACGTACAGTGTCTCAACTTCAAAGCGAGGCGAAATTATCCTGGCAGAAAGCAAACATGGCGAAATGACGAAATGCACGGTCACGAAGGTTTGTAATAGTAAATACTGACTTGATTTATGTTTGATTGTGAGCAGAAGCGCCTTGAGCAGTTGTTAATCAAGAAGAAAAATTATTTATGAGAGTTTTGAGACAGTAAAACAAAAACAGAAGATACAAAGGCACGCGACAGGCCGTTACAAGAATCGTACTGTACACTGTGTAGTGGTTTGAGTTTATAAACGTTCGGATTCTTACTTCTGAGCGGTTGAAACTATGGCAGATAGCGGAGTAGAGACACAAACTATCGAAAGCATCGAACTTAAAGTTGATGATAATCCAGTTGAAGACCATATTGATATTGATATAAAGCAAGTTACAGAGGAAACGACTCCTATAAAGCAAGACAATGATCGAGATGATCTCGAATTTGGGTTTGGAAAAGATGAAGCAGTAATCATTACAGACCAAGATATTGCGGAGATGTATGAATCATCGAAGGAACGATCAACAGAAGTTTCACAGGATCTTAACAAGGTTTATGAAGAGTGGATTTTTGTGGATGTCAACAAGTCGACGCATGAAGTGAAAGAAAACTTGCTCCTTTTGAGTTCAGTTTATGGGAATGATCAGATATGTTGCGCGGTCATGTAAACAGTGAGGATCATTTGAAGAATCTTTTTTGCTGATTAAATAATCAGGTATTGTTTTTTGTTTGGCTTACAAAGCTCATAAGTTATGATAGAATTATGTGGGACTTTAAAGGTGGAGGTTTTAGTTAATTTGTATAAAGTGAAGTCATAGGCGTACGGGCCGGGGGGGCAGGGGGGGCTGCAGCCCCCCCAAATTTTGGGCAACTCAGATTTTTTGGGCAGCAAAAGAAATTTGGGCAAAGCCAGTTATAAATATTTTTGATTTAAACCTGAAGACGGTGTGTTAAAGCCAGTTAAATTCACATGAGACAGTGGTTGCTTAACACCTGATGAGTTTCTGGTGAATAGTGAAGGGGATCATTTGTTGATATACATATTTGTAATTTTTTTTACTGTTGGGCACTGTACTGCAAATATCTGTCACAATTAAACACCTGATAAAGAAAGCTTCTCCGCGTTGCAAAATTTTATAAAATCGACGGCGAGATTCTGGAAGCCGAGCAGAAAATGTGCGCCAGTTTTCGTCGTTTGCGCGGATTAGGCAACATGACTGTTTCAGAAATGCTGGAGACAATGCAAGAGAATGATCTATTTGATAAGTTTTCAGAGTTTCCTTACGTGGTTCATATCCATGCAGTGATACCTGCTACATCGTGTTCTGCAGAACGATCATTCAGTGCGTTGCGCAGATTGAAAACTTACCTCCGCAGCACCTGATGGGGCGACGTGTCAGTAAGGCCAAGTAAAAAAACAAAACAATTGTTTCTCGTCCCCGCCCGCTTCATTTTTTTTGGGCCGCCTCTCTTTATTATTTGTTTTTGGAAAAGTTAGAACGAACAAAAAAACTTTAAATCCTTGTTACGCTAGGTCCGTACTGGACCAATCACCTTGCAGGATTTATTTTGAAAGTTCGCTTCTGGCCTGGAGAATTTGACGATGGAGGAAAAAACATCGATATTCGAACAGTACAGGTATGGAATGCAACAAAAGAATAGATAATTAAAAAATAACAAAAATGCGCTCGCCCGCTCTCTCTTTTGTAGAAATCCGGACGAGAAACATTTGTTTTTTTACATGGCCTAAATTATTACTTATCATCGCACTTATTAGCATTTTATGGGCAAATTCCAACTCTGTAATCAACATTGACATGGATCGTATTGTTGACATCTTCGGCCGTCGAAATGGTAGAGACAGCTATTTCTTTTAACATGCTCATATGATAGATTCTTATGTAAGACTTTTTCACTTCATTTGTAAGCCTATGTTAGTGCATCGTATGACCCTTGTTTCTTCTTGACTGTTTCGTAAAAATTTGGGCAACTTGCAATAATTTTTTGGCAAATGTCTCACCGCCCCCCCTTTCAAAAAATTGCCCGTACGCCTATGAGTGAAGTAAAACTAAAAATATAAGTATTTGAAAATTTAATAGTAAGTGTTCAACAGTACTAGTTAATAATGGTAATAGGACATGCCGTATTTACTCGAATAAGCGCTACAGCGCTTATTAAATTTTTCGCGATTCAAGTACAGCGCTTATTTGAGGGCGGCGCTTATTTAAAATTTGGACGCCACAAAGAATCTTATATTTTACAGTAATTGAAAATAGCGTCTTTTGATTGTCAGTATTCATGTCTTGCAGAAGAGAGAAGTGGTGCTAGCTTTCCTGGCAAAGTTGGCGGCCTTCACAACAATTACAGAACTACGTATTGTAAGAATGTTGGATCGAAAACTAATCGGGCTAGCGGTAAACCGATCACTTTGAACTACAAAACATCGCTTTTGATGGAAAGGAATGTCCAAGTTTGTTTTAGAGTTGCTTTGTATTGCTATTTTTAGTCAAACGGAATTCCTTGAATAAGCGCCGCATCAGGACTGCGGCGCTTATTCGGGGGCAGTGCTTATTAGTTTTTGGTCCAAAATGCAGCGCTTATTGAGGGCGGCGCTTATACGGGGCGGCGCTTATTCGAGTAAATACGGTAGTGGAGTCCAATTTGGTCTGTAATCATACGAGTGATTAGCTACATGGGATGACCATGAAGTGGGAGATTTATTTAATCACAGTTACAGACAGAATTGGAAGAAACGAAGTCCTGTTACCAATTAATCAAAACTATGACAAAATTTGAGAAACAAACAAATGATGATACTGTTCAATTACTTGGTCACAATGAATAAAATGTCCTGTCAGTGTTCATAGGCGGCGGAGCATTTTGGAACATGGGGGTCTGAGTCGGTCCCAAAAGTGCTCGGCAGGTTTTCACATTTGGAGCTTTTTTTTTCTACCAACTTTTTGATTTCTGAGTAGTTTCTAGACTGAAGATTCTCTGATTGTTGTTCAAAGGCCATACAAACGTTTCCAATCATTTTACGAATTTTTCCGAAGATAAGCAAAGTATCCCAAAGACTTCCAATTAAGTTTTGAAGATGTTTGAATTCACTCACAAGACAGAATATCTTGACAAACCAATATAACGCTGCGTTCACAACATTTTTGGTACCAAATTGGGGAGGGGGGCCTGAGTTCCCCCAAATTTTTGTTGTTGTTTTTTTTTTGGGGGGGGGGAGGCTACAGCTACATGGGATAATTAAAGCCCTTAGTCAGCAACTTTTCTCCATACAAATTCTTCTACAAAAACTGCCTCAAACTAAATTAACAGGTTATCCAAGTGTGAAGTAAGTCAGGTGACCCTAGTGTTAGATCTATTGTACATCATGGATTTTTAACCTACATAAGTCTGAACATAGCTAAAGGTTACTAGGGAGATTCATTCAAAGAGTTAGACCAAAAAATGTGTTATATACTTAGCAAGATAACATTTATTTGACAATAACATTTTCGTATGATTTTTATACTAGATGGTATTGTTAGTGGATGATGGAAATATACTGTTAAATTCTGGTTATAAGCCCTGGGCTTATACAAGTTCATAAGGGTTTTTGGGTGGGTCTATAAATGGAGGGGCTTATAACCGGGAGGGCTTATAAGCGGAATAAAGAAAACGTTTCAAAACAAGCCACGGCAGTGTTGATAGAAATGCGTTTTAAAAGCAACATTTCACCCTGTTCAATACTGTCATCCAGCAGAGGGGGGCTTATATCCGGGGGGGCTTATAACCGGATGTATTTTTTTGTTTCCAGGTAGATGGACCTATAACCGGGGGAGCTTCTAAACAGGGGGCTTATAACCGGAATTTTACGGTATTATTTTTGTCCAATAGGCCTGAAGCCCTTGGTGCATTATCCACTTGATAAATCACCATCGAGAGGATAAGTGTTGACAAAGCATTAGTAGGTTTATCCACTGGATAATAATAATAATAAATAATTCACTTATATTGCGCAATTATCAATTTAAAATAGTGGATAGTGATTGGATAGTGATTTATCAGTGGATAGCACCATACATCCTTTGAACAACTGGGGCCTGGTCTGTAAAAAGGTACTTTTAATTTACAACATAACATTGTACATGAACACTGAAATTATAGATGAAACATTTTCATTTGGTTGGTATAAACAGGTTTTTCTGATGTATACAGATGTTTTATTTAAATAGTACATATATATTAAAATGTATTTGTTTATCAAATAGAATTAGACTATATAATATGATACTTTGTTTGTATGTTTTGGTGAACTGAAATTATTTAAATAAATCAGGTTTATACAGTGTTGTAGTTCAGTGTTTACAACTTCTTGTACTGTCAAACCCCAGGGGGGGGTACTCCGGCCTGTAAATGACGGGGATGATCGAATGGAGGCAAAACTCGGTACCCAAAAAATCCCTAAGTCTTCCGATATTACCCAAAAAAATCCCTGGACCAAAAATAACACCCCCAAAAATCCCTTGTCAAATTACCCCTAAATTGCCAGGAGGGGCAATAATATAACACAAAGAAAGTCATAAAAAATTGAACGTTCGTGTTTGTTTATTCATCATGCCATAAATACGCCAAGGCCGCGCCAAGGCACTTAAGTTGGTTTTTAATACCCCCAAAAAAATCCCCTATTTAAATCAAGTCACCCAAGAAAATACTTGCCAAATTTTCCAACCCAAGAAAGTACCGGAATCGAAAATTTCAAACCCAACTTCGATCATCTCCGTCATTTACAAGCCGGAGTTCCCCCCCCCCCCCCCCCTCCCCGGGTGTCAAACAGGCATGTGATTATGTAAAACGGTAAATGGTATTCTTTTACTCAGAGTCACCTTTCCCTCTTAGCTGGCAGTGCCTGGAGCACGAGGAACAAGTGGCTCTGGGGACACATGATTTGATTGGCTAAATTTTTAACAGAGAAAATTTAAATCAAGCAAATAAAAACAACCGTTTTAAAATCCCTTTGTTGTAAGGGATTTTACAATGATTGATTTGATTGACTAGATTTAAATTCTCTTCGTTAAAAATCTAGCCAATCAAATCATGTGTCCCCAGAGCCACTTGTTTCTCGTGCACGGGCTTTGCAGGCTTAGATAGACAAGTGACTCTGGGGATAAGAATGATAGGTGACCATGACAAAAGCAACCGACAGGGTGATCATGGGGCGCCTGATCCCACCCTTAGGGACGGACCATTATTTTCTTGGAGGGGGGGGGGGATGAAAAATTTTCCTCTGCAAACTTTTTTTTTTAGTTTATGCACCTCTGCAAACATTTTTTTCGAAATTCTTACTATTTTTTGTTATACGTATCGTGTTTGCAAACGATTTATTTTGTCTTTCCAGGCCCTGCAAACAATTTTTTTCAATATTTTTCACACCCCCCCCCCCCCCTCCACCTCCAAAAAAATAATGGTCCGTCCCTTAGCACCGGTTAAGAGGTTCTTGAGGAAATTGCGAGTATTTTTATTAGAACCTTTTTAGCGACTGGCAATTTGAGCACATACACCTAAAACTTGCGACCTGAAGAGAAATTATAGAATCTAGGTAAAGTGCGAAGGGTAAACCCAGTAAAGATACCATAAAAGGTCGGAAAGCAACGCCCAAAGTAACGAAACTACTGAAAGTGGTAGACTGTTCACAACCTCTCTAACGCAAAGTAAATTTGATCTAAAAAATTGCTGGGGTTTGTCAAGAGAGGCATTGTAAATGAGAAGAGGAAGGGTTTTACCGCCTACCAGATTCCTAATTGCTGCCACCCAAACAAGTCGACCTCGAAGACTTTGTATCTCACCGACATTTCATCCGCTAACCAAGTTTAGTTTTCTTTCTCAACTGGAAAACGCAGGAAATGATGGAAGGATGAGGGAACCACAAGGAGACCTCTTTCTTTTGCTTTTACTCGCCATGCCATTTTTTTATGTGTTTGTGGGTTACTCAAAGGAAACCAGAAAGGACAGTGTGCCCCAGATACGCCCATAAGAAGCGCGCCAGCGGAGACTGGCTTTCAACATAAACAAATGTACCAATGTTTGAAGTCTTGATACTTGTTTATGTTTGTTTAGCATTTGTCGTGTTGTTACTTGAATATGGAGAGAAGACGAGTAAATTTAGATTTCACTGATTGCCTTTAGAATGTAGAATGGGTCGTGGGGCATAAATGCCTCAAATTTCTCGCTGGTTTATCGTTAGAAGGGCATTAAAAAACAAGCATGCAGTCAGTCACGCAGTCAGTGTCAGTTCCAATATCTTACACAAAGAGTAGAAACCAAACAGTGTCAGTAATATTAAAGGGGCACTGTGATATTCACAAGAACTGACAAGAAGCTTAAAACAAATCTATAGTTTTCGATCTTTGCAACATCGTTACCGTAGAACGGTTCTCTACAACATACCAGGAATTCTTTTAAGTGTGAATAACTTACAAAAGCCGTGGGGATAAGAATAGAAATTTTAAATTAGACCCGCTAGGATCACGTATTTCTTTGAAGTTCTACATAACTCTTACCGAACAGCTCAACTTCTTATCCACTTATTAAAGGCATTTTCCTGAATTTTTTTCAAATTTTCCGCAAACTGAGTCCAGCGCACTGCTGCTTGACACATGTTTGCGTCAAGCAGAAATTTTCTGACGTAACTAATTTCGTCAGTTACACGACCCTCCTCCGACCGAAGTTCATTTCCTGTTGTTCCAGTTGAGGCGGAATTTCAGTGCCTCGTGGAAACTGAACGAGTGGTCGTTAAACATAATACAACGAGAGAGGAATAGAAGAAAAGGTAAGTTTAAAGCTTAACTGACGTAAAAATGTGCTGTTTTTGTCGTGTACGGACTTGTGATGCTAAGTAAAAGATCTGACATCGTACCAGGATCTCGTGTTTTTTAATGCAAACATGCGGTCGGGTCACGAGTCTGGCACGAAATTTTCGAATAAATCGGTAATATGCATTTTAAAGTTGGTGATATTTCACTGATGAGATCAGGAATAATAAAGGAAAGCTTCAGTAGTGGTATAAAAGCGAAAGAGATGCGATTTTTTTAGTTTCGAATCCGAAAACATTGAGCGAAAAGGAAGAACTGATTCAAAGTGAAAAGGTTCCCAAACACGAAAATATTGCCATAAAGAGACCCGCTGGAAGCTGTCTTAAAAGGTGTGATAATTTTTCTGATTCATCTTTTATCGGTAGACTACGACCTATCATGAAATATCCTCATATCATACGGCCGGCTAAGCTTTCCGCCAAAATGTGTTAACGTTACGAAACTTCAGTTGCAAATTGTCGAGTTTCAAACCAGACCAACATCACGACCCATGATATGTTTTTGTCTTCTGATCGGTCGGGAACAATACATGTAGTTTATCCGATTTTTTCTCGGTTTATGGATCGAAACTGAACAGAATTAGTTATCTCTAAAGGGTATCAACTTCTCAAAATAACGATGGAAGGTTCTTCCTTGTCGCGGATCAAAATAATCGTCGAAAAATTGACTCACATTTTATATCGTTTCACGTCACGCAAATGCGCCATCACGACATTTTCATTTGTACCTGATTGAGAATGAATGAAAAGAAATTCCCTTGTTTCCTTGAAAATTTATATATTTACTTATATCTATGTTTGGCGCATTGTAGCATTTCGTAAACAGTCTCTCACAGAGATTCCAACCCTTTTTGAAGGAAAAAAGGGAGTATTTTTAGCGCTGAAGGTGTGCGCCTCTAGGGGGGTCTAGAAGCATGTTCCACCGGGAAATTTTGCAAATTTAGGTTCTCTCAAGTGCCATTTCCGGCATTTTGACATCATTTTTGAGTTATTCTATAAGGTCTTTATTCTTTTCACAAACATTTTTGGTACTTTTCTTTACTTTTGCTACACTCAGGTCGCAAAAAGCACTAAAAATTAGCAATTTTTCTTTTGTTTTCAGAATTTCATGATAAATCGGGAGAATCTGATATAAATCGGGAGAGCGGGAGGCTACGCATTAAATCGGGAGACTCCCGATCAAATCGGGAGGGTTGGAATCTCTGCTCTCATGGTCGTTTATTAATCCGTTGTTTATTATTCTTAGCGGAGACACTTGATTGTTAGATCACGCGACACAAGTGCTTGATTGTCTTTTTATGTCGCACTCTGGCGCAATACTCCCGATCCATTTCTTCATGATCGCTAAAAAAAATAAAGCTAAATTTTATGCGCTTTATAAATTTCCGAAGCTACGTAGCGTAGTTATGTTTGATGTTCCGTGTTCTCACGAGAACCCACGAGAGACTGGTTAAATTCTCGCGTGAGTATTGCACTCGCGTGGAAGGACCTGTTTTTGTCCCTGTTTTGATAATATATGGAATTGATTTACTTTGTCTGAGTTTTTTGGTTGAAGAGATTTGATGATTGATAACGTGGAAAGAAGACTTAGACATGATGCTTAAAAAATACTGACGATCTCGCCAAACAAAAACACATTAAATTTTCATTTTTTCTTTCAACTGTATATATTATAGCCTTTGAACTTTTATAAACAAAAACACATTTGCTCGAAAATCGTACATATCCCGATTTCTCGGTTTCGCAAGCACATTTCTTATATTCAGTTACTAAAAGTTAGATCTACCAGCATCAGCAGTTAGAGCCGAAAATTCTTTCATGTGTTGTTGATTTCAGGTAAATTATCTATTGAAATTAATAAAAGTAAAAGAAACCTAAGAAGGCTCGTATTGTTGAAAATTCTTTTTGAACAATTGTCTTAATTAGCTATTGTAAAGAGTTAATTATATGCAAGTGAGTGAGATTTTTTTTTCCTTTCTGTTTCGTTGTAGGTGCGCTACAATGACTCGAAAGCAGTCAGGAAGCGATGATCTTTGCCACTTTCAGTGTGGAATCTCAAACTGTCAGATGACGAAAGGCAACAAAACGATAGACTCTGCCGAGGTTCTAAACACGGATGAGAGAATCAAAGATTTATGTAACGGCGTGGTCATGGAAGCCCAGGATAAAGAAATGGACAGTAAACAAACAGATTCGAACGTCGTGACATGTAAAGACACTGCAACCAAACAAGACTCGATTCCTGTGGAAATCGAACGCAAACAAAACAGTTCTAGCGTTGTTAGAACTAATGGCGATTCAGAGTATGTGAGTCTCAATCTTCATATCTGGAAAAGAACGAAATCGGACGGTGCGATTCACAAGAAACGAAAACCGAACTGTTACTTTGGAAGAAAGGACACAGAAGACAAAAGAACGCTTCGTTCAAGAAGCGCGGAGGTTGGCCGGAGACAAGTTCAAAACGAGGCAGGAATTTCTGAAAGTCCTGTGTTTTTCTCTGCGATCGGTGAATGGACAATTGTTGATCTCAATCTTCAGGTTTTTGAGAAGGAGGACGCGAATCGCATACATTATTTAAGAAGGAAAAGGACATCTTACAAAGAGGTAGAGCCAGAAAACGTTTGCTGTATTTTGTAGTGAAACTGCGACCGCAAAGCTTTGGGAGTAAATTATTCCGTATTTCTCTCGGGAGTGTCACTTTTACTGTATACTGAGAAATAATAGGCATAGTACTTTTGTTTAGCAGTAGCTGAGGAATTAAAGAATTTAACAACATTTTTAACACTCCGAGAAAAAAAATGTATGGGCTGTTGAAAATGAACGTTCATGTTGCTTAGTACCATTAATGTTGTTTGTTATACAGAGGGTTTAGTGGAATCCTCTTTAGCGAGTTTGACATCTTGACATCAATTTCTGCTCTTCTGCGGTGTCAAATCATTTGTTGAACTAGTTTACAAGTAAACCTAGCGATGAGTTTTGTTACTAGTTTCGCGGCACTTTAATACAATCGAATAAAAAACGTTGAAGCACAATCGGATTCAAGTTTATAGACGTTATTAAAAGTTGTAGTTTTTATGAGCAGTAACAATGGAAGATATGGCAGAATAAAACTTTGGACACCGCTTTCAGTCGGAGTTTCTCCATTATTTTTCTCACTGACTTATATTAGCCTATTTTAATTTTTTACATTCAATGTGTGTAACTTCTCAACAAACCAGAAACCAGGCAACGATCGAACGAACGAACGAGGTTAGGAATTACACCAAATAAGATCCGACGAACAGACGGACTGACAAAAAAAAAACCAAACAGAGGAGTGCACGAAATCGACTGAATACAGAAAAGCCATCATTATTATATTTAAAACTTTATTTTTCATAAAGTAGGACCATATCAATCATGTAGTGCTAGACGTAACTAGCCGAAATTAGTTACCATGAACAACGCTTTACATTGCCGACAAGCGCCGTCAATTTTCTTCCACAAGTGAATTTTACGGACTTTCCTTCAAAATAAGGCGCGAATATTAATTTTTACAGCACGCGACACACACGAGACAAGCAAGTGTGTGGGTATGACGTCATTTTATTGGCCGGTCAGCAGACTGCTGTTTCGATTGACAGCTAAAGGGAACGGCTGTCAGCTCTTTTAAAAAATATAGTAAGTATCAAATACACGAAAAGCTCCAAAATAAAAATCTTGGCGAAAGAAACCCTTTGCCTTAAATTCTAGATGTAAAATTTGAAATATTCGCCATCTGTCGCACAAATGATCATTGCATGGTAGTTGTTTCGTATCAATTGCACCAAGGATTGTCTCAGTTTTCTAAAACACAGAGCACTTTTTCAAAAATAACTGTTATTAGAGAAGGATAGAGAACTATATATTATTGTAGTCCTTTTACATTTACCAAAAAGGTATTTAAATTTGCCAAGGCGTATTTGTCTAGTTGTGGTCTCCTGCACGTGTTCAGTAAATCTTCCGGTCCAGTCAGCTCCTGACATACACGTGCTTCCCTCGTGCATTTCCTTTCTCTACAAAGGCGTCTTCATACATTTGAAGGCTAATTCTTGATCGTTCTCAGTGACGGCCCGTTTTGTTATCGCTTTCCTTTATCTTTACTTTCCACTGAGTGGTTTCAATTTTGTGTCGTTTTCCTCGTCTTCTTTGTAATTTTCCGACAAAAGATTACATCAGTATACAGTGGAACCCCGATATAACGATATGCCAAGGGAGCAGTAAAATAATATCGTTATATCGAAGTATCGTTATATCGAAACTCCCGATATAACGATATGGCCGTAAAATAACCGAAAATATCGTTATATCGGGGTAAACCTAACCCAGTACTTTTTACTGCATATTAGAGGAGGATAAAGAGAATAATTTTGATCAGAAAGTTTAGAACACAGTATCATCTTCGTATTGCATCGTACAAAGGTGTTTTTAGAAACGTTGAGGTGACTCGATTACCGTAATGTTATTGCATTAAATTCGATGTTTTGCAGATAAAATGTGACGGTGTACATGTACTGATAATATCGTTATATCGGGAGGATTTTACGTTCGGTCCGCTAAATTCTCATCGTTATATCGGGAATATCGTTATATCCGGCGAAGATCGTTATATCGGGGTTCCGTCCCATACATTTTACTGTAACTTTTGCCGGGACATAGAATATCCATCGTTATATCGGGAATATCGTTATATCGAGGATCGTTATATCGGGGTTCCACTGTAAATATAAGGTTTGCTTCAATAACAGACACAATCTTTTCAGGACTTTTTATACACAGTACCTCGGTTTCTGTTGTATACTATCTTCATTCAGCCTACTTTCAGTGGGCTTAATCATTTTCTGAAACTTCGTACATGTAGAGGGGTCGGTACTTAGGAAACGTAAAGTATTGTAAACAAATAGCATGGCTGATCGGAATAAGGGACATAAACTATTTTGTAATAAATAGGAATTAGTTAGTCATAAGAATACCAGAACTGGCCGGCCAGACTGGTATAATCGAGAACAGAATTTCTTTGTTAGTCAGATTTGTCTTGTCAAATCAGTCACTATATAAATATTATACATTGATTTGTGGGACAATCTCGTCAGTGGAAAAGGATCATTTCACATTCACAACCACCAGACACGGCGGCCAGTTCTGACAAATAGAAAGCGCCCTTAGTCAGTGAAGTTGCTAATACACATCTGTCACGGAAATCTCACGTTTTACAAAAAGCCTTTCTTTTTCACCAAAAGATACTCCAAGCTCATGATTTCCTGCCAAACAGTCGACATAATATGATTTCAATGATTCATTCACAATTCTAAGCAAAGGCCAAGGTAATGATTTCATCATTCCTCAACATCTCCCACGCGCGCGTTTGTCTCGTGTCGTGAAGTGTTCAGTAGAGTTTTTGTACGGAAGACATGCGTTGTATTAACCGTCCTCGGGAAAGCTATGCTGTTCATCTCAACATCAAACCAACTTTTCTAGGTCAGGCAGTGTTGCTCCTTTTGTATCCAAGGTTTTCCCTCTCAACTTATTCCTTATAAAATACTTTTTCTTCGGTTACTTTTGAGATCACGTTCCTGGGGTCACGGGCGCGGGGAAGTAGTGTACCCCAATGCGCAATCTTACTGATCAACAGTGAATGTTTTAGCATTTTGTTGCGCTAGTTTTTGTTTTGGGAAAGCTGATGGATCTTCAGTGGACATAAGCAGGTTACAAATACAAGATCAGCGAATCCAGGGAGGTCCGGTCCCCAGGGGGCCGAGATACAGTGGCCGAGATTCCCTTTATCAAGCAAGAAAGGCTCGTATGCGCTTGCCCTCCAACCCTGACTCCCTCCCCCTCCACCCCCCCGCCCCCCCCCCCCCCTCTGAATCCACCCTGACACATGTTAGGAAATTGTACCCTGATCGTGACCGAGCTTTTCACCCTGCCTGAAGCTGCCCAAACTTTAAAAATCTGTAAGTCCTTTGGACCCCACTGCCAACATACAAATTATCCTCACTTAACTCCGTACATTTATCATAACTTGTTTGGAGAATTTGGCTAAATAAATGCGAGTAAAAACTAAACGCTGACACAATGCACTATTTTCTTTTTTGAAATCCTCTTTACTGTGAGATGTGCATAAACCTTTCCTGTTATTGTTAAATCTCGTTTCAGTTTTGCATTGTGTCCAAAGGTTAAAATCTTGAAATAAATCCTCAATTCCGAAAGATTTTCGCCAGCTATAAAATATACCGTAGTAAAGTTTATCTATTGTCGACTTTCAGAAAAATATATCATCCAATAAACTAATGTGACCGCAAAAAGTTTGTGCATGACAAAAAGAAAACAATACTCAATCTTTAGACATGAAAGTTCAAATATTCTGTGAGGTTATATCTTCAATTCTGTTAAATTTTCGCCAGCTATAAAATATACCGAAGTAAAGTTTATCTATTATTAACTGAAAAAAAAATATCATCCAATAAACTACATGTAACCCAAACAAATTTGTGCATGACAATAAGAAAACAATGGTCGATCGATCTTTAGACATGAAAGTTCAAATATTCTGTGAGGTTATTTTTAGTAGTTTACTCCTGCCAACAATCTGAACTTTGATCGAAACGGCTGAAGCAAGAATTATCATTTCTATTCTTTATTGTTTTACATGTATTGATCATTGATCATGAGTAATCCACTTGAGACATCATCTTATAATTAGCAGGCTATAAAAATAAGTCGTTATACTGACCGAACTGTACTAGTGACTCAACCATGTCCGCAGAAAGTTCTTCTCCGAAGCGAGGTTTTGGCGGAATCTTTCACAAGAAAACTGACAAAAGGGACGGTAAAAAATCTGCACAGGAAAAGAAAGAAAAGAAAGAGAAGAAAAAACATAAACGGCAACCTTCAATAGCATCCACGAAGGCTTGGCGTCTCGTAAACTGCGGAGAGCTCTCAGAAGTTGACGGAGAAAAAATAAGTTCAGAAGTTAGAGCTCCGAACGAAAAAGAAAAGCCCAAGAATCTACGCCGACGACTGCCATTTGGCAAAGCAAAACCACCGAAGAAAAATGAGAATTCGACTGAAGATAAAGGGGATATTCTCCTAGAAGATCCCGCGTCGCATTCTAATGAAGGGGAACAATCGAGCGAACGCAAAGATGAAAAAGAAATTGGCCAACAGAAAGTCAGTGAATACGAAAGCGGGCCCGTAGATGAAACTGGAGAATCTTGGGTCGTGCTGACTCCCACGGACCACGCTGTGTCACCAGATTTCACCTCAAAAGTTTTCTTTGAAACAAAAGAAACTGAAAGCTCGATCCCTGCAAAGACCTGTCCAACAGAAGATGACAACTCAGTGAAAACAATCATCCCGAAACCCGAGAGTCCACCCGAGGGTCCCAAAGGCGAAAAGATCGTCTCTTCAACTGCGATCCTTTGGGAAGCGTTCACACATTTGAAAGGGCTTGTGCTAAACAACGAAAAGCTAGTTCACGTCGACACAGAATCATCCAGTTCCCGGTATGAGATCTGCCTGTATGCGTACGACTTCAGCCTCGCCAAGGTCGTTGCTTTGTGGAGTTTTCTCCTGACTCGGGCAAGCGAAGCCAGCAAGCAGATTTTGGTGTATTGTATTTCCCCGTTAATCCGGAAGGTATCCGCAGTGCTTCAAAGTTCAGTTAAAGAAGAAGAAACAGCGAAGAAATAAAGAGAAGCCACAGGAGATAGCATCTCAAGCAAATGAAGAATAGTTGAAGGAAACTTTATACCAAGAGTTTAAAAATTAACAGCGCATGCTTGGACCAATAAACGCGTTTCCTCAAGTTTTCTCAAAGTTACTGACTGAAGTACGTGCTATTATTTATATTTTTTACAGCAAGGCGTTCTGTTTTTACAAGGCATGGAAGCTAATAAGATCATATTAATCCGATGAACGATTATCTGAAAATGTACTTCAATTTAATTTGTTCCCATCATAAAGGTCGAGCTTTTTCATGTCACGCAACCAAATATGACATTACAAGTGTTGATTTGTAAGAACAAAAACAAAAACTAGAGACTTGTAACTTGACCAGGCTATAGGAAAACAATAGCTCTATAGCGATCGAAAGTAATATTTATATAAATAATATTTTAAAAAGTCCGCAATACTGTTGCAATGCCTTAACAGTAAGCATGTTCTTTGCTGTTTCCGGAATATGATTGTCTTGAGAAGAGCTGAGGATCTTTCATTTTAAAGACAAATCGTTCGAATTTGCTTTCACGCTTAGCTTGGGACTAGCTTATTAGCTGACTTGTGGGAAAACACAAAAAAGCCGGACGCTCAAACGTATGTTTTTTATAATAATCATCTGAAATAAACCACGCAAACAATATTTTTGTGAGTGTGCTTTTTTATTTTGAGTCACGCGCGCAGATTTTATCTCATACACAGGTCCTTCGCTCCTGTAACCGAGGGATTAGAAAAACGCTGAGCTTGGTAACATTGCACAAACTCCTTGCTGTTTGGTTTATCAATTTTCAGCCGGCGCTAAAATCGAGCAACTGTGTTATCCTTTTTTTTTTTTTAAAATCGGCGACAAATTCAGTGGTACTCTTACAACGCGATATTCACCGCATTGAGCAAAGTTTTCGGAAAATTATTAGCAAAAAGCATATCGTTCAGCTGCGTACAGGTAATTTTCGCTGATTTCTAGCCGATCCACAGGGAACCCAAACGCTGTATTAGTTATTCATAATCTTAAAATAAAAATGTCCTTATTTACTGCGTTCCTGTGTTTTTTTTAACCGGTTTTGGGGGCGATTCGAATCAGAGCGAAGGTGGTTTATGTTGCGAGTTTTAAACGGTAATCGATCTGTCGCAATGTCAATACGACACGCCTCAATTATTATTATTAACTATTAACTCCCCTCGCGGGAGAGAAGAGAGAAGGAACTAAAAATCAGGGTATTTTGAATTCGAGGCGTAATTCTCTTGTTTCTCAACAAAATCTGCTCAAACTTTACAGATCGGATAAATAAAAGTTAAATAATCATGTGAAGTCTGTTTTGTTCGTTTCGACTCCCTATTTCCCGATTAGTTTTGGGTTGTTTTATGATGCGGCTTTTCGTCCGATCTGTGACTACAGTTGACTTGACCGGAAGTGATTTTATTGCAGAGTGTATGTTCATCATCAAAGCGGTTCTTTTGTTCTCATGACAGACTCTTTTGTTTTTCGTTGACAGTCGCGTGTGTCAGAAATATAAAACAGATCTCTCCACGCGGATTACCTGGTCTTTGCGCGAGATAAATTTCACGTTTATTTGCCAGTGCGGAGTCAGTGTGGATTGCTAAATAAGAGTATATTCGTAGGTCTCCGAAATCTTTCTTTTCTTTGTTATCTGCGTGGATGGACCGGCGAATGTCGGAAGAAGGAGGAAATGTAACATCGCCGCAAAGAATTTCGGCAAATTTCGAAATGTGCCAGACAATTTTTCTTTGTCTGGGGTTGCTGTTTGGTAACGCTCAATAAGATCGCTAACGGATGTAGTTTTTCCACGGAGTTTAAGCCAGGATAAATAGAAGCGGCATCCGTTTCTAGTATCTTGAAACTGTTGTAACATTGAAAGGAGAAATGTTTATTCACTGCTTATTCACTGATTTACTTTCTATAGTCGCGCCCGGGAGCAAAAGGTAAGCTTACAAAAGCTAAAATATGTTCTACTTTTACACATAAATGTGCTTTTTTATCTCGAAAACAGCCGAGCGAAACAGAATGGAAATTCAAATACTCACCAGTGAGCAACGTTGAAATGAAATGGATTTGAACCATGATTTTCGCGTGTCCCGTTAATCGCCGCCGGCTGTCGGCTCGTGTCTCCTCGCGCATATCCACGCGCGAGACTGGTCACATCAACTGTAGTCACAGATTGTACGACCGCCCGTAGTAAGTTTCACCCCTTGTCTCTCTTCTCTTCTCGTGACCATTAAATTGAAACACGAAACTCCCCGCGAGAAGTATTAATAGTTAATGGTGATAGCAACTTGAGTTAATAACAATTGAAACTTGAGGCGCGTCGTATTAACATTGCGACAGATCTATTACCGTTTAAAACTCGCAACGTAAACCACTTTCGCTCTGATTCAAATCGCCCCCAAAACCGGTAAAAAAAAACACAGGAACGCAGGTAAATAAGGACATTTTTATTTTAAGATTATGAATAACTAATACAGCGTTTGGGTTCCCTGTGGCCGATCGAGTGCTTTGCAGAACTAATACCGCATATTGAAGCCTAACAGCGCAACAGCGATCGCACTATCATTTAACCATTTGAGTGCAAGCTCTGATTTGTAAATTAAATGATTTTCTTTATTCTCATCATCTGTTCGCTTAACAATGTATTACAATAGTAGGGAGATATGATATTTTGATCAATCTTGGAAATAAAATGTTACTATACCATACTGAGGCAGTACTGTTGTTATACATGTTATTTTTCGGCAATTTTAGCAAAATTTAGATTCGACGCGATGAAATACATGCGCGCAATTTATTCAGGGAAATAGACTTTGTTTTGATCTTGCTGTTCACGCTCTTTTCACATGCAAATCACTGATGAACTCGTGCCACAGGCTTTCACGTTCAAAATTAGGTGTTACTTTTGCACTTTGTAAACATGTGGAATAGACTTTGAACGGACCTAAAAATAATTCTGATTGGCTAGTCGCGCTACCGAGATAACGCAGTTCTTTTGACAAGTAACCGATTTAGCAAAACAAATTTAGATAGTTAGGAACGGGCGAAAGGGGAATCCTCTAATGGTTACCGGTGGAAAAAATGTCGAGTTTTGTTTAAATTCTCGTGCAAACCATTTAAATTTCACGTGCGCAACTATCACGTGACTACAGTTGAATGGATTCACACCTTTAGCGATCGATGGACCTATTTAACATTTCTCTTTCAAATAAACTTATTCATTTCTGCGAATAACAAGCTTGTAACGCAAGTGAAGCGATCTTTCTCGATAATATTTCTTTAAAATGGCAGAGAGTTCAAAGTCTGGCGGATTAGGAAAGCAGCTCTTCGGCGCCAAGAACGAGCCGGGACGCGAGTCTAAACGAAAAAGAAAGAGAGGCAAAAAGCCGGCCCGAACACAGTCCAAAGAAAATTTAGAGAGCGAGTTGAAAGGTCAGGAATGTTCTGCTTTGGTTTGCGACGAGCAAAACGCTGGCGCTAATAACGAAGATTCTAAGATTAACACAGAAAAAATAAGTCCAACGGATGCCGCGAACGACGAAGGAGAAACGGCGAATGTTTTAGAAGAAGTGGATTCGAAAGACAACGACAAAATGGCAACAGCGGAGATTGAACAGGGGAACAAAACAAACGAAACATGTATGGACAAAGATGGTCAACAAGAACTAGAAACGATTCAAGAACAGAGAAGCGAGGAACAAGGATTAAAATCTGAGCCAGCCAAACCAAATCAAGGTAGCAGTAGAAAGAAACGCAAATTATCCTTACGCCGGTCTAAAAAACTAAAACTTTCGAAGAGCAAGAGTTCTTTGAACGAAGATAAACGCGATGAAAGTCAGACAGGTGAAGACGCCGCATTAAATACGAAAACAGTAGAGGAAAATGCGAAGGAAACTTGCGAGCAACAAGAGGATAAAGCTGACGCAGCGAAATTCGACGAAAGCGCTGGTCCTCCGGACGACGAAAGCAATGATGCGTCGAAATCTCCCGAGGGAATTCAAGAAAAGTCGCTTAGCAAGAGCAACAAAGGAAAGAAATTGAAGCAATTAGCAAGTTTTGGTCGAAATAAAAAGAAACCGGAGATTGCAGTGAAATTAGAAGAAACTTCTAACGAAACGAACGAGTCGCTTGATGATAGTCCGACGAGATCTGAAAGATCCGAGAGTACAAGAAGTCAAGATTCTCCGAATACGGAAATTGTCGACTGTGTGTCAAAAGAACCTGTTGCTGCCGACAAAAGTGATTTCAACAACGAACATATGAACGATGGAAAAGATGAAGGAACGGAGATTGAGAAGAAAGAGGCTGTAAAGGAGAAGAAGAAAAAAGGGTCTGTTCTTGGTTTTAAGCGAAGCAAATCCAACCTTGGGAAGAGAAAATCGTCAAAAAACGAAGACCAGGGTGCTGAAAACAGTCCAAGCGAGAAAACTTCAGCAAGAAAAGAAAGTGATGATGTCAGCACAATGGAACGCGATGTAGAGAAAAAGATGGAAGATAAATTTGAAGAAAGCAACTCAGAACCTAAAGTAGAAGAACCCAAGGCAAGCGACACGGAAGCAGGTGATTTGAAAACAGAAGAAACATCAGGCGCGGCCGCTGCGGATATGACACAAGAAGTCTTTAACAAAGAAGAAACGATCAGCGCGGAAAGCAAAGAGACCAGCGCAACAGCCCATGAAGTTTCGAACCAAGTTACACCGAAGAAAGAAAAGAAAGAAAATATTTTACGCCGCTCATTGAGAAAGTTCAAGTCTCCAAGTAAAGCTCTGCAGGAGAGAAAAAAATCACACAATGATAAAGTGGCTGAAGACGATGTAACGATGGTTGACCAGGTGGAGGAGAGAGAAAGTTGTGAATTGGAACAAACTACTGAAGAACAAAAGCCAGCAGCCGAGGATAAAGATGAAGAGCGGTGTTCTGATCACGAAGGAACGTCAACGGCAGTGAAGAGAAAGAAAGACGATTTGAAAAATGTTGCTCCAGCTTTGAAGAGAAAGAAAGAAGATGGCGAAAGTTTGACAGATATTCAAGGAAAAGATGATGTCTCCGAAACAGCAGTTAACGAAAAAACGCAAGACCAAAACACCTCTGAAGAATCAAGTGTGTCAAAGGATATGGAAAATTTAAAAGAGCTAAAAGACCTCACGGAAGTGAAAGAAAAGAGCGGCGATGAGTTTAATTTTCAAGTAAACAAAGAACTGTCACCACAAAAGAACAATACGGAGGAACATGAAGAAAACAAACAAAGCGAAGTGCCGGATGAGCTTTCACGCGAGTCACTCGCGCGCGTTGACACGCAGACTGAAGAAATTACAAAGGAAAGCGAAGCGGAAGAGATTTCACACGAGCTACTCGCGCACGATGACACACAAACCGAAGAAGAAATTACAAAAAAGGCTCAAGAGACTCGTCGTAAACAAATGAAAACAGTTATCCATGAGTTGATCAAGTTCATTGAGAAGAAGGAGGCAAAGAAAGCTGCAGAAAATGCGACGCAAGTTGAGACAACAAAAGAAAACGTCAGCTTCAGCGCCGAGGAAAATACGGTTGTCGAAAGTCAACAGCAGACGAGTGCAATTGAAGACACTGAGCTACAACGAGAAGCCGAGGAAGACTCGTACGATTCCGATGTGACTGTTGTCACGGTCGAACGGTTACTGAGCCACGAGTCGTTAATCGAACACAAAACCGAACCAAATACCGAAGGCGAAGAAGAATCTTCGGAAATCGAATCGTGCGAGGAACATCAAACTAAGCCAAATCCCGAAGACGAAGAAATACAAGCCATCTTCAAAAGAGAATCTTCGGAAACCGAGACACGAGAGGAACATGAAACCGAGTTAAATACGGAAGACGAAGAAATACGAGTCATCACCGAAGAAGTATCTTTAGAAACCAAGCTACAAGACACCGGATCACCAGTCCAGAACGAAACCAGACAAGATCCTAAAGACGAAGAAATACGAGCCATTAACGAAGAAGTATCTTCGGAGACTGAAGCACCACGGGAGACTGAGTCACCTGTCGAAAACAAAACCGAGCCAGACACCGAAGACGGAGAAATACGAACCCTCACAGAAGAGGTAATTTCGGAAACCGAGGCACCACGAGACACCGAGTCACTAGTCGAAAACAAAACCGAGCCAGATATCAAAGAAGAAGAAACTCGAGCGACCAACGAGGGAATATCTTGGGAAACCGAGACATCCGAGGCGACCAACGAAGATTCGGCAGCCGAGACACTTGAAAATAAACCTCAAGGACTAGCGTCCGAATTGCAAGAACAATGTAAAGCCGAAGTAAATACCGAGCACGAAGATGTACGAGGCATCAACGAAGAACCTTCTTCGGAAACCGAGACATCCGAGGCGACTTACGAGGAATCGAACATCGAAACAGTGGATATCAAACCTCAGGAACTAATGCCCGTGTCACAAGCAGAATATAAAACCGAACCAATTACAGATGGTGATGAAATTCAAGACAACAATAAAGCCGGCGAATCTTCGGAAACCGATATATCTGAAGCAAGAAACGAGGATTCGCAAGTCGAGGCAGCGGAGATTAAACCAGAGGAAATAACACCTGAGTCACGTGCAGAACAAGATACCGAACCAGACACCAAAGGCGAAGTAATTCACGGCATCAAAGAGGTCGGCAAATCGTCGGAAACCGAGACATCCCGAGCGAGCAAAGAAGAGTCGACATTCAAGGGATGCATAGTCGAGGTAAAAGTTCTTCGTAAAGAATCGGAAGAGCTGGAAATCACAAGCACAAAGGCAAATAAGCTGGAGGAAACAAAAGCGGACGAAGAAGCTGGGCAAAGTAAAGATCAAAAGCTCGAGAACAGCGGTTTGATGGAGAGTTTCCAGACCTCCTCTTGTCAGAATTCCGTGGAAGAATGGATCTTGGTGCATCAGCTGGATATGACAGAGGAGGTTTCCCGCCAAATTAAGCAGGCGCTCATATATAATAGCCTCAGCCTGAGAAGGACGACTGCCTGCTGTACGGTCATGTGACCGTGTTAAGCACCACACACTGGGACTAAACAGATCGTGTTTTACAAGCACTACTTCATGTAACGGCTGCAAAAGGTGCTACAAAGGAACACTGAGTTAAAATTAAGAGATAGGCACTCTACGTGCTGTACAAATATACAGGACAAATTAATGAGTGATCAGATATGTGTTTTAAAATTCTCGATAAAATCTGTTGGAGTCATTGCGCACAAATTTATTTCGATTATCATTGTTATTAGTACAGAAAATGTTGCAAAACGAAAAATACAAACAAAAAAAAACAAAAAGTGTAAGACACAAAAAAATTAGAAGATTGTAGTTTTGGAAGTTTAATTGAAAGTTTGATATTTAATATACTGAGAAGATTTATTGGCAAAATCATTTATTCTTGAGCTTAACTATTGTATTTTTTCTTCTCGATTTTTTGCACGAGTAAAAATAAATGTACTTTTAAAACAACCATGCGTGTATAGTAGATTCTTTGATAAATGGGTGCATAATCGAACGAGTTATTTTAAGGTTTAACGTGTATCCATCCAATTTTGTAATAATTTCTTTATTGCTTTCGGTCCCCGGACTCTCTCCTTCGCAGAGGCCTCTTTCGTGTTTCGTACGGACTGGGAAATGGGGAGAGGTGGAAAGTAAGTGTGCGGAGCCTTCCTCAACGGAAGGAGCCTCTTTGGAGGAGAGAGGTCCGCGGACGCTGGTTAAGGTGGCACGGGCTCTATGCACGTGATTGCTACTGGAGGAATTTCGTTGCTAGGCAACGTTAAGATATGAAGCTGCTGTGTAATGACATCAATTTCTTTGTCAGTAGACCTGGGAGCTTAAACGAGTCTAGCTAGGTTTAGATGAGATTTTCAACACAGGAAAGTTCAAAAAATCGAGAAGTGTTACTTTCTTCCTTCGGATTCTCGAATATTGTTCTCTTAGTTTGGACACGTTCATGATCCTTTAATATTACTTAAAGGGTGACGAACATCGCGTTTCTCCTTGCATTACTGATACACTGTCAAGCAGAAAGGTAACTGGCTGACATTGTCTTTATGGACAACGAAATTCTCCAAGCCGACAATAAGAAAATGTATAGGAATTAGTTAGGAGAATTGATACTTAATCACCGTAACCTTCCCTCGGTATCATCCGTTTAGAACTATATATACGGGTACAAATTCAAAGAAATTACCATAGAAGCCAATTCCCGAAGAAGTTTCATTTTATTATTGCTACATTTCTCCTCCGTTAAGAAAAGTAATATACATTGCCGTTACTGTGGGGTTAACAAAAATACATTCATTGGCAATTTACAACTGATCTCTTGCAAGTTTCATTTTATCTTTCTACATTTCTCCTTGATCTCTTGCAAGTTTCATTTAAATTTTTGCTACATTTCTCCTCCGTTAAGAAAAGTAATATACTTTTCTGTTACTGTGAAGTTAACAAAAATACATTCATCGGCAAAAAAAATATTCATTTCTCCTCAGTTAAGAAAAATAACATACTTTTCCCTTACTGCCGAGTTCACAAAAATACATTCATTGGCAAAATATTCATATTTACAATTGATCTCTAGTTTGCAATAAAGACTCATTCGCTCATCAATAATTTCTAATTATATTCAACTGTGCATTAATAATTTCTTCAATAACAAAATTTTGTGAATTCTTGAAACTTTATCACGGGTACCACTTGATACCTGGAATTTGTGCCAAAAATATAGAAGCATTCAGCTAGAGATCTGTAATGCAGTTAATTTGTAAAATTTAGTCAAGGGGCCACAGATTTTTCACTTTTCACTGCTTCTTGTAACCTGTAACCCTCACTAAATTAAGTTGCCTACTTAATTACTAAAAGATTTTCATAAACAATATTATGAATTTTCGTTGACAAAATCCTAGATGTCTATAAAACCTTTATATAATAAAAAGAGAATTTTATCTAGCTTTTTATAATGTTAGAAAATATATATTTCTCTCAGTCTAAAAATCTGACAAAAGAAATGCAAGGAGTATCGTTTGGTTTCTTATCAAGCAGGAACCATGGCATAATTAATCTTAAAACCCAACTGCAAACTACCAATACATTTTGATGATCGTTTCACTCGGAAACATTGTAAAAAAAAAAACAGAACTAAATTAAAAGTCGGCAAATGGAATTAACAAGCCAGCATTAATCCGAGTACTAACCAATTAGGTCTACTATTAATTTCAAGTATACATTTTTGTTCAAATGAACAAATAAGTTCTCCTTCGCAGAGCGAAGTAATATTTAGCATCTTGACTGAACCAGCAGTTAAGAAAAATCAGTGCCTCTTGCTATGAGGGCATTCAGACCAAATTGATTGCAAGGCTGGTCCTGCGGCAGAAGGGCAGAATCTATCGGCATACCTTGTCGTGAAATGCCTGTTATGAAATGAAAATCATTCCACACGGCCTTCAAGAACGTCAAGAGGACTGCATGTCACAGAATCATAAACCCGCAAAAAAGTGATCTTCCAATTGGTGTTTTCATTGCGTGACAGGGCAAAATCGTTACGTAACGACCGACTCATTGCGTGACAAGACATAATCGTTGTGTGACGAAAAATGGTTGCGTGATGATCTAAATAAAAACTGTGGTGAACGAGTGACTATGACCAGTATGATATTAAGAGTCACCAGCTTCTTTAGCTCGGACTAAAAAAAAAACGAACTAAGAAAATTTCTTTTTGAGGAATTAATATCTAAAACCTACAATCTCTATCAATAACCATGTATCTTGCGCGGACATTTGCTTCATGCCGATCCTTTTTTTAAGCCACCAATTTTAAAAGTGGTGTTGTCATAACTTTTCGTCGTCTTCGTCCACCGACGTGTTTATCTGTCCTAATTTAAGATCTTCAGTTACGCGGCCATTGCGTGGACTGCTCGAAGAACCTGGTGACCAGGGATTGTTTGTGGCAGGCATGCGCGGTGGATCTTCCATGATTTCAAACTGTGCATACGTTTCTGACATGTCGATAACCCGTTCTTTTTGTATCCATTGCTACAAGAAAAAATACAATTTCGTAAAGCCATTCAGTAATGGTAATAAAGCGTGTGTGTGTGTGTTAAAGTAGGTAAAATTCTGCATTCAAGGCAGAATTTAGGGTTACCCCAGCATTAAATTCGCCGGTACCCATTTATACACCTGGGTGGAGAGAGGCACTATAAGAGTTGAGCGTCTTTCCGAAGAACACAACGCAGCGACCCCGGCCAGGGCTGTCGGACCGATCGTTCCGGAGTCCAGCCACTAACCATTAGGCCACCGCGCCTCCCCATTAAATTTTAGGGCAATCAAAAATGATTTCTGTGACAGCATGATCAAAACAATAAGCATCCACTTAAAAAAGCAACCATACCTCGACTTCATCTGCGTACATTTTTATACTCAAATCCATTTTCGTTTTGGAACGTTTTCCGATATACTTGACCTGCAATAAATGATGGAAAATAAGGTAAGTTCCCGTGATGGGTAATTGCTGTGCGGAATCGGCGAGAAAACTCACAAAGCTTAAACTGGTTCAAGTTGGTTGATTCCTTTATATAATCCTTTTAAGAATAACTCCTTATTGACATTCCTTTATAATAAACTGCTTCATATTTATATTGACTTACAGTTCACAGAGGTTGTATAAATAACAATTAAATAACATAATAACTAATATTTATATCGCGCACATTTCCAGGGCCGTGCCTTGGGGGGGGGGGGGGGGGGCAGGGGGGGCAGTTGCGCAAGGAAAATTAAAAAACTAAGAAAATTAAAAAAAACTAAGAAAACTAAAAAAAAACTAAACTAAAAAAAAAAACAGTTGTCTTTGCCAGGAAAACTTGCCCCCGCAGACAAAAAATTCTAGGTACGGTCCTGATTTCATGTGTATATGCTAAAATGCGCGTTACAAACAAATATGAAACAAATTAAACATGACATCATCACAACTTGCAGGCAACTGACCATATAAATATACATATAAACAGGGAAAGTTTCCTCCAGTTATTACACGATTTGGCGATTGTGTAGTTTGAATGACTATCCTCAATGAAAACTCAGTAAAAGTAAGTTTAAACAACAGTTAGTGTTCTTACAAGCTGGCTTGGCTGCAGGTCTCTTACAAACTCTTCGCCCAAACCCAGGAGTTCCTCATAGCTAACTGTAACTTCTTTCCTTATTTTCATGTCCTCTGCAGAGAAGTAAAATGTACTGATGTCAGTCAAGAAAGGTTTTAATTTCTTTTTGGCATCTTCCTTATATATTAATGTCGACAATTCCATTGCTCGCGCAAAGATATTAAGTAAGTCAGCGGGCGGGGCATTCAAAGTAGTACGATTCTATAATTGTCACGTGCGGTTGGAGTGGCATTTTGATTGGTAGATAGGTTAAGAAAACCAACTGAAAGATGTCTTAAACTTGTCAATTGCACAAGACGTCACGGCACGTGCAACTGGAACCGTTTTGTTGTATGAAGTCACTCTCATCACGTGATGTAACCTATGACACGTGATCAGAAAAAAAACGCGAATCAAAGGTTCTTGCCTTTGGACGCGGGCACTGTAGAAAGCAGTCATATTTTTTTGCAAATACGAACAAAACTAATGAATAATCACTATAGCTAAGTGTCTAACCTTTCTCATCTGTAGGATGTTCTTTGCGATATTCAATTCGAAAGAGGAAGGCTTCAAGAATAAACGCTACAATAATGGTCATAACAACCTGATCAAAACAAAACAAAACAAAAAAGAAGTTGAAATCAGTGCGAGAATGCGCGGTACACTACAAAGAGAAATTTTGAATTAATGAATAACTTTATCTAATTTTACAGATATTAAAACTTTATTTATTTATAATGGGAAATGGTCAAAACTCTTGTACTCAGACAGGACCCACCCCTCTCAAAAAAGTGTCCCATGACCCCCCCCCCCCCCCCTTCATTTTTCCCCCCTTAAAGAAAAAAAAATTTTTGCCCCCCCCCCCCCCCCCGGGCCCCCCCATACTTGTATTTACAAGTTAAACTACGATATACTACCTTGAATAAACTTATATTAAAATTGATTGGGAAACTTTCACGAATTAACGAAAATCCTTGCACAAGATCTCTTGACCTTTCTCTTAGCTATACACTGCATTCAACGCTGTCTACTATATTTTTTAAAGTTTTTGGAAAAATTTTGGCCACTTCTTCACTTACCATCGTGACAATGAAAAAGGACATGAAGAATATCCTAGCCCAGTCTGATGTCACGAAAACAATCCCTTCCTAACAATGTAACAATGATAAAATGAAAATAGAATCAGACCATAGCGAGCACATATGAAAATAAAAATAAAAACGTTCAACCACGACAATCGGAGTTCGACAAGCACAACCACAGAGCAACCAGGCAGATCGTTCGAAAGATGATATCATTCCACAGGGATGCCCATCTTCTGTAACACTCATTATTTGACCGTTACTCTACCGCATCATCTAATAACACTTGAACAAGATGAGTATGTGGGATCCCGTGTAGAGGTACTCTTTGAATTTTTGGGTGGGTGTGTGCTGCCGGGACCCTAGAACCCTAAGCCTATACCAGACCATGTTTAGTTGCAATTTGCAATCCTATTCAAGATTAGGTACCAGATATCCCTATCGAGATCCCTATCCTATCCCAGACTAACTATGAACCAGAAACTGTTATTCTTCATACCACTAATAAATATCCAAGAAATAACACCCTATTCTAAACTTTTCGATTTCTATATAATACCCTATCCAAGACTAATCTGCTTTAAAACCGTTAACTTGAGAAAGTCAGAAAGGGCCAACGGACAATTTTGGAAAAAAAATATAAAAAAAAAAAATATAAAAAAAAAAAATATAAAAAAAAAAAATATATAAATTAATCCCTCCCTCGTACGGCCCCCTTTTTTTTTTTTAAAACCATACCCTTCACAGCGGCACATACCAATAGAGCCCATACATGGCAGCATCTCGCCCAGGATGTGGGATAAACAGCATATCATAGTATATTCTTACCATAATTATCATCCAGTTATTGACCACCGTCAGCTCAAACAATGTCACTGCAGAGGACATAAGCAAAATACTTTAAGACATGGTATAAGATGAGTCATTTTAAAAACCTTTTTAATACCAGGCTCAAAATAATATAGTGTGTTCATGGCGGCGATGTTGGAGGAGTGAAACAATAGAATGATTTTCCTTTGGGAAAAAAATTCATTTTTATGCAAATATCTTTTATTGTTTCACTCCTCCAACATGGCCGCCACGAACACACTCTATACTGGAATTTCGTTGTATCAAGACAGTCTCCCTATTTGATGTTTTTTACAATGCTTAACTGATTTTGCACTTCTGCAGATTAAGCGAAAGACACCTACCGTAGGAATGTAGTAAATCGTTGAAGTTGTTTAAATAATAATATCCGTCTTCTTTGTATTCTCCCTCCCATGACGTGTTCCTGTGCAAAGCAGAAAACAAAGACTTAGGAAAACAATAAGTAAAAGAATAAATAAATAATAATGGATAGATGTGTGGAGAGAAAGAACTCAGAAAAAAATTCTGAGTTCACAGATGGGACTCGAACCCACGATCTTCCGTACACTAGTCGGACGCTCTAACCACTGAGCTACTGAGAACTCTAATGGCGAGCAGTGGTCATTTGTGGGTGACACAACGACTGCATCGCGAAAATTACATTATGTCAGTATTTAGTAAAAGGCATTGAACAACCTCAACACGACCTGCTCTTGACCTGTCTTGCACTCAGAATAAAAAAACATGACCATATATCGCCCTCGTTGCTTTAGGATTGACGGCAACGAACGAAAACTTGTCGAGAAAAATGATTATCAGTTGGTGATACAAGCTACACGGAAAAAGAATTCCGAGATTTTCCAATAGAGAGTCTGACCTATGACCAGGGCTCGAGACTAACGGTAGCCAACTAGCCAAAGGCTAGTAGAAATGCAGTTTTGGCTAGTAGGTTTTGGACTTTCACCAGCCAAAAGGCCAGTGAAAATTTCAGGCATAGGTGCAAAGAAATTGCATTTATTAAAATCGTATCTGATCATGAGAGAATGGAATTAACAAGTAACAATTAACTGTGTACATGCTGAAGCATTGAAAAGCGAACAAACCATTGCAGTAACTTTTTTCAGAGATCTTCAAAGGCCTTTTTGTGAGGAAAACAGCGAGTGACTGGAAATTGGTTCTGCTAAAATCCTTGAAGCATAACTTCACCGTAACGTCGATCAGCGATTCAGGGCTCGAAATTGCGACGCACTGGCCGCCAATGCGACTAAGATTTCATCCTTGGTGACTACAAATTCTGGTTTAGTCGCCAAAATGGCAATAACATTTCTCTGTGTTGACGATTAATAATGGTAACTTTTCCAGACATTTGGTCCTTTCAGAAAATAAATTGGAAGATCTTTGCTTCTAAAAACAGTGTAAAAAATTTAAATAGAGAAACGAAGTTAATCCATCGTTTTCCTACGATCCACAAACATTGGAAAACTTTTTGTGTTAGAAATCGCCCTACAATGCATTTCAAACCCTTGGACATTTAGTACATCATGTATACCTATGGATTGTGTCTCGTGTTATGCATCGCTATCCGATCACCATCCGCCAGGTTGATTTATTCGACATTCCTTATGGTTCCTTGCGTTTGCCACAAAGTTAGTGGCCACAAAATCCTACATTATGTATTTGTTTTAAGATGGTTTTGTTTTTCTTTTTTAGTGGATTAATTTATACAAATGATTTTATACACTTGAACTAGTCCAAATTTGATTTTACAATCTGACGACTAAACAATTGCATTTGGTGACTGTTTTTTTTTTTTTTTCATTAACACGCCAAATGACGACAGACGGGTTTCTTTGGATGACTTCTAGTATGTGACGCACATGTGATTGGAAAGCAACAGAAGATAGTGTTTGACACAACGCGCATGTTATGGATATCCAAGGGTATTTTACTGCAAGTGGAAGCAGAAGAAAGAAAAGGAAAACGAATAAAAAAACAAGAAAAAATAATCCGGATAAAGATGAATACCTGATGAAGTTGTATCTAGATGGTTTGAGATTTTTTTGTATAATTTAAACGTTATAATATGTTTCCTCCCCCCCCCCTCTTACGTCCATATGGCAAAAAAAAAAAAAAAATTGAAAATTCTGGCTAGTAGAAAATCAGTTTTGGCTAGTGGAATCAAAGCTTTCACTAGCCACTTGACTAGTAGCAAAAAAGTTAGTCTCGAGCCCTGTATGACCTTCTGTACACGGGTCAGACGGTCTGCCACTGAGCTACAGGAGACTCGGGGGAGCTGGGCCACACATATAGGTTCACTGGTTCAAACTTACTTGCAACAGTTCTTCAGTTGAAGACCAGAAAAGCATTCTATTCCAATGATTCCAAACGAGTAATACAGGAGAAGAATTACTACAGCAACCCTGAAGGAAAAAATGCGCATCTTAAAATAGTACAGTACCGCCTTACTGTAATGAACTGACCTATCACGAAGATCTTGAAGTAACGAACAAGCCCTCTGGTTCGTGTTGGTCCTTTAAAGCCTCAGATGTGCGTGAGAAACGTCACGATTTCTCACTGCAATTGAACAAAGTCCACGATCACCCTTAGCTTACTTTGTAACATAGATTCCTGTGACCCCTCACCTAGCAGGTGTCGCGTGAATAACACGTCACGCCATTGTCTCAAACAGATTCGCGGTACCACTGCGTTTAATTTGAAGAGCACTGTAGAGCGAAGCATTAAGAAGATGTTCCTTTACACCTGTACCTGGAGCGCATTCGCAAAGCAATTATCGGATCCCATTTAGGTTTCTAGAACACATCGCGGTATCTCTCCTTCAACCCAAAGAGCCTTAGATTAAGGCCTTAGATTATCGCTTTGGGCATATTAATATTAGCGACTCTGGCGGCGGTGTAGGTGAGCGAATGCTCTCCCAGAAACCTAAATTGACCCGTAGTATCTCGTGGAACGACTAACTTGTCCAGGAGTAAGGGCGGTGACATATGTACTGACGGACAGTGAAAGCAAAGACAATGTAATTCCAACTGATTGAAGTACTCACAACAAAAGTCTTAGAGGCCTGAGACAAACGATGAAGCTGAACGATGTTGAAACTGCACCAATGATACCAGCAAGAGTCACAAAAAAGTCAAACCTAAAAGAAAACAAATAATTAAGTCTTCAACAGGGCATACTGCATACTTGTTTAAAGGAGCTACGTCAGGAGAATTTCGCCTTTTTTTGGTCTAAACTGTTCTGAAATTAGTGGTAGGCAACTGAACCAATGAAAAACATTTGCTTTGAACATCTAATGGTAGATACAGCCTAATAATCAAACTTCGGCCATAAATATCGATTTTTGGATGACACATTGATATAGAATTTTTAATAATAACGAACCATTATTTTTAAATTTCCTTCGACACAAATATAAATTTTGGCTGTTCAAAAATCTGTTAAAATCCTTGGTTTTACCCTTGAGAAGCATTTTAAAGATTTCTTTACTAGCATTACAAACTAGTCTAGTTATCGTTTCTTTACATTCCTACTCTAACCTCCAATGGACTTTTACTTAGATACAAACTTTCACTTAGATACAAATATCATTTAAACCCAACGGCATAAAAATACTCACAAATTCCACCCGGAGAGGAAGTACTTCCTTAAACCAAGACCTATGATTTTGAGCGCAGCTTCGGCTGTATATACTGAAAATGAAGACCAAAACATAATTCCATGAAGTCAACAAATGTACTTCAATAAGGAATTCTTAAAACCAGATACACCATTTCTTAACAAATGTTTTCTTCGGCAATCTTTGGAAAAGTTCTCGATTCTTACTGTTCAATTAGGGATTGCACGAGCACCTCACGAGTAGCCTTCGGCTTGTGAGCCATCTACAAATCGTGGACTAGGTCAATTCTCGGAGTACTCGTAAGTTCTCGTGTTTGTTTTTGATTGGGCAATAACAATCGGAAACTCGTCGAGTGCTTCTACGAGGATTGTTCAAAAACCCAAACATGTAAACCAACTTACTAGAAATGAAGACAATATGATACCAACTGAGTTCCTCCCTCTTACTGGCTCGTTCATTTTGTGGAGTTTCTAAAAACACAGCAAAGAGTTTACCTATACAATCAACGCTCATCGTATAAACTCGCTTTAATTTACTATTAAAAACTGCACTGCTAAATGGGAGTTGAGTTAACTGGACATTCAAGATGGAGAAACTCCCCCATTGGCTAGCAAATCCTGGCAATATGAGCCCCCATACTGGCGGAGAAAAGGAGGAGGGAAGGGGTGGGGGGGGGGGGAAGAAGTCAGACAATAAGAAAGCAACTTACTTACTTGAAAACACAACAATATCAACAATAAAGGAAATTGCATTTGTAATGATGACGGCATCTGTATAAAAGCAGAAACAAATAATTACTAATAAAGTTCACTACTAAATACTGTTAAACTTAACTTAGCTTATGCGGTGGGTTAATGTATTTCTTTCGATGATTTCAACTTCAAACTTTTACTGTTAACAATCCAGAAAAACTTACAAATGAAGTATTCAAAAGCTTTTTGTGTTATCAGCCATCGGATACCTGTTGAAGAAAAAGAACGACTTCCATCAAAGCAAATTTAAATTGTATTTTAAGAAAAACGACAATTTTTTTAAGTTTCAAAGACATGTTTCGACAGAGCATCTGTCATCTTCAGTTGAATGGTTTACAAAGCACAGTGAGTTGAACAATAAGTAGAAAAAAATGCTAATTAAGACAAGTAGTAACAACAGAACGTGAAAATGTGTGAATTAGAAGGATAATTTTAGATTTACATGGTGTAATTGCTGATTGAGGCATGGTAGTTCCTTTTGAATATGGATAGCCTCCTTTATCTTAAGTTGAAAGCTGGTAGAGGCGTGATCTAAAATATGAAAGCAATCTATTGAACACAAGGAGCGACAACGTTCAGAATTCTGAAGGTGTTTGAAAATGTGGGAGGCCTTATCACTGGCTAAGTGCTCACGCACGCGTGTGGCAAAATGTCGGGTGGTTTCGCCGACATAACAGGGATTACAGCCCGCACATGCAAACTTATAGACCACACGTAAACGGAGACCGCCGGAGATTTTTTTTTTTTTTTTTTTTTTTTTAATGAATTTTTTTATTTAATAATTGACAAAATTTTTTACAATAGACAATTTTTTTTTACAAACAATAAAATAAAACAGAATACAAAAAAAGAAAACTTACAGAGATAAAGTAACTAGGTAAAATAAACTATAAAGTAACTAGGTCTCGAATCTTCTGTTTGTCTATCCTGAGCTTGTTTTTCAAAAAACTTAAGAAAGGCAGTGAAACAGAAAGGGTCTTCATTTTTCGCGGCAAAATAGATGTACTGTCTGGCCACAAGCAAACAAAAATTAATACCCCAAAAAGACTGCTTTTTTTAGATAGGGTCTTTCACTCCAAAAAGATTACCGATCTTAAAAGAAGAAAAAACTAGTTTGATATCTAAATCATTACAATAGCGCTTAATTAAGTGTCTAATCTTTTTCTGAGTGACGACAGAAAAATAGCCTACATACGGCAGCTTAAAGTAAAATGTGGGCAAAGTAGTAGGGAGGGAACCCCGGGGACAATGGTTGCTAAGGATACCAGTGATGTAACGGTTAACTACTTAAATTTAAATTGCTTGTGAATGACGGTGGAAATCAAGCCAAATAAAGACGGACGATTACAGCAGTTTGTTGGATAGGTCGTTTATCTTCCAGTTGTTCAGTATGAAAGATATAAAGTTGCAGGAAACTGTGGCGTGTAACAAAGCCTTTAGACTTCGCCAAAAAATGTTCTCTTTTATGTGCTCATACACGCTGACTTATTTGATAACATTGAGAAAGAAAGGCGACAATGCTTACTTTACAACTGCGCTGTTGAATGAAGAGAGAAGCATTCCTAGGCCTACTCTGGGACCAAAAATTCCCTTAAGTTGCTAAAAATCGCTTTTTTTCCTGCCAATTCTACTTAAGTCAGCTTGAGTCACCTTAAATCGCCTAAAGTTACAAGTAGGCCTTTTCCTAGTACCGGTAAGTCCTGACTAGTAATGAGTGATGCCACACCTCAAAGCTATAAATCCATTTCTACCTCATTCAGCAGTGATTTTCTTACCTTTGACAGCGCGGTACAGGCAGTTACATGGTCGTTTCAGACAGATAAACCACTGATTGTAGTGCTCTGTGACCTAACGAAACAACAGACATGCACGCAAGTCGTGTGTTAAGACGCTAAAAAAAAATGAAAAATCCTACCCCTGTGCCAATTTTCAAAAAAATCACCGTTTGGAATACGCGCAATATGCGTCTTTAGATCGCCCCAAAACGCTTAGTTTTAGCGACGTCAGCAAAACAGAAATTCTTACATAAATAAATCACGGACCTTACAAGACCTTTCAAGACACTCAGGGTCTTCAAATAACTGAGGAGAATATGCTGCCTTTTAATTTCATCTGCAAATGGTTAGACATTTTAGTCTTCTCGGAAAAAAACATAAACGAGGGCCCCCCCTCTCCCTTCTTTTTAAAGGGGGCCAAAAAACCCCCCCCTTTTCAAAAGGGGCCACAAACCCCCGGGTTGGGGGCGGGCCTATATAAAATAAAAATTGTAAAACCAATTTTAAAAAAAAAAAAAAAAAAAAACCAAAAAAAAAATATTATTATTGATAACAATTGCTCTTTTTTAAAAGATACATACTTGTTTCCACTTCATCTCGCTGTTCTCAAACACGTGATAAAATTCATCCAGACTAGAAATAAAAATTAAAAGGCAATAAGGAGCAACACGGTGTAAAACAATATTATTATCTACTGAGTTGTTTACTAACAATTATCTACCATGCATAGTGGAGAACTGGTTAATTGTAGCCTGTACTAGCAAATGAGCTCTAAGGGTTGGGCATAGAGCAACAAGGGGGGTGGGGAAGGGTTAGGGTATGTGTGGAAGACACAGACTACTAGGACTCCCGCTTACTTCCCAGAACAGGCTCAGTCCACCACTGCAGTACATTTTGCCATGTGAACTAATAATCCAGTAGATGGATTGAAAGAGATGCATTTAACTGCCAATTACTTGAACCCTGACTTTGACTTGATTTTGAGCCCTTTGCACTTAAACCACAAGGCCATGCCTGCCACTGGTATTTAATTTACCCACAATATAGTTTAATATCTTGGTTTGCCTGGATTTTAAAATGTACTCCTTAATTTATGCTCCCAATTACCTTAGTTGTCTTCTTTGACTTGTATCTAATGACTTGAACACAAGAAATTTCTCCACAAGAGCTGATAGAAAAAAAAAGAATCCATCAAAATCGATCTGATAAAGTTTACTTTTTATTGTTAAATAGCAAAGGTGTAAAATGTATGAAAGTTTGTTGGATTTTCACTGTTCTATAGTGATACCATTTTTTTGTTAAAGAAAACAGCAGACTGAAATTCCAAAGCTGTTGCGGCAAGTTGTATCACTTTCACCTTAATTAACCAAGTCTTATGTGTGAACAATCAGTGTATGCATTTCATGCTCAGCATTTAGGTTCAATCTTTTCACTCAAAATTGAAGAATTTTGTTGTTGTGCTTATGGCCCAAGTACTACTGGAAGAAATGAAAAAAAAAGTGGATCAAGAATTCCAAGAAAAGGATGGACTCCCAAAGGACTAATCTTGTCAATGATGACATTAAATTGAGTCAAATGAATATTACCAAAAAAGTACTTACTACTTTTAGGTTTGTAAAATGACATGAGACCAATAAAGCTATGAAGTGGGATCCAGTGTGGAGGCTAGTGAAACAACACAGGCAAACTTTGAATATTAACTTTAATTTAAGTCTTAAAGAATAAGTAGTTAAACTTAAACATACTACTTGATAACTAACAATGGCTGAGTCACTGGATAGTTAACATTCTGGCTGCTGAAGATGAGTCGTGATTCCCTAAAATGCATGAATTGTGAGACATGGATTCATGAATTGATCAGTTAACTGATGTTGATTTATTAATAACTGAACTTATGACTGACCAACTAACAGACAGTCAGATACAAACCGACCAAAAGACAGACACAGTCAGAAAGACAGACAGATACAAACAGACCAAAAGACAGACACAGTCAGACAGACAGACAGACAGATGGACAGACAGAAGAATGGAAGGAGAGAGAATGGATGGATGGAGGGAGGGATGAACGGATGGAAGAACAGAAGAAAAAACAGACGAAAGGTGGAAAGGAAGAGAGGAAGGCAGAGGGGAGAAGGGAAAGAAAGACACTTCTTACTTTATTATGACTTACATTTTCATTGCAGAGTAGCTTGTAAGCCTGCCTAACAGCTTGCCTTGGAGGAAAAGAAAAACACTTGAGATAGAGTTAAGACCATGGCCTTCAGTGCAGCTGTGTGATTTCAATCTACAGTTAAAGTAATTTGAATTTACTGTATGTGCTGCTAATAGGAATTTTGAGCAAAAAACTAAGAACAATGACAATTAGTGAACAGTGTTTCAGTTCTCATATGACTCCAAGAAGTGGCTTTCTTAACACATGTTTCTTTACCTTATGCTTTAAATTTGCTTAAAGCTTTTCCACAAGTTTGAAATTAACCAAAATTTGGCTATCTTTTCCAGTTTATAACCAATAGTTTTTGATCTTTCTTTCTGCTGACAGCTTTAGTTGAGCGAGAAACTGCTCAAAACCATGTGAGGGTCAAAGCTTGCTGTACATGTATGCATGCACCTAAAAGGTTTTCCTGTGTCAACAATTTTTTATTGGAAGTAACCTGATTGTTTAAATTTATCAGATGATGAACCCTGAACCAATCAGCTATGAGGCCGATAATCCATATAAGCAGCCTGCAGGAAGTCATTTGCGGGCCACCAATTGCTTGTCTTTAAGAGAAAGTTTCTTTCTTTAGCCACGTATACTGATGATAACATGTCTTTAAAATGTTCCTTAATGTTCGGTATTTTAGGTAATTCTATTTATTTTCGATAATTACGAGCTGTAAACTTTAAATTGGCAGAGCAAATGTCATTTATTGGCAAAATCACGGCCACATACTGGTAAAAAACAAGGATGATTTTCGAGCATTCAGTAAATAAGAATCTCATACAAATTGAGATAAACTTAAAAAAATTGGCTCGACGTTTTTCAAGTTTACCTGAACGCAATACGTTTTAATCTTCTTGAATTTTTCCCATCCATGTCTCTTTTTGGCCTTTCTGTGTTTCGTTTGAGTCATTCTACAGTTTAAATTTAAACTGTTATTGTGATATTTCAGTTAATTCTATGACCAGATGGTCAGTGCCAAAATTACCTAAAATTGCGTGACACAGCCCCTTTTTGTGGTAGGGTTTGTGTCTGAGTGTGTCCTGAAAGCCTTCATATATATACTAACTGTAACACATGTACTTTCTTACCTTTTGTGAAGAAACAACTTTCTAAACTTATCCTTCTCGATGTTGGTAAATGTGTCATACACCACAGCCAAAAGCTGCAATGGAAGCAGAAAGGAAACCAAATTTTACCATGCACGCTGATTTTATGGTTAAAAAACTAATAAGTTAATAAAAAGTTAATAAAACAGAGAAGTAGAATCTCTTGTGGTTTCCTTAATATGCACAAATTGAACATCCATAAAGAGCTTATATAATTACTTATTTTAAGGCTTAAAATGTCTCGGGTTCGCAGAAAAGATATCAGTCTCATCGTCTTGCAAAGTCTCGCATTTACCATTTGACACTCCTTAATTTAATTTATCAAGTAATTAATAAATTCAGTCATGTAAGCTTACCAGATTCATAAGAAAGTAAAGGATAACTGAGATGTAGACACCAAAAAATACAACAGACCATCGTGTCCGGCCATAGGCTGGCATCATCACATCAGGATAGCTGCAGAGTAAGAAACTAAGAGTTTTAAATCACAGTATGAGCATGAGATTGAGTAAAAAGTAATGTTACGTCTGTGTTGAACCTATAGCTAGTGCCATCTCACCAGTCGGAGAGCTTATCCTTGTTTCTGTAACATGAAGCAACTATGGCATACTTTCAAGAATTTATTTATTTAACATATTTTTTTCTTCATTTACAATAATGTAAGTGTTAATGCACCTACTTTGCTGTTGTAAGCAAGACAAACAAGCTGATGAAGCTCCTCCAAAAGCTGTCGAAAAACTAATTTTAAAACAAAAATCAATTGCTGGAAAGAATTGAATCTAGCAGCAGAATTTTATAATATAGAATAGTCCAAAAATGAAATGCATGTTGTAACGGCACCCGCTTGCCTCGTTTTCATTTCGTAGAATTTTATGTATTTCCTTTTTTTACCGCATTTACGTCACAATGATTTTCCGCTAGCTTCCATGGACTTTAGCTTAAATATCGCGAGCACATGTAAAAAAAACCCATAAGGCTGACAGAAATTCTACGGGAACCACCAGTTATTGCTGTACAACTCAGAACCTACTAGAGCGTTCGGCTCAACACGTCCTACGTACCATACAGGATCGCTGTAACAGTTGGCACAATAAACCTGAGCCTTGTGGAAACTGCGAGTCTTTAGTCTTTTAGTTTCACGGATCTCTCCGCTACTGGAGCTGACGCCCCTACACATGTCAACTTTAAATTTTTTAAGCGGAAAATATAATGCATCTTCATTGATCAGCTTTAAGCTGATTGGTTCCTAAGCAATATTATTGTTCAATAAAAGATTTATTACAAGACATAACGATTCAAAAAGAGTCGTAAAATCTTTATTAATATTAACCTGCCGTCCATCCACAATGAATACTTGAAAAATATTGGACTGACAAAAAAGCATTGTAACTGGCTGTTTTAGCTGTGTTTTGTGATACCTCAGTTCAGTTACATAATAATTTAAATTCTCTCAAACAGTTATATGTACTTCATGGATTGATGTTTAATATCATGCTGAAGTTTCATAACTTAATTGTTTACCTCATCTTTTTCATTGTCAGAAAACAAGTAGAACCCTGCAAGTAAATATAAACACAGTATGATTTAAAACAAATACTTTCTCTTTCTGATGACTTAAAAAAACAAAATTATAGATTGGGATGTTACGCAGCTTACCCAGCATTGCAAAGATTACCATGATAAAGAACAACAGGAACAGCATGTCCAAGATTGGCGGAAGAGAGAGCAAAATTTGTCTGAGAACTCTGTGTAAAAGAAGAAAATCAAAACATCACTATCTATAAATTATTCCATGAGATCAAATGGGAAAAATGGCACAATTGCATTTAATTTGAAAGCATAGGTAGTGGCTATTAAGGACCCTTGGTATACAAACAAATACAAACTATGGAAAAGTGAGTAAACTCACCTTCTAACCCCATAACAATAATGAGTGTCTATAAGGAAGAGTGGTCGCAGAGCTCTTGTCACTCGTACATGATTCTCACTTCTCACAAGAACAACAATGGCTTCCACAAACACCACACTCAAGACAATAACCTGGTAAGTACAAGATGAGACAATTTTTAGAATATAATTTAAACAAATAAGACTTCCAAGAGAGCCTTATTAGATCTAGAGAGGAATGCTGAAAAAAGGAAAAGTTAGGGGGTGGGTTGGACCTGAGAGATTTACAGTGTTGTTTATCTGGGAGTGTTCTGGGAATACATGTACGTTATTACTGGTAGTTCACATATTGATTTTTTCCTTTCTCCATTCAAATATTGCAAAGCCTTTGACCCGAAAAAGCCAGGCTCCTTATTTTTTAGCATGTGTTAGAGATTAGGGGTCAACATTCTAAATGATCTTTGTAAGATATTAAGCAGAACAGGGGCGGATCCAGGACTTTTCTTAGGAGGGGGGGGGCAACATGAAGGAATGACATAACTGACTAGTGACGTAAACTAAGCTGCAGGTCATCTCAGGGAGGGGTGTGCACCCCCTGCACTCTTCCCCTATCTGCCCCTGCAGAGGCTTAAAATTTAAACCTAAATTACAAGCAAACAAGAGTAATAATATTGTGAGCATAATTTCGGCAACAACATGTCAACAAATTAAAAAAATAAAAAGCGTTGACATAAAATGTAAGATGATGGACGCACATTGCATTTTTTTTACCTTACAAAGTGTTCTCTTGTGAGTAAAGTATAGCTTTGCTCCTTGCCACTTCAGTTTGACAGCCATACCAGCAGTAACAACAAATAGTGACAAAATTTCCAGGGTTGCATGGACCTAAATATCATTTAAATATTATTAATATTTATAAAAAAAAATGCTGTGCTGCCCTATAGCCTTTAAAGTTGTACATATTACATTTAGTCTGACTCAAACTAACCCTTGTGAAAACCAAGCAGGATCTTGGCAAGATCTTGCCAGAATCCCGGCGGGGATCCCGGTGGGAAGGGACTCGGATCTCGCCAGGATTATGGCTGCCGGGATTTCGCCTCCCGGCGGGATTCTTGGCGGGAATAAAAATCAGGCGGCCATAATCCCCGACAGGATCCTGGTGGGATCCCGGCCAGGATTCCTGGAGGGAAACAAAATTCCTGGCGGCCATAACCCCGTCTGGAACCCGAAATCTTGCCAAGATTCCTGGTGGCCATAATCTTGCTGGGATCTTGCCAAAATTTGCGGCGGTCTGCCATAATCTTGCTGGGAATCTCACCAAGATCTTTGCCTGAAGAGAAATTCGCGGCAAGACTCTTGCCAGGATCCTATATTCATGGTAGGAAATTCTACCCAGGCGGAATCCCGAAGTTTGCTATCTTGCCGGGATCCCAGTCTTTTTTTTACACGGGAAGGTGCAGTGGCTGGTATTTATACTATTTTTTTGAAAATAATTTATTACCAGCCACAAGCACTCCCAGTATGGTCACTCAGCTGTTTTATAGTTACTGTAGTATAATAATTATTACTGTAGAATCTCACACCTCCATCCCAAGGGAAACAAAAATTTATTGCTTTTAGAATTAGGAATTTTAAAGAGAATGGGTAATAAACATAGTAAAAGTCTGTCTTTCTACACATACGTAAGAAAACCCATCAGTTCTCATCCAATAACTTGCTCTTATTTGAATGCTGCTCTCATGTAGTAATTTTGTTTTTATTTATTATTATTTATTAGTAGTATTGAGTTTTAAATTTTTGCCAACATTGAACTTATCCTGTTTTTATCATTTCAACTAAAGACACTTTATTACAAACATAACTTACAGGTACAGGCAGATAAAGGCTGTCATCTTTCGGTACTTCCCCTGATGCTGGTTTTTCAGTCAGTCCCAAGGAAAGAAGAAAGAGTGCTGCCATCATGTCCAAAATGTAGAAAAATGTTGAGTGAGCAATAAGATACCATCGTACTGTTCGCTGGGAGGGGTGGGTATCAAACCGGTCATTGTTCTTTCCCTCCTGGAGAAATATGGCTGCATCCTAAGAAACAAATAAACTGTTTTATTAGACAGATAGTGTTTTCACAACTTTTAAGTTGTGAAAACCTTAAAAGGTTGCCAACTAATGTTGCTTGGTTATTTATTATTTGAACTTCTTTTATGCACAAAATGGTCCTCCAAAAAATATGCAACTTGCAGAATTTTAGTAAAATTTCATGCCTTTGCCTTCTCAATTACTTGGTACACTTGACGTATAGAAAATCAAGTTGTGATCTTCGTGAACGTCGGTCGAAGTTACCCGTGTTTTCCATGTGCCAGTTACACAGAGAAAAAGAAAATTAATAAGCTTATTGTCAGTGAACAAAGGCTGGGAGAGAATATACACTCACTGAAAGGCCTTTTATTGTTGAGGCAAGGAATTAAGGAACAATAAATGGTCAGGATCGGGATAAGGTGATTAAAACCTTCGGGATTACAAAGGGATAGCTGGGATGGTGGTATCTGAAATTCCTATTGAGGACCCTTAAAATTATCTTTTGCTTTTATGCGTCACCACAGGCATATCATTCAAGGTACACAGATAATATGATTTTATAATCATAGATCACAGAAAATAAAATCATGCAATCACGTTTCACGCGAATCCCCCGTACAGCCCTTCATTGAATGGTAGTCTGGGCATTTCTGTAGAATTTTTGTATATCATTCAATGGAATCAGAAGCATATCACCTAGGTGATATGCCTCTTTATGGAATAAAAAATCAACAAGGTTACATGTGCAATATGTAGGCTGCTTAATTGCATTACAGGTTACATCATTTGATGATCTTATCTCTTTACAACCACAAGCATTGCTGCCGACTTAAGAGTGCACGAGAACTCTTTTAGTCACTGTAAAACAGTAAGTAATGAAAGAAGCTCTGAGAGAAGTTGCAACGTATGCGCGCGCACCATTGATAATATTTTACCTGATATCGAAAATATAAGCTTGGTTCTTCGTCCATTTCTCTGTCAACCAGCAGTGGCGTTAATCCTAAATGCAGAACAGAAAAACCTTTTTCTGTATGGTCAATCTAGCTAACCTCACGGATACGAACGGACATGATTACGGCTTCAAAAGTAACCGGAAATTATGTGATATAAGCAGTTACATATTAATGCGAAACGTGAGCTATCACATTACTTTCTCATACCTTCAAGTATGTGAGGCATTCAACAAAATTATTGTCATCTGTCAGCCATGTCTTATTGTTCAAGATTGCAGTTAATTGGATAATTCCTTAGAACGTAACCTTGACTTATCAATTTTTCCTTCTCGCTTCGACTCTTCCTTCTTGTTTTGTCTTGTGGGAGAAACCGCTGACAATAATGTAGCGCTCGGTAAGTACGTGGTGTAACATACCCGGCCTGACCAATCGATGAAACCGATAATCGATGATAGTCGATACCAATCGATAATAATCGATGCCAATTAATCGATTGATATTGGAAAGTGGGTGGTTGGGGAATAATGACTCTTCGAAACTAACCCCCGTCACTCTCGGCCCTGACTTGATAGTAACGACCATAAATGAAACTTGACTATGATACAACAAGTTAACTTTGATAGACCTTATCCCAAAAGATAGGCTAGTGGCTACTCTGTGTTTTGATGTAATATATATTATTTTCAACAATAGTTATTGCTATAGATAAAATACACTTTTTCGTTATTATTTAGCTTGAGATACTCATTGTAGCTACCGGGTACCCCAAAGTAGCGATTAAAAGACTGCTAATTTCGAAAATAACCAGGGTCGGTACTTTCAAAACTTTTCGATACCAGGAAAAAAAATTAGATTTTTTTGGCGGTCACCTCGTTCGCGTTTCAAGCAATCCAAAAACTCTTCGCTCACTCTTTGGGATGTTTTGTAAATGTTGATTTTTGGGTATCTTAGGAAAGATATAGTTTTTCCCCAAAGTTAAAATTAAGAGAAATAAGAAATATTGAAGATTAAATGTAGTTTTAAAATTAGATTTTGAAGTTAAAATTAGTAGATGGACACCGAAACAGTCCCCTGGCAACCTGGAGTGCTCTTGTGTGGCGGTCATCTGTCTGATGGTGTTCCAAAAATAATTTTCTTTTTTCTGCCCCTTCTTTAAACCCCTAAAAAACATTCAAAATCAGCCGAGGTAGAACACCACCTTAGACAGGTGGGACTCATTAAGTTAATCAGCAAATGCGTCAAATACCGGTGTACAACAGTAGTATATCCACAGATTGTAACATTCGCTCTGCGGCCTTAAAAGTATACGGTGTGCTATTTTGGGCTTCCGGCCTAACCCACCGACTTAAGTATTTTCTAAGTATCATTTATTATCCTATATTTGAACAGATGGCTGAGCTTACATCTGACCTGACAGGTGTATCCTTGTTACAAATCACTTTTTGGATTTTTCAGATTATTTATTTAAAATGGTAATGCATTTTTTGGACCATGAAACTGCACAGGCCAAGAGAAAGCTTGTACCGTGAAGTTTATTTTTTATTTGTATTTTCCATAAGAATATCTGTGACAGAAACTGATATTGATCTTCTCCAACACTTGAGTCACGTAAAGCCTGGTTCTCATATAATCGCCCCGATCGTTTCTATCGCCTCTGTCACTTCAAAAAGTTTTGTTGCGATCGGGGCGATCATATGAGAACATTACACAGACAATCGCTAACGTCTGCGGCGATTTGGGGCGCTCGCTTGGATCGCCCATGTTCTATCCTTCTAGTTTCTCTTTCCCTTCTTTGCCGTAAAACTGCAATAACTGAAAAGATAGGAAGCCGCGAGTTTTGCTCTTTCATTAAAGACTGCCATTGTGTTGAATCTAGGGCTAGAATGATTGTATTTCGTAGGTCTTCACTCATACCAGGCGATCGGGACGATCATATGAGAACCTCTGATCGCTTCCACTCGCTTCGATCGCCTACAATCATCTCGGTATTTATATTTGCAAACAATCGATGCGAAAGGAAACGATCAGAGCGATCATATGAGAACCAGCCTTTAGTAAACAGGTGAAAACCTGTTTTTTTTCTCGCGTAATTTTATTTAGCAGCATCCTTCATCACCGGACTACGCCAGAATGGCTTTTTGCGAGTAAACGGCCACCCAACACCTGACTGTACGGTCGTAAAAATATTTCAAAAGTTACATTATTACAAAGATACTTATCATTACAGTGGTCAGGGCGTGAGAGTATCGAGAGTGGGTATAAATAAACAGTGACATTGCTAAGTAAATATGTGAAACATTTCACCAGTATGTTCCCATATTGGCGTTCGTGTAAGGAAAACCACTTTGGCGACCAAAAAAGCTGATAAGTGAGTTATATTTTGCCATAGATATTATTTACTTCCACTTTGAAAATCAATAAATACAATTTTTAGCATATCTGAGAAATTAAAAATAGCACGAAAATGCTGTTTGGGGCTTGTTTAATAGGCCTTGAGTCAAAATCTGTATTTGGAATATCTATGTAGTAAGGTTCTTCTCCTAGAATTTAAGTGTAAATATTTTTATCTTTATGTAGCTTAGATATATTTTAATGTAAATAGTGTCCCCAATTTGTTTTTATAAGCTAAATTGGTACTTTTGACACTATATTAAAGTCTTTCATTCATTTCATTTCGTAAAATTATTTGCACAAACAGAAACAGTGATGTAGCTGTAGAATATGTAAAAATAAAAGTTTAATTTGCAGAATTGGTAGGATACCTTACAAATGGCAGAGCACTTCTCTTCTCGGATCGACCTTACATACATTTCACTTGCAAACATTTGGACCTGAGTGACTATCGGTTGATCGGAGCTATTAACCCTTTGTATACCAAGGGGGGTGGTATTTATTTACACTGAAATGAGTATACTTTACAAGAATGATTGTCAGGCTTTATATTTCAACAAAAACCCTATAAAACCATATATATTTAGAAAGTGCATTAAAAATACTTTCACATTACTTATAAAAATTATGACACATGTCAAAATTGTGACGTCATGACAGGCATAATTTGCATAATTATGCACATTTTTAAAGGAACTTTGAAATCCCTAGCTCAAAATAAAAAAATGCAACTTTTGCCTTCTTATTTCAAATCCTTATCAACTTTAAACAATGTTTTAAGGGATAAGACATATTACTGAGGGCAAAACACCTCCCTTAGAAGGATTTTAGACAGAATTATAATTGCCTAATTAGCATCTGATCACAACTGCCATACCTTCTGTCTAAAAACAGAGCTCAAATAAATCCAAACACGATTTCAGGTTTCTTGTGTTGACATTTATTCCAGGTCCTTCACTGAAGTCAATATCTACTCTTCGTTCGACCTTTCTTGACCATTCTACTTCAACAAATTCCACTTCATTCTGAGCAGTGTGTTCTTTCTTCTCGAACTCTTCACTCGAATTCTTGGAGCTCGATGCCGATGCACCAGAGTAAAACTTGTGATCGGAGATGCTCGAAGCTCGAGTGGGAAGTCTTCTTCGTCGATAAATTGAACTTAAACATTGTTTTGAGCGTCAAAATCTAATGTAGTGGCATCGTGATGAGCCGCCATTTTTAAATCGCCGCGTTCAAAACGTTTGAATGACAAAAACCTTCAAAATTTGGGTCAAAACAAGCTCGATCGATGAAATCCTCAAGAATACTGAAAAACTACATTGTGTAGTCTACACTAAAATGTAGCATTAGTTCCCAGCCCCTTAAATCCCTCCTTTAAGGTCGCCCGAATGGAGCCTGTAATTATGTGGCCATATATGGCCACTTGGTACGCAAAGGGTTAAATATAAACAGGACTAAACAAAGATCGTTAGAAGCCACTAGATTGGGTGTGGCTAAAAGTTTCGGGGGAGGGTGGGGAGGCGGGTGGTAAGCCGCGTCGAGATCATGCATGCTGGTAGGGACCGACTGTGATTTGTTCTAAGGGGTATCTTTCTTCTCCTTTCCTCTCGATCAAATTTGCACCCCAAAACGAAAGAAAATCCTCTGGGAACAGGCTTTAAATTTGACTAACGCTTTTGGAAAACAGGCGGTCTTTTATTTTCCTCGGCGTATGCCTAGCAGGCCCTCGAGCAAAAGTAGGACGCGAGTTACTCAGGGCCTCGCGCGTCTTGTGCGCCTTACCCTTTATATAATTAGTGTTCGTGCTTTTATTTTTTTCTCGCTTTTTCTCGCTTCTTGTTCTACGGTACGAACTAGGGAAAAATATGGGGATGTATTGCAAGCTCCAGGGCAGAATAACATTTTGTTTTTCTGTTGCTCTCGCAAATTCATCCCGGCTAACTGGCAGGGACAAGTCCCGGAAGCACGTCTAAAACGTTCTAGCCCGAAGGCGATTTCTCTTGAAATATCCATACATAGTCAGGCATTAGTCTTGATTCCCATTTTGTCACATCCGGCCTAAATGGAATATTAATATTGTCACATAATCTGACCTGTAAATGCCTCGCATTAGCAATGGTTGATTTATAACGTGTTTTAACAAGAAATCGCAACAAAAGAAAAAGAGATGTCATTTGATTAACAGGCCTGCTTAGTCGAAAATTAGCGGAAGTAGTCAACCTCGTCCCCAGGGCGGTTGGGAAGTCGTGAGTGGCGCACTTCAATAAACTCGTGAGTCATTTAGAGTCATCAAGGAAATGCAGAAAAAGAATTTAGGCGTGAAAATCTTGTCAACCATGTGTATCCCTGAATATTCTGTCAATCGACAAACATTTTTCAGAGGGAACCTTTGACAAAACTGCCTGGACAGTCAAAAAATTGACGCTTCATTTCATTTTATTTTATTTTTACAAAGATTTTTTTTCGTGTGTTACTCTAGGCTTTGAGACGTGTTCCTTTGAATGGCCGATGTTAATATTGGACAGTCTCATTTCTCCTCTTCAGTTGAAGAGGTTTATGAAGCTCGTCCGGAAACTGGAACTGACTTCTTAGAAACTGTTTTGCATGTCAAAATGTTCATTGTTTACATCACGTCCACGCTGGATTCAAAATAAATATTTTATAAGTATCTTGACAACATGTTTTTCGTTTGTCACGTAACAAGTCTATTGTAATTTTTTCAAGAAACTTCGGCTTTTACGATCGAAGCAGCACGAATTTAATGCAAAATCTGTAAAATTGCGCTTCTTTCTCGACTTGTGCCCCTGACTCTCCCCTCCCCCGTTCTTTTTCCACCTGTGAAAATGGAAATTGATATTGATTCTGCGGCGAGGAACATCGCATTAAAACCGGAAGGGATGGATATCGGCCATCTCAAAAAGCAAAACAAAGCACATTGATGGATATTTTTTCTTCTTGTAGGGGGAAAAACCTTTCTTCACCGTTTTAATACAACAACATGAACTATTTTAAAAAAGATAACCCGGGAATAAGACCCTGCAAATTCATCAAAGTTCCCCATATTGGTTGATCTTGTTTTGTTGCCAGTGGCAATAGTTTTGATCTTAAAAACAAGTCTTGTTTTCCCCCGCATTTACGAACGAGTTTTGTGCTTTGGAAAAACAAGGGTAGCAATCCGCTAGAGTATCATCCTCATTAAAATTATTTCGAGTTAATTTCACTGGCAGCTAGCTATACTTAGCGGGAACGAAAGCTTTAAATCTCAAATTTCAACAATTTAACATGCAAATTGCGAACCTTTATGCATTTGAACAGGTTGTAAACAATATGCTTGAAAATGTTAGTTGCCAACCACAAAATATCGTATTTTGAACCTTAGCCGACAAGGGGTAAATTTATGAATGCTACGAAAACGAAATTCAATCGATAAACAAAAACAGTTCGCTGAAACTTGAAAATTTGGTACCCGGTTTGTGTTTACAAAGAAATTATTGCTGTATAATTTTTTCGTGGATCTAAAGAGCATGTAAATTCGATGATGATCGATTACTCTCGTATCGCCATAAAACAATTTTATTATTTTTCTGTGTTTTATTCTCACTCACCTCAAATTAAACATACTTACAACGATATTTTCATATTTACAAATTTTCAACTATATTAGCGAATTTAACTGTACACGCAGTGCTTTAAGATCAGACATTATAAGCTTTCCTTAAGGCTTAAAATGTTTTCGATATCTTTTGACGCAATGTGCGTTAGATTTAAGCTAGAAATCTCTGCTATTTACAAAGAAAACGACGAGTATTTCTTACGAAAGAGTTCTAAATTGTTCCGTTCGTATATCAGAATGTCTGTGTGGTTTGTTCAAGTATAAAAGCTCTTTTAACATTATGAATAAAACATAATCTCTGTACAAAATCCAATGTCAGTCCATTGGACATATAAAAATTTTTAGTTCACTTTGGTTCGGTCCCTCTCATTTTCGCTATTCCCATCCATTGTCTTTTATCATGTGTGCCATTTCAATGATGAACTTTCCCTCTTTGTATTTCTGGCTGTTCTCAAAGGCATGTTCCTAAAAGGCAACGAAAAATAAAGGAGAAAAATTAGACCACTCATTTTAAAAGCGCAGCGAGTGTCATATTTTCAACATGGCGAGAAATTTGCATTTCAGGTTGTTTTGCTGCGACCCCGCGAAAAACCCACGCAAGGTAACTGACAGGAAATTCGACTAAAAATCTCGTGATGAAGTAGAAACACAGAGAAATGAGGCGAGAAACTGAAAATATACTCACGTATTTCCATCCCAACGTTGTTTTACAACACTCGCAATAAATGTCGGCAACTGCGTGTAGTCCTGTCAACAAAACTCGTTCCTCGGCCGGACCGCAACCAACATTCACCCTGCGAGAAAAACAAATCCCCAAAGACCATGAACAAGTGAAAAATGCCAACTAAACTATAAACTCACAATTGAATTATCTGGAGAATATACTTACACTTTATTGAACAAGTACGCCCGGCCTTGGCTACCTTGGAACGACTGAAAATAAAATGAATTGAATCAACATGGCTGTTGTTGTCACGAACCGCGAAGGGTGATCTCTTCAAACTTGTAAGACAATTAATTTCGATAAAGATACTGCGCTTACCTTTGAAATAAGTTCGTCGTGGTTCGCCAGATGAGCCCGACAGTGAATGCAGCTATACGTTCTGTGGCAGTGAGGGAGATACGCTTGAAACGTTTTCACCATAATGACGAAGGAAGCGAAATGCGATTTTTTCCCAAAACGTCTATTCAAATGTTTCGAAAACGAAACGCTCCAACGAAGAGAACGCCTTCCAAGATTCGCAAGCGCGAGCACGTCTCAGCTAAAATACTTCACCAGCTGTAGGTCAAATAATTGAGCCCAATCGAAAGCGCAACTTTCACATTTTCCCTTTGCGATGTAAACTTTGTCTGTCGCACTGAATGTTGTTTTGAAAATTTGTTTTCCTACGCACGTGACAATATAGCTGGGCTTTTGTTCATTTCCACCAATTAGAAGGCTTATTCTGATAACCTGAGACAAAGTAACCAATCAGAACTCTCAGATAAAAATACATGTCAAAGAGAAAGGAAGGCTCGAGGGCTCGCCAATAACCGGAATTAGTAGAAACTCGGCTGTGTCATTGGAAATCCGCGAATCTGATTGGTTCCTCACTGATCATTCGCCGAAGAAAACAGTGCGCGCTCGCGAGCAGCGGATGAGCCAAAGTGAAATGTAGGTTGGACTGAAACCAGAGACTAAAACAAAGACCGCCCTCGCATGAGCGAAGCCCGGGCGCCCGTTGATTTGCTCTAGAAAACTCGGGTGTAGTCTAATTGTTAAATAGAAAATCACGGACTCGCGTTGCGTCATGCTTTTTCACTCGCTAGTTTCCGTCAACAACGGATAGGAGACTTTGAAATCATGAATTGTTCTCGGTTTATTTAAAAATTTCTTTTATTTTAAACCCGATCGGCGCAGTCAGAGCCCTTCTAGAATTTTTAAATCTAATCTGAAATTTGCAATTTTCGTGACGGAAGGCATGTTCGCGGGTATGTCAATGAACTCCAGCTGTGAGGGTCAGAGAAATTCAGATTCAGCGCACGAATTTACCAGTCGCGCAATGTTACACTCAGTAATAAGAGTTCTGAAAGTTACACGGATTTATGCACATTCTAGATCATTTAATAACTATATTGCCAGTTTTCTTACCGATATTGGCTGTGTGAATTATTTAGATTTACTTACTTACTTTAATACTGATGCAATCAATAATCACCCAGGATCACTGTAATCAACAACAGTGATGTTGTTAGTTAGACCAGATGGTCTTGTGACTAATATGTGCTGGAATTGTCGTTTGCGGCAGATTTCTATCTATCTCAAAAAGTATACGAGCCCTCTTTCATGCTCTTTACATAGAGATCGGTGAAGATAACCAAGTGAACTGGCTCGATTAGTGATTGCATGAAAAGAGCGCGAAAGAATTCCGTGACAATATCACGCCACATTAGTCTTGGTTGAATGGAAGTCGGGACATCCACAATAATCAATGGCCCTTTTGTGATCACAAAAGCGTGTTATCGCATGCATGATCGTGCAGCTGGGCCTAATACAGCCCCCTGGAGTACATAACGGTTCCTGGCACCATATTCCATTTATCAAGGCATTAACCGCAAGCCCTGGGAGGTAGTAATAGGGAGGGCTTGAACTTTTTTTTCTATGATACAGATTGACTAGTCTTGAGTCCTTCTAAACCCGCCCCCTTTCATAAGATTTTTCTTAACAATGCATTAATGTTAAAATAAGTAATTAGTGAAGATCTTTTTGAAAGACCTTTTTTATTTCGTACGGAAAATACCCTAAGGTTTCAACTAGGTAACCTGCTAGTAGCCTGCAGAACAGGCGGTTTATTTTTGCGGGGTTATTGCGAGGTCGCGCAAAGCGCGAGGCCGACCCGCTAAATAAAAACCTAGCACTTCGCGCTTCGACCCGCAAAATAAACCGCATGTTCTGCAGGCTACCCCGCTAGGTACCAGAGGTTTTTCTTTTTCTTGCGAGCGCAGAGAGGGGGGGGGGGGGGGGGGGGGGACGAGAGAAACTGGAAGGCGTTCTGTGTGAGACAGACAGTTCTTCGTAACATGCATGTAACAAACCATCTGTGTTTTCGGAGGCCGAGGATAAAAGTTGTCTAGATACATGAAATGTTGATAGACAGCCACTCACATGTTTGCCCAACCCCTTTCCACTCGCCAAGGTCTGGAGAATCTGGGTACAAGTCGGCGCAAACTAAAATTCGCTCAGCAAAAAATTAGGTCATTTTGGAACCTCATTAGTGAATTTTTGAGAATGTCTTCACTTCCTCTTGTGTGGTGCTTCTCCTACTCATCGCCTCCTAAACCTGCTTATCCCGTGATTACACAACTCTACGCGGAACATTTTATGGGCGATTTCATTCTCCTCGACCAAGTGTCAATCACTGATCTGAGCGAAAACCAACGAGAAAACGTGCGAGGAATACTCTGCACCGGAGGATATGCACAATCAAAAATCAAGCTGGATAAAGGAATTCTGGACTTGCTGCCTAATGTTAAAGTCATCAGTACTCCGAGCACAGGCGTCAATCACATTGATGTAGAAGCAGCTACTACTCGTGGAATCCGTGTGGGTCATTCTCCTGGGCATTTTCCAAGTGACAGCGTCGCAGAATTTGCTTTTGGGCTTCTTTTGGCATCGGCAAGGTCTATTATAGCTGCAGACAAAGTGGCAAAGTCATCTGATTTCACGTCTCTTCATTTGTCGGTAAGAAGTAAAGCAGATAGGTCCGCAATGTGTGCATATTTGTGTCACCCAAATAAGAGCCATTTTATTTTAGATCATCCAATCTGATGGGGTTAAAGAAAATTGAGTTATTTCTGAGGCATTACGTCTGCACTTTGATCCTTTTTTGTCAGGGGGAGGGGTATAATACGGAATGACCCTAAAATATTTTTGTTTTCCACTAATTTCTTTTCTTGAGTGAAAGCAAATGAACATGAAATTATCATAACCAAATATTATGAAATTCAAATATTGCTAAATAATTACTGATTTATAGAGCCGTTTTCACTTGAGTGTCGAAAGTAATTTGCATTTGCTTTGGTTTTGCAGTACTATGCTTAGTGACAGGTTTAAAAGTCTCACTGCACTTTCTCAGCGAATCAATACTAAAACCAAAACCAATTGTCTCTCGCTCGAGCGCGTTTTCCTACCTGCGCTTTGTGCCGGCTATTTGCTTCATGTTTTGTTTGGTTCCTTGGATTGTCTATGTCGTTTGTGATTGGCCAGAGTAATTACTTTGCTTTTGGTTTTACGACACTCAAACTGCTCTATGCAGCATGTAACTGACAATTAACTGTTCAGAAGAAGCTAGACAATATTTTTTTATAGATGCTATGTTTTACTTGTAGTGTGGAGGTGATCTACATGCATGTACTACTCTTGACACTACTGGAGTAGCTAACTAATTTTACAAATCACCCCGGTGACCATGATACTATTCTTTGTATTTTTTTTTACCAGCATCTTTCTCAGTTAATACCTCCTGGCCAGCAAGTTACTGGTTCTACTATCGGCATTGTTGGTTTGGGGAACATTGGAAGAGCTTTGGCTGAACGTGCCAAAGGCTTTAAAATGAACATCTTGTATCACAGTCGGACTCGAAAGGAAGAGTTGGAAAAATATTTAGGTAAATATATATTGCTTGTTACATAATTCTTATTTTAATTATCCAACTCCACTCATCGTCATCATCATTATCATCATTACCTTTGTCATCGTTATTTTCAGGTCCATTATAGCCACACAGTGTAGATAAAACATCATAAGTCTCGCCCAAGGGCTGACGGGAACTGAGAGCATATCAAACAGAATAAAATACCCAGTCCCCTTTGCCCCTTGGGAATGTCACACAATATCATTTGGCTTTGAAATTTAAACCATATCCAGAAATATTTTTGGATTTTTTTTCCTTTCTTTTCTATTTTTTTCAGGTCTTAAATTCTGTTCAGAATTGAAGGAGCTCTTGGAAGGGTCAGACTTTGTTGTCTTGTGTGTGCCATTCACTGCAGAAACCAAGAATTTAATTTCATCCAAAGAACTTAGTTATATGAAGTCCACGGCAATTCTGATTAATGTAGGCCGTGGGGGAACTGTCAATCATGATGATTTAACTGCGGCATTACAGAACGGCATCATCAAAGCAGCTGCACTGGATGTGACAGAACCAGTATCACTTCCCAGAGATCACCCACTGTTAAACATGTCGAATGTGATTATTACTCCACATATTGCGACGTACACAGCAAGCACTCAAATGAAACTGCATTTCACATCGCTTCAGCATTTAAAGGCTGGAATCAGTGGTGAAGAATTACTCTACCCAGTGAACTGAGCCAGTCTACTGATAGAACCAGAAGGTCAATATAGTTAACAAGTTGATAGAATTTCCTCATCCCCTGTTGCATGCAAAAAGTAGTGTCTTTTGGATGACAATAAAATACGGTATCTTGTATAATTCTCTCTAGAGACCATTTTTTTAAAAAAATAATAATAAATTTAAATGATTTTGTGGGCTCAGGCTACTGGCTGACCTGTTTGGTGTAGAAATATTTTCCAACTGACAAGAAAATAATATTGCATCAGCATGCAGAAATCATGAGACAAGTGCACATAAGCATTCATGTGCACATGTATGCATTTATTTTGGGTAAAGTCCATTGTTCTGAAACAGGGCTGGAGACTAACGGTAGCCAACTAGCCAAAGGCTAATAAAATTTAGGTTTTGGCTACCAGGTTTAGCATTCCTACTAGCCATTTGGCTAGTGAAAAACTCGAAAAAGTCAACTGTTCTTGATAGAAATCAATATACCTGACTAGTGAAAAATTACTTTTGGCTAGTAAAATCTGACATGTCACTAGCCAGTAAACCAGTGAGTTAAAAAGTTTGTCTCAAGCCCTGTGAAAGCAAATCAAAGTGGCTGTAAGCCACTGAACTCGGAAAATGAATTCATAACAAAACATGCTTCGAACCCATAAGTTCAATCCCCTGTCTGTCAAATTATCTGCATGGTACTTTTATCACTTTCTTATACTATCAGTTACACCAAGTTAAAATTTAACTTGCAAAATTAATTTTCTATCTGAAAATAAGCCCACCCCCTCCCCTTGTAGGCTGCCAGTGCCTTTATTAGGAGATGAGGGAGAGTTGGGGGGGGGGGGGTATGGTAAGTGCCTGGAAATGATCACAACGACAATGCAATATGACTTTTGTAAATATTCCTACTCCCCTCATGAGACAAATTTTCTTGCCAAACAGTTGTTCTCAAGGCCCATTCAGCTCCAGGAATAACATATTTTCTGATCATGACGACTCAAGCAGTCCATAAAGATTTGTGTGCACAACAATATCACTCGCAATATCTTCATAATGGATAATTATGCAAATGAAGTGATGGTTAAAAAAGGAAAGTTTATTATTTTCTTGCTGAAGGGCATGGGTCCATGTGGGAAACAAATATCAAGGACAGATCCAGGAAAGGGGGGGGGGTAGATTGGGTGGCTAGCCATCCCCTAGATCCACCAAAAAAAATTTCAAATAAACACATACAATACAAAATAAGGATGATGACACTGGGTAAGGTGTAAAAATTGTTGATAACTCCCCCTCCCCGATCTATAAAAAATCCTGGGACTAAAACAAAATAATAAACAAAACATTCAGTAACAGCCACCCCCCCCCCTGAAAAATCCGGGATTCCCCCCTCCAAACAATACAAATATATTACAAAGACTTTTAGATTTAGCATGTTGGTTTGCAGATGACCAACAGCAAAAAAGGTAAGAAAATGTCAAGAAAATAATTCAGAAAAGCATTAAGATTAAATACAAAATATAAAATCTATTGAAATTAATGGCAAGAGTTTTCTTTTATAAAAATATATATATATATTGTTTCAAAAAATCATTCCTACCTAAAATATTTCAAAGTAATAAGGCTAACTACCATAAAGTTATGGTTATAAGCCCTGGGCTTATACAACTTCGTAACTAACTGGAGTACTATTTAGTATAGGCTAACAGGAGTACCATTTCGGCTAACCCGGGAATGGATCACACGCCTCGCTGCCACGCACTTTGTGATGACCCCATTACAGAGTCACAGGATCCCATTGTTGCAAATCTTGAAAGAAATTACACTGTGGAATGTCTATTTTTTCCTCTTGTTTTAATACTCTCAGATGAGGTGTCTCTTATCAATCCCACCCATTGCTACCACTGCTCATCCCAGATCCTTTTTGGGAGCTGTGTTTCACCCAAATAAATTATGGACTGCTTTGCAGTTAAAAAAGAAGTACAGTCAACTTTCTCTAATGCAGACACTGTTGGGCCTGTCATCAAATTACTGTCTTTCTTATAGAGAAAGTACATGAAAAAAAAGTAAAGTGGCTGAAAACACAGTGCCCATGCAGGGACCAACGGTATCCAGACAACTCGCCCCCTAGAAAATTCGCCCCAGATAACTCGCCCCAAATCTTAAGACGATATTATTTGTCCCCGACTTGTGTTTTGGTAAAAGAGAGTGAACCTGAATATTTCTCGTTCTTAAAGCGTGTGCAAAGAGAGACAACTTTGGCAAACTGTTCGTTAGCAAAATGACTCGTGGGCAAAATTGGGGCGAGTTGTCTGGGGCTAGTTGTCTGGGGGGCAAGTTGTCTGACATTCGGACCCACACAGGCTGTGGGGACGAGATAGGTGTTCACCCTACAAAAGTGTCCGTTATGAAATTTTAAGAGTTGACTGCAGTCAGTAGCAATATAGTTTATTCTAGAATTGAAATACTATACCTGCCAACTTTTTCTGGGTCAAAGGCGTGGGATTTTTATACTGAGATATGCCAGGATTTCTGAAGACAACACGACCATGTCCGAAGATTTCTGAAGATGTCCGAAGTATTCCGAAGACGTTCCAAACATATCCCGGTTCCAGTCCCAGGAAATACAGTATTTTGCTAAACAGGACCTCATTCTTAATACATTTCTTGTCAAAACTCTGAGATTTAAGGAAAAGTATATATTTTTTGGAATGTTTCTCAGTTATCAGGCCCAGCCAGGGGGGTAGTGGGATACCAATATACCCAATTTTTTTCCCCTGGGATACCAAAATACCTGAAAACTGCAAAAAACGTTGATACCAAATACCTAAAATTATTAAATCTGATAACAAAGGCTGGTGTAACTAGGGGACGGACAATGATTTGTTTGGAGGGGAGGGATCCATTTTTTTTTTAAGACAAACAATTTTTTATGTGTTGTTGTCTAGTCTGTGTAAACAGTTCTTTTGGGCTGTGACTTCCGGCAGACAATTTTTTTTTTTGTCCAGATAGTGGCCTTGTTTGTTTATTTATGTTTAGAATTTAAAACAAAACAGTTCCTTTTCCTCTTTTTTTGTCTGCTACGTGTTTCATGTGACCAGCACTCACCTCTTACACAAACAAGTAATTCCGGTTTTTCAATGACATTTTTACAATTGGGAATAAGTTGATGTGACTACAGAAGGGGCCGTAAGGCCCCTTTCAGCCTAGGGGGGTCTGGGGGCATTCTCCCCCAGAGAATTTTGAAATATAGAAGATCGGAAATGCAATTTCCAGCGTTCTGGGCATCAAAAAGAGTGCTGTTGATCATATATCATGATGTATAAATGGCTGACTATCTATTGTCATCAAACTATCAATTTTCTCCTTCTCATGTCTGCAACAATTTACTTGAGCCTTTTTGCTCTTGCAAACAACTTTTTTCAGGATTTTTGTTCCCTTCCCCATCTCCAAAAAAATTAATGGTCCTTCCCTAATTAACAGATTTGACAAAGTCAAAACCACCATTCATGACCACCCGCAGCATGCACTCGCATGCGAATTTAGTGACGCAATAACTGAAGATCTTTCATGATTTTTTTAAAAGTTACACAAGCACTGAGGATAAGACACTTAAAAAAATAATTAAAAAAGCATTACGCTTAGGAAAACAAAATACTTAATACCCGTATTTCAGTAAAAAGATACCGAATACCTTGGTTAAAAACACCCAAGATACCGTATACCCAAAACCCCTGGCCAGGCCTGAGTTATGGTTGGAATAGCTCACATTTTTCAACTAGGCGTGAGAAATTGGTTCGAAAGCGTGAGTTGGTGTGAGATCGAAGTTTTCAACTCGCAGGCGTGAGAGTTGGCAGGTATAGAATACAACTGTCTATGACTACTTAGTTCACTGGGTAAAGAAGTTCTTCTCCTTTGATTCCAGCCTTTAAATTATCAAGTGCAGCTGAATACATTTTCTCAAACGCTGTGTCTGCTGCAATATGTGGAGTGAGAATCACATTTGACATGTTTAGCAGTGGGTGATCTCTGAGAAGTGTTTCTGGTTCTGTCACATCCAGTGCAGCTGCTTGGATGATGCCGTTCTGTAATGCCGCAGTTAGATCATCATGATTGACAGTTCCCCCACGGCCTACATTAATCAGAATTGATGTGGACTTCATATAACTAAGTTCCTTGGATGAAATGAAATTCTTGGTTTCTGCAGTGAATGGCACACACAAGACAACAAAGTCTGATTCTTCCAAGAGCTCCTTCAATTCTGAACAGAATTTAATACCTAAAAAAAAGGAAAAGAAAGGAAACAAAAATCCACAATGGCTTTAAATTTCAAAGCCAAATGATATTGTGTGACATTCCTAAGGAGCAAAGGGGACTGAGTATTTTTTCTGTTTGATATGCTTCCCAGTCCCCCTAGGCCCTTGGGCAAGACTTATGATATTCTTTGCACTAGTTTCATACATTCTAACCTTCTGAGTAGCTATAATGGACCTGAAAATAAGGACTACAATGGTGATGATGATGATGATGACGATGATGATAATGATGATGATGAGTGGAGTTGGATAATTAAAATAAGATAACAAGCACTATATATTTACCAAAATATTTTTCCAACTCCTCCTTTCGAGTCCGACTGTGATACAAGATGTTCATTTTAAAGCCTTTTGCACGTTCAGCCAAAGCTCTTCCAATGTTCCCAAAACCAACAATGCCGATAGTAGAACCAGTAACTTGCTGGCCAGGAGGAATTAACTGAGTAAGATGCTAATCAAATGGAAATTACAAAGAATAACAATCATTAGAGCGAGTGATTATCAATTTTTATTAAGATATTTTGAATAATCCATTAGGAATCAACATTAACAACTCAGTCAAGCCTTGGTCATCTAGACTTTGATTTTTGCCTGTGAGCATGCAGGCTATCTCATTTTTGAGATAAAAATGAGGAAATGAAAAAGGAAGGAAATAAAAAAACAAACAAAAAGAAATCATGATAGAAACATGGAAAAGATATTTTGCACCGTGGAATATCCCCAAAAATGTCATAGACTATGTAATTCCCAGATAAGTTGTCCTTAAAGAGCCATGCAGGATTGAGCAAACTTGCTTTTCTTTCATAGAGGGGCCTGAGTAGCCTGAATTTCAGATGAGCAGGCGACTAGAGAGAAATTTCAGGCTAGAGCCTGATAGGGGGAAAATGGGAACTGAGATTTTAGCAAATTTTCACTGGGAAAATGCATGGGATTTGGTTCACTGGGAATCACAAACAAATTAACAATAGAACTGGGGCTGGGATTTGGAAAATTTGGAAAACAATAGTCTGGGAATTGGGATTTGAGCAAAATTTGTGCTGGGAAATGGGATTTTATACCCCTACCCCCCACCCCCTTTCAGGGCCCTCTTCATATAAAACCTGAAATGCCTTATTTTCCCGGTTCGAATTCCATCCAACTTTCTTACCCGACACAAAAAATCCCATTCAAAATAAAAAGGCTATAACCCTTACTTCACGAGACATCTTGTTTGAACGTACAATAGACCTTGCAGATGCCAAAAGAAGCCCAAAAGCAAACTCTGCGACGCTGTCACTTGGAAAATGCCCAGGAGAATGACCCACACGGATTCCACGGGCAGTAGCTGCTTCTACATCAATGTGATTCACGGCTGTGCTTGAAGTACTGATCACTTTTAAGTTAGGCAGCAAGTCCATTGTTTCTTTTCCTAGTACGTCTATGTGAGATTTCGTTCCTCCGGTAACCAGTATACCTAGCACATTTTCTCGTTCGTTCTCACTCAGATCCGTCACTAATACTTGGTCGACAAGAGTGAAATTTTCTGCATAGTGTCTAGAGAAGAGATCCTTGACCATTGCAGGCGCAGGATTTGGAGGCGATGAGAAAGAAAAGCGCAGCACAAGAGGACTTGAAGCCATGAGATAACGCCAGCCCCACACCTGGAGGTCCTATATAGCGAAGCGCGGTCATGTTGAAGTTTTTCAAACGCGGAAGTCTGGAGCCGAGAAAACCTTCGGAAATCTTCGGTGAGCGATCGGAAGTTCCGAAGATTTCTGCCAAAAATAGACGCCCAATGGGGGATGTAAATTGGGGATTTGGTCTCACTTTGAGTTAGCCTGCGAGCAGGCTCACCTTGGGGCACCCACGAGAGCTATACGGTCTATACGGTACGGGAGCGGCGAAGCCTTGTCGTTACGCTCGCCACTCGCGCATGCCCCAAGGTATAATATTCGCGCGTGCCCCAAGGTGAGCCTGCTCGCAGGCTAACTTTGAGTGTTCAGGACTGAACGCCAATTCTTTTGGCCGTCAAGGTCTCCTGATTGAAGAGAAGAAATGAAAAACGCAAAAAAAAAAAAAAAACCGTAAGCCTCGCCCATACCGATCCCCCTTTTACTCCTCCCTCCAGGTATAGATAGGATACAAGAGGCCACGAAATTGTTTATCAAAATGCGTTTAGCAAACTGAGAAAACTTCATTTTTAATAAGTGAAAAGCTTTCTCACATATGCCCGATATTCTATTAATGTTCTCCTCCATTTTGTGGAATCTAAAAGACAACATTCTTATGCTACAATGGATGGGCTTGTTTGCAAGGTTTAAAACACAGCAAACCTCTTCCTGCACTCAGCTGTACTTGGGCCTGTAGACGAGTTTGCTGCTTGTGTTACCAAATTGTGTTACTAACGAATTAGACTGCAAAACAGTCGTATCTTTTGTGAACTCGCTTGGTCTTCGAATGAGAGCAGGAGGTCTGAAGCCAATGCCAGAACTGTTAGTGAGACAGGGCGGGCGTGCGAGGCTCGCGAGACGATCGGCGCTTCGCGCCTTCGATAAGCGCTTTTTCCAACGACTTTAGAGAAGAAACGACTGTTTTGCAGTCTACAAATGAATAGCATGTTCGTTTTCCCAGTCAAGTCAATATCACAGGCTCATCCCTTGCCCGAGTATAACATGACACGCTCAGACCCAAAGGTGAAGGGGTATAGCCTGCCACAATGATGAGATTCTGTCGGTTAGTAATGCAAAGGTCCAGTTCAGTGCATAGCGACACAAAAATGAAGCCAGCAAAAGGGGCTAGAATGGTCAAGAGTGGTGGGAGGAGGGGGGGGGGGGGGGTAACAAAATAGGTTAATAAGACGCAACAGACTACACTGGACTATTTTCATTTATTAAATTTTCTCGGCCATTCATACATAAATATTTTTATATCAAACCTCTAAAAATTGCTTATAAAATAAAATAAAAGATCTCTCTTTTTATTCTTTCCTTATAGACATCTCATCCACTGAAACAAATTTAATCATCTGATTCTGTTTACACAGACATACAATATTGTAATCATGTTTAAGAGATTCTCTGTAAAATACAACTGATTCAGTCTGTTATTTATTTTTAGGGAAGCACTTAATATAAGCGATCATTTTTCAGCAATTTATCCCAGCAAACTTAACACAAAGTGACTACTTAAAGGGACTATGTTCCGGGGATTTCGCAGATTTTTATGTAAACTGTTCTGAAATTAGTGGTAGGCAACTTAATCCTAAAATAAACATTATCTTTGAACATCTAAAGGAATTTATAACCTCAATTTGCGGATAGAAATCAAGCTGCGGCTATTTTATTTCGAACACACGCAGAAACAACTTGAACTTTTCCAAATTGCAATCCGTTTCCATCCGAGCCATCCACTATTATTTTTAAGGTTTCCTGCGAAACAAATATAATGAATTTAAGCGGTTTAAAAATCAGTTTAAATCCCTGACATAGTCCCTTTAACATGGACAGCAAAGAGAGGTGTTCTGTCTGAACAGGAGCTATTTAGCACCCTTGAAATGGGTCATTACTACCAGGTGCACGATATTTTGTCCTCTAAGAATCTCCTGCGACACCTCTCGGTGGTTCCAATAGAGCACGTCTTTTCCATTCACGCTTTTTAGAAACATCCGTACCTGTATGGAAAGGAGATGTCCAGATGTTGTATATCCTATATTATACCATGCCATAGAAAATACAGCCAATCAAAATACAGGATAGCCGTTGTATATTCGACGGTATTCAATCCAACCTTCCCATCGTGCGCTGCGATCTTATTCTCGATGAAATTTAGTGAGCGTATTTTCTATGGCATGGTATAAAATAGTTACACAACACTTTCTCGTGGTATACTATGAAATATCCCACTTGTCACTTGTATTTTCTTCGTATACACACTCGCCTAAAGGCTCGTGTGTATACCGAGAAAATACAAGTGACTCGTGGGATATTCCATAGTATACCACTCGAAAGCGTTGCATAACTAGTATTTATGCTCTCAGATCGCATGGAAAGGAGAGAAAAATAGTATATACAGTGGAACCCCGATATAACGATATGCCAAGGGAGCAGTAAAATTATATCGTTATATCGAGGAATCGTTATATCGAAACTCCCGATATAACGACATGGCCGTAAAATAACCGAAAATATCGTTATATCGGGGTAAACCTAACAAGTACTTTTTAGTGCATGTTAAAGGAGGATAAGGAGGGTTAAGTTGATAAAGAGGCTTAGGACACAGTATCATTTTCGTATATCATCGTGCAAGTCTGTTTACAGAAACGTTAGAGATTACTCGATTACTGTAATGTTATTGCATTAAATTCGATGTTTTGTGACTGTGTACTGATAATATCGTTATATCGGGAAAGATTTTACGTTCGGTCTGCTAAATTCGCATCTTTATATCGGGAATATCGTTATATCGAAGATTGTTATATCGGGGTTCCGTCCCATACATTTTACTGTAACTTTTGCCGGGACATAGAATATGAATAATTGTTAATTATATCGGGAATATCGTTATATCGAAGATCGTTATATCAGGGTTCCACTGTAATGTGTAAAAGATAGTAGGAATAAAGGAAGGAAGGAAGGAAGAAGGGAAAGAAAGAAAGAAAGAAAAGGAAAAGGGAAGGGAAAGAAAGGAAATGAAAGGAAAGGAAAGGAAAAGGGAAGGATAAGAAATGAAAGAAAAGAAAAGGAAGGAATGGAAAAGGAAAAAAATGAAAGAAAAGGAAAAGGAAGGAATGGAAAAGAAAAAAATGAAAGAAAAGGAAAAGGGAAAGAAAGGGAAGGATAAGAAATGAAAGGAAGGAATGGAAAAGAAAGAAAATGAAAGGAAAGTAAAAGGGAAAGGGAAAGGAAGGATAAGAAATGAAAGGAAGGAATGGAAAAGAAAGAAAATGAAAGGAAAGGAAAATGGAAATGAAGGAAAGGGAAGGGAAAGAAAGGAAATGAAAGGAAAGGTAAAGTAAGGTACGGAAGGGAAAGGAAAGGAAGGGAAAGGAGGGAAGGAAGGAGAAATATAGCTGGGCAAGAAAAACCAAACAATGACTGTTACACTGAAGACTAAGTTACTGCTCGCACCTTTAAACCAGCAGCCGCTGCTGGTCCTTTAGGATCTACTGTTTGTATGTAGACAGGGCTGGAACCTCGAACAACAAAACCAAAGCCCACCGCATCACTTTTTACCTGTGCAGAAACAGAACTAGAGTTACTTAATTATGTCACGTTCATTTGTCCAGAATCAACAAGAACAGTATTGTGAAAGATATGATGTTTTGAATAATGACACAGAATTACAGTCGAAGCTCTCTTAACGGACACTCTCGTAAGCGGACAGCTCTACTTACGACCACCTTGTTAGAAACCCCATTTTTACTCCCATACAAACTCTGTATTTTTACATTCTCGTAAGCGGACATTCTCGTAAGCGGCCGCGGACACTTTTCAAAGATTACGACTTAGACTTTTTCTTTGTTTTTAAGCTCCCGTAGGCGGACACCGCAAAGAAAATCATATAAAAAACCTCTGTTTCTTGTATTAATCAATCAACTTCACATTGCCGTTCGTCACAATGATTTTACTGTAATTACAGTACCATATTTCAGTGTTTGTTTTGTCGTCATCCACGTCCGGTTACATTTCGAAACACCACTAACATGCATAATACCATTATGTTAGCTGGGTAAGCTCCCGTAAGCGGCCTCCAGTGGCCCCTTACAAGAACCATTCTCGTAAGCGGCCAGCTCCAGTTGCGGACACTTTTTTTGCGTCCCGAGGGTGTCCACTTATGAGAGCTTCGACTGTACTCAATATTGCTTTGAACAACCAGGCCCAGGTAAAACAGATTATAAACACCACCCCTCTCTTCCTACCGGTAAGTATTTTAAAGCTGTTATGACAAAGTAATGTGACTCAATAGAACAATAAAAGGCAAATACAGCAAAAAGGACAATATTATTTATAAAATTTATTATAAAACTCACGCTGACATTCTTTGTGACATAAGGTCCGTTTGGATCCAACAATTCCTCTGTGGTTACTTCTCTGACAATAACTTGAAACAACAAAACATAACATGAACAGAAGTTAAAGAATGAGCAATGTCCATCATGATATGACCACAACATTGGATATAGTGCTACTACCTGGTCTGGGTGACTGGTTGTTCGGACTGCCACTTGACGGAAAGAAATCTGGACTGTCAGGTGACCTCTGGTAATCTAAAAACAGATATGTTAGATGGTAGGTTAAGTCTGCGTTTGAGCCTAATGGCCCATCAGGCCACAGCTTATTCCAGTTTCAGTAACATGAAGCAACTAGAAGTATTTCTACTCCCCCTGGATGGGAAGTGGGTCCATCGCAGGATTACCCCCCAGCAGTAAGTTCACCGGTACCCATTTATACACCTGGGTGGAGAGAGGTACTATGAGAGTAAAGTATCTTGCCCAAGAACACAACGCAGTGCTCCAGCCAGGGCTCAAACCTGGACCGCTCGATCTGGAGTCCAGAGCACTAACCATTAGGCCACAGCGCCTTCCACAAAGGGAAGTAGAAATACAGTAGAACTGGTTTGAAATATTTTAAACCAGATATGTTAGCTGATAATGATCATAAATCCTATATGATAGGTATTTTAGTACTTTCAATGAATGCTACAACCTTTGCAGACTTCAAACTGATTGTGGGGTGGGGGATCCAATGATGAATCCCTTCCATTCCCCCACTACTCACAGCCTTAGATACAAACTCTATTAATTAACAGGTGTTAGTGGCCTCCATAACAGCATTTCTCATCCTTACCAAAAGGCTCCTCAAATCCAGGTCTTTCTGTTGCAAAAGGAACTGGACTGGATCTTTGTGTATTCAGAGGAGGAAGATTTCTTCGTCTGAAGTTCCTTGGAGACCCTGGAAGCTTGTCGTCAAGAATCCCCAGTGCGTCGATCATCTTCTTGTTTACTACTTTGTCAATCATGAATTGATAGAAGATGTTTTCATCTCTGAAGTGAAATTCGTCTGTGACTGAAAGAGAAAGAAAGGTTCACACATGATCAAGAATGTTAATATCAAAGATTTTTGGAAGTCTCTATCAAGGTCCTTTGTGATATTAGTTAACAAGTAATCAAATGACTTCCATGCTATTTGGAATAAGATCGATAATCATGCAATTTTGTTAGCATGTGAAGAGTCTATATACCTACTTGTGAGCTTATTTATGTAGATTGCACTCGAACTTATGTGATTATCTAGTGCACAAAGTTAACATTCTTTTCATCAGGCACAAAAAATAGTGAGCACTCACCCAACCCTTTTTGGGGTGTATACAGATTGCACATGCAGTGTGCAGAGAAGTGCATGTTCGATAGCCTGGGGCAAGTGAATTTTGCAGTCGGGCTAGGCTAGTGGATTTTATCCTTCACTTGCCTGATGGGCAAGTGAAAGTTTATGGGGAAATATTTTGATTTAGTTAATCATGCTCAAGGATTTTTTGGGCTTGTGAAAATGACTTTCGGGCTAGTGGGGCAAGCTGGAAAGTTCTATTTCTTTGCACCCTGGTCATGTTTGATGCATTTCTTGTAAGGTCACTCACCCAGATAGTAAAAGCTGTCAAAATAACATTTCCATGCTCCCTACTTACCATGCTTAATGATTCCCTGGTGTAAAAGCTCTCTTCCAAGTACCACCCCCTGCCCTCTGTCAGAAACTTCACCATTTTGCATTAACCAGCCCACCAGCTCACAGCCTGTAAAACAGTTTCTGTACACAAAGTCATGACATGGACGTGACTTAATCAGATGACAGTCCTCATTCTTTGCCCTGCATGAACACAGATTAAGACTTTCATTACCAACGAGACTGACATCAGAGCATTAAGGCCTTATTCAAGATATCTCACAAAATTGATTGCTCAGGGTGCCTCCTGAATACCTAACAGATTTTCCCAGCTGGGTTGTCAAATCTCTTGGATACACCTTCACATTGGATACACCTTCACATTGCACATTGCACCTTCACATTGACTGCATAGGCGTACGGGCACCTTCGGACCTGGGGGGGCGGACACCTTATTGCCCGAAAAAAAATAGACTTTCTCAAAGTCCGCAAGCTATGGAAAAGGTAATTGCAATTAAATCAAACTGAGGGATCACGCAAAATTTGCGCGAAAAATTGACCATGATTATAGCAATTTGCGAGAGAAAACAAAAACAGATGAATGAGAAATTTGGACTTTTGAACCACAAAATTCAGTATATTTTCAATACTTTTTTCTATAGATGTAACTCGTTTCGAACGTTATGTTGAGATTTGTCGGCTTATTTTCTATTCTTTCTCTAGGCTTGTTGCCCGAATTCTAAGCATTTTGCCCGAAAAATTTCGGCACTGGGGGGGCTGCAGCCCCCCTCGCCCCCCGCCTCGTACGCCTATGCCTGACTGTACTTGAGTTCAGTTTTATTTTTGGTCAGTCATTTCATTTTTGGGGGCTTGACAATAGGTAACATCGGCAAAATAATTTGCCATCTCCCAGATTTGGAGTTTTTTAGGTTGGCAACTCTGCAAAGCAGGCAGCTATCTGTCAGAAAATTGTTATCAGTGGTCTGGAACCAAGTCTACTAAAGGCCATTAGTTATTAACCTGTAATAATATTGTAACTTTAACAAAATCCTCATACTTAGTAAACCATACTTTGTCTGTGAATACAGCCTCCTCTCATTGCTCTCGCTGCTATGAGTGAAACACGAAAAGAGACGCCTGCGATTTGCACGTAGACTGTAGAGAGAGGCCAGAGAGGTGGTTGTATTCACAGGCTAAAACCATACTCTCAATTTACAAATCAACCTGCTGCACAGTCATCTAATACCGTAAAATTCCGGTTATAAGCCCCCCCGGTTATAGGCCCATCAACCTGAAAACAAAAAAATACATCCGGTTATAAGCCCCCCCGGATATAAGCCCCCCTCTACCGGATGACAGTACTGAACAGGGCTAAATGTTGCTTTTTTGTGCGTTTTTAACTTAAAAACGTATTTCGTTCAACACTCCCGAGGCTCGTTTCGAAACGTTTTTTTCCTTCCGCTTATAAGCCCTCCCGAATATAAGCCCCTCCGCTTTTAAGCCCACCCAAAAACCCTTACGAAGTTGTATAAGCCCAGGGCTTATAACCGGAATTCTACGGTTTTTTGTTTATCACTTGTGTGATTACAGACCCAAATAAAACCACTTGGTCCTGATATCATTACAAGTAAGCGAGTCTGCAAAATATGGCAAGTGTATGCGCAAGCCTTTTTTCTAAATGTTCATTGCGCACACCAGAATTGCAGCATTGCACGTTTGTGACAGCTGACCACAGGTTGACCATGCATGTGCAAGTTCCTGACTTCCGCTCGTGTTGCACGTGGTGCAAGCAGCTAAAAATGGCTCTATGCGTGCAAGATCTCATCAAGTTCCAGCATACTCTGCAGACTGGCATGAAAGATAACATATAATTTTGAGTCCATTCCTGATTTCTAAAGTTTGATACATCATAATTATTCATTTCAGAATCATTTATTTCATCACCTGTAGTAAATATCACATCCCCTATAGATAACAGCAAGGTCGGGATTAAGGACAGTTGTATCATCGTCTCTTCTAAACCTGTAAAACAGCATCTCATCTTTAAACTGATGGTCATCACAAACTGGTAAAAGAAATACACAAAACAGAGAAGTCAACACCATCACTGAGGGTTGTCTTGGAGGAATTGGGCATTCAAGTCAGGAGGGGGGTGAATAGATTTGCGGATTGATGGACTTGGCCAAAAAGCGCCTGGATGTTTTGAGCGGATTCATGGATTTCGAAAATAAAGAGGCACGCAGATTTGTTGAGAATTTTGGCATTGATTCTGAACTCTTCATGCCAGAAAGCTCTGATTGTTGATACCAAATGAAGCTCAGATCAAGTATGTTGGCGAAATTGTTGCAAAAAACAAGCAATAAAACAAAACTTCTCAAAAATATTGGCATAAAAGACAGCAACTACTGTTGGTCGCAGTGAAACTATGCCGCACAAAGTTTTCATGTAATTGGGTTCCGATTTGAAGGAAAATAGTGGCGGATTTACGGATTTGGCCAAAACAATTGCACGGATCGGCAGATTTGCGTACCCCTATTCACCCCCCTCTTTTCGTAGGAAAGGTAACACCAGCCTCAGTATTTTTGTCAGACCACCCCAACATTAGACTTTTTTAACTACGGGTAACTGGCTAAATGTTCAACAACGCTAATAAACTTTATAAATTATATATTTTTTAAACAAATGCTTTAGAGGTCAAGTTTGTCTCTTCAGGACCAAGTGGGCTATTCATAATAAGATAGAACTGCATGTTTGAATTTGCTCCAAGCCAGGCAGACAGTACACTTCAATCAAATTGAAAATCTAGCTACATTAGCTCAGAAGTCAAGTGAATTAGAGACGGTAAATTATGTGCTGGGCTTATAAGTGTGGTGGTTTAAAACCACAAAAATTTTAAAACTTTCATTATCGTGTATCACCGAAAGATATCGATTTAATACCTCATAGTTATTATTCGATCGTCCTAATTAGACCCCCTACAATAGACTAATTAGTTAGCTAATTTGGACATAAACAAATATAAATAAATTATTCCCTGAGGGTCGGTGGAATAAATTATAGACTTGTGTTTTGTAAACTGATGTCATTAGATAACCAATTTGACATGGGCTGATGCATTTTTGAGCGCTGTAAAAGTCAAGCTGAATCTATCGGTCTTTTTTGTACGTACCGTGATGGATAATACTGTTCTCTGAAAGAATGTTTATGCATTGAACAGCTCCTCCACGGCTGTTAGCGTCGCCATTCCGAATTAACCAGTCGACAAGGTCACGGCCCACAAAACAACAAGAATACATTCGCAAGTGATAGCGCCGGTCACGGATCATAGGCGGCTCTTGTTCGGCATGAAGTCGGTTTCTTAGGTGCTCTCCAACCAAAATGACTTGCAACGCTTTTATAGAGAGTTGATCCGTCATTTTCAATGAAGACAAGCCTGCAGTTGTGCCTCATAGCCGGCTCGGCTGCCAAATAACGCTCTGTTCTGCTACATGATCTGTGGTGGAAATTCGAAACCTTGCACGTGAAGCAAAGGCCTCGCATAGTGGACTGGGGCGGAGTTCGTTGCCTGCATGCAGGACGCGTTTGCTTTCCCGCCATTCAGGGATTGATTGATTGATTGATTGATTGATTGATTGATTGATTGATTGATTGATTGATTGACTTTTTAAGACAGAAAGTACAAAAGATATGCTTTTAAAATTTTTTAAAAACTGAACACAAAGGAAGTATTTCAATAGAATTTTACGCCAGGATCGGGAGCAGCCAAACACTCAAAAGGCGATCGGAGGACAACCCCTCACCCCCCTGGGACCGTTCAAAATAAACGAAACTGGGGAAGGCTAGGAGGAATTGGAGGGAAAGGGGCAACCATTTTCTCTACGAGGCTTATCCCTACAAACTCTATAGTTTAATCCAAGGAGCCTCGTACTGAGGCTATCAAGTGGCGTCTTGTTGTAGTTGGTGAGGGTTACCCTCGTTAAAATGCAACTTTCCATGTCTTGGTGACCAGAAGGTGCATAGAATCGAGATAAGCTAGTCAGGCTAGTTAATTTTTTCCATATTAACGCTTGCAAAGGTTAGCCCGGGAAGGTGAGTCCACTTGATAAAACTTTATTTCATACGAATGGTCCACTTTGCATGTAAATTACAGAATGGCGGTTTGCATGCTTTGTCATCTACCTTATTATAGGAAATTAACGCTTCTGTTAATTAAAATTAACGCGACTTAAATTAACGCGAATTGAAGGAAAAATTGCTTCCCAATAAAGGAAATTAACGCGAGAGAAGGGGTAACATTTCAAAATGAAGGAAATTAACGCGACGAACACAAGGAAGAAAGAACTTGTTGAGACAACAGGAACAAGTTTACTTTAACACAAAGGAATCTGACCGCCTCGGGCGTTCTTCACAGTTTTAGTGATCAAGCAGATTTCCACCTTGATGAAATTATGCCTTTTCCTAAGAGTCAAGACGTCTGGACTGTATCGAGAAATTGGGGCCAAAATAATGGGAATCAAGGTCATGGAAATTAACGCTCCACTTAATTAACGGCGCGGAAATTAACGCTAACAAAAGTTAACGCGACTTAAATTAACGCGAATTTTTGAAATTCGCGTTAATTTCATGAAGCGTTAATTTCCTATAATAAGGTATTTTATTACTCAGTAACCTCGATAGCCTGCTTAGTTTTGCGCGCGTATTTGGAAAACGCGAAAGGCGAGAGACGGCCACGCGAGGGAAAAATAAGAAGGCCTTCTCACTTTTTCCCTCGCGTGGCCGTCCCGCGTGTTTCGCGTTTATCAAACGCGCGCTCAAAACCTACACAGGCGCATGCTACGCAGGCTACCGTCTCGAGTACATGGGCAATATTTTATGCTTTGAGAGAATAAAACCTAGACACACTAGGTAAAAGACATTCCATAATTTATTTGGAATTGCAGATATGATCACGGAATAAATATATTGTGCACCAATCAGCTATTTTTTATGTATAAACTATTTCACTATTCTATTTACAAAATTCCCCTGCTGGCAGTGGTAAGGAACTAAAGGATGTTTTGGGAATTACAAAAAAATTACGATGTTTTATAAAACAACGTAGAAACCAGTCCAGTGCAATAATTTCTCAATAAGTTACTTAATCAGGGTTCGCACTCTTTGAGGTTTTGAAATTCCATGACTTTCCATGACCTTTTCCATGACTTTTCAATGTTTTCCATGTCCTAAATTTGACCATTTTTCTTGGAAATTTTCATAAGTTTTCTTGATTTCGGGTACGTTTTTACCCTTTTCTTCACAAAAAATAACCTGGCTATTTTTTTTTTGTACAATCAATACCATTTTCCATGACTTTCCATGACTCACACTTAACTTCTATGACTTTCCAGGCCTGGAAAATGAAATTCTAAAACTCCATGACTTTCCAGGTTATCCATGACCCATACGAACCCTGTTAATTCTATTCACATAGCACAAAAGTTCACTAAAGAAAAGTAGGTGAATTTTGTAACGCGAATATTTACGATTCTTAGCAAAAGTAAGATTTGTACTTAATTTCTAATAAGCTGGAGGTCAATGGGCACTACTTATATTACTTTTCAATACTCTACGGTACCTCTTCTTATGTCAAGCTTTTAAGTAATTATTTTTCGATTTAACTTTGATTATTTGCATTGCAAAAGTAATTCACGATATCAGCAGACATCCAAAGACTGCTCAAACTGCTGCCTCTTTTCTTCTGAAAAAGTTTCTTGGACAAGGGTGCAGGCGCTGTTGTCATGGGAACGCCCAGTCATCAGTCGACACAGCATATTTTCACGACAGCTACCATCGCATGTTGAAGATGGTGCAGATTTCCAAAAATACCTATAACAGAACACAAGAACATTAAAAAAACAACAACAGCAACAACTTTAAAATACACAGCTTGACGACACTTCATTTAGGGATGGGCCATTTTTTGGAGGGGACGTTTTTTGGAGGGGGCAATTTTTCTGAGCTCAATTTTTTTTTTGTCTTGTGTTTGTGCAAGAAGTCTTTTCACCTTTAGCTTGTGCTGCTTTATCTTTGGCTTGCTGTTTATGACATTTTTCTGTACTTTTGCTGTGCAGGAATTTTGTTCGGTTATTGTCCAGCCCCTCAAAAAATAACAATTGAATAAAATGGTCTGTCCCTAACGTTAGTAAATACATGAGCGTTCAACTGAAGATTCTGAAAAAACGATTGAAACAATTTTTGCTCAGAAAAAAAAAATCATTAGCTAGACAAGAAACCAGACAAACAAAAACATCAATCTTTACAACAGTGTACAGAGAGATTAGTACATTAAAGTTCAGTGATGCTTCTGCGCCGGGTTGTGTTTAAGAATACACAGATATCGTTATTGTATTTTGCCGCCGAACATAAAGATTTCATACAAACTCTTAATGCACTGTACCTTGTCCTTGCTGTCACACTTACTTGTAGAATGTGTTAAACAGGGTTTGATTGCTTGCCATGCGATGTACCAAGTTGTTCCAATCTTCAGGTAAAAGTGACGGCATACCATAAGCGTCCTGAATGAACAAGTGATAACAAGGTCATGATGATACATGAAATCAACATATGAACTGTAATATCGCGGTTACTGTTACTGTGGGTGCGTTAACTAGTGGGGAAGTTAAATGACTTGTCCCCCCTCCCCTCCCAAGTATCCCTAGATCAACAACTACAGCCAAATCAAAACACGTTGTTTGTACCTTGGCTGAATACTCCAGTTTCCATTGTACATTTCCTTTGTTTGCTTCAACAAGGTCCAGGATGTATGTTTCATGGTTCAGGACAACCTTTAGTAGAAAAAAACTCTGTCAGAGTAAGCTATGGCTGGTAGTTTCTTTGCTTAAGAAAATGTGGACTTCTTTTCAAGTTCTGGCAATGTACATGTTATTGTACCTAACGTAATGACAAAATGTAGTCTCTCGGAGAGCCTTGAACACTTATAGAGGCTCAGATCAATAAGATGAGCAACTTTATTCCATGTTGAACCGTGTAGATCCACATGGCAAACATTCAAGGCATACAACTGAACTATTTTGTACAATACAACAGAGCCAATAAGACATGCAATCAGAACAAAAGGGGTTTGTGAGACAGGAAACACAATTACTTGTGTATGTCAAAGTTGCATTGCGATTTTCCAAAAGACGTTATTAGAAACTTAATGTGATCAACATACTGGTAGCCTCAAACTCACAGCCTTATAACAAGGGTTGGTGAAAATAGGGTTGTTGAAAATAAACACTTCTGAAAAAACGCTCAATTGTTTGTTTGTTTGTTTTTTATTGATATCTAATTTATATTGTTATTTAGGAAAACAGTCCTTACCCTGGAGCTGTTTGCATAATCTCCATCAATTTCATAAATCCTGTAGCCTGGGTTGTGGCCTTGATAAGTGGTAACACTTGGTCCAATAAAGGCAATGCTGTCAACAACAACCACAACATCAAATGAGAAAGATACCAATACATCATAAACTAATCTGTTGCAGCCCTTTGTAGGGTCTGTCCATTTCAGGGGTTCAAGTTGGAAATATTGAGTTTGAGTTAAAATTATGTTGAGTTACTGTTTTTAGCCTAAAAAATAACTCCAGTTAGTCTCAAAACCATTCAGGTTAGCCTAATTAGCACAACAGTTAGCCAGAATAGCAGTCCAGTTAGCCTCATTAGAATTAGGGTAATCAGGGCTGTTAGTTTGCTGAAGGCCTGTGTAGTTTGCGCTTCCCGAACGCGCGCTCAAAACCTACGCAGGCTAGTTAGCTGATGATAAAGGGAACAGTTCAATGTACTTTTTTTGGAACTTACTTTGTAGGTATTTTCCTTGTCTTCTCATCATAAAAGATTTCAAATTCATCAGCATGTGTGTGAGCAAAAAACTGTGCTGTTACAGTGCTCTGGTAACGGTTTATTATCTTGTAATAATTCCAACTCCACGGTTTGAGGCAATCAGAGCTTCCAGGAAGAATGTGCCCAATAATATGAACCTGTAAATACACATGCAATGTTGTTGGGATAACTTAATAAGTTACAGGCATTGTCATCGTCGTTTTCATCGTGGTCCTCGTCGTCGTCAACATCATTATAAATATGTGACAATAATGCATGATTGTAGCTTAATTATTGAGGTATTATATCAACAAACTTTACAAGTACCGGGTAATGATGTTTTAAATTTCATATTATTTTGTACACAGTATAGTGATATTGGCTTTTGAGAAGCAAACTTTTTAATTTCTTGTCCTAACAACATATTAGTACTTTAAGGACTACTGTACACAGCAAAGCAGAATATGACTAGGATCAAACTTAACCCAGCCTCTACACCTACGTCTCATGCCAACACACTAACTACTAGGTTACTATACCTACTACAACTCAAAATGACATTACATTGCCACCTCCAACAAATTACCTTTAATAAGAGCTTAACAAATAACACCAACCTTTTCACCATTGTCTTCAGCTTCCTGTAATGTGTCTACCAACCACTGGAGTTGTTGAGCAGGGTCAACATTGTTGATTAAAAGCCACCTGAAAAACATTATCAAATTACTACAAAAGCTAATTTAATTTAGAATATAATTACAAGTTTGCATTCAAGTGCATGGTCTTTAAAATATGTACATGCACAGTGCCGTAGCAAGGGTAAAATAAGTGGGGGGGCACACGAGCGCCGGAGGCGCCAGCCGCTAGGGGGGTTTGGGGGCATGCTCCCCCCGAAAATTTTGAAATCTAGAGGCTTGGAAATGCTAATTCCAGCGTTCTCTTAGAGCTAGTTGTGATTTACGCATATCGCAAATTTGAGACATTTTTGAGACATTTTGACTTTTTTGCGACATTTTGAGACACTTTTTTCACATTGTTGTCACGATTTCTGAATTGTTTTAGTTTTTGGCTGTTTAATATTGTTGTGCATCTTCCTATGTACATTGAAAATAAAAAGAAGTACAAATGTTATTGTTTCAAACTTCTCGGGAGATTATATTTTATTTTCAACATTTTAAACAGGTCTGTTTTTTACTTTTTGGGAAAAAAACTGGGGGGGCACGGGCCCCCCCGGCCCCTCCCCTTGCTACGGCACTGCATGCATGACTTAACACTTGATGAAGAATACTACAACTGTCAGTACGGTTAGACTAGGTTAATAGCTACACTGGGATATGGAAGCAAACATCTCAAACAAATCACTCTACAAACTAAAACAACAACAACAACAACAAAATAACAGTAAACATACCAGTTCATATTATTGCAGTAGTTCATGTTGAGTGAGACTATTCTAAATCCTTTTGACAAATACACTGTGTAGTAACCTCCCCTAAAATAAAATAAAAATAAATAAATAAACTGATTTGTGACACATGTATATGTTATGGTTTAATTTTATATTTGGTTTAAAATTTTTCAAACCAGTTTGATTTTTATTTTCTTTTGTCTCCTATTCATTATCATAATCTGAAACAAAGGAAAATAAAAATCAAACTGGTTTGAAAAATTTTAAACCAAATAAAAAATTAAACCACAACATATACATAACTACTTAGTGGTTAAAGTTAGAGTTTCCATACATCAAGTATATATTCCGTTTAACAAGACCCATGCCACTGGAGCTACATGTTGCATCCAAACCCTGGATGGGATTGTCGTCAGATTGTCTTACTCCAGATTGCCAGTACCTGCTTATACTCCTGGGTGGAGACAGGCACTGAAAAGAATACAGTGTCTTTTCAGAGAACCCAACAGTCTATGATCCTAGCAAGCACTACAACATTTGTCCCTCTTAGCCGGCAGAGCCTGTGGCTCTGGGGACACATGATTTGATTGGCTAGATTTTAACAAAGGGAGTTTCAAACCTGGCCAATCAAATCAACCATTTTAAACTCTCGTATAACAAAGGGATTTTAAAATGGTTCATTATTTTATTGGCTGGTCTTTTTGTTAAAATCCAGCCAATCAAATCATGTGTCCCCAGAGCCACTTGTTTCTCATGCACAGGATCTGCCGGCTAAGAGGGACAAGCGGCTACAGTGAGGAGAATGGCACTACAATCCAGACTGCCTGGTCTTTTCAGTCTGGCATTTGGTTTGTGACAAGTAAATGCATTTTGTATGGACTACTGGAAATGCCCAGCAAGGTTAATGAAAAATGTGCCTGTAAATGACAGCAATGATTAGAGGGTAGCAAAGGGGGTGTCGTGATCACATACAAATTTTAACCAAATTCACGCATCACGTATACTTGAAACAGCAAAATTCACAAATCATGTGTCTTTTCTAGCTATTTTTTCACGCGTCATGGTATAATTTTTGCCCTATTTCCACACGTCACAGACTAATTTTTGCCCTTTTCGCGTGTCATAGACAAATTTTTGCCCTATTTTAACAAGTCACAGACTAATTTTTGCCCTTTTCACATGTCATGGACAAATTATTTGCCCTATTCCCACACGATTACAATGATCAATTTTTGCCCTTTTAAGGTGTATGGACAAGTTTTTGCATCTATTTCCACACGTCACAGACTAATTCTTGCCCTTTTCGCGTGATCATGGACTAATTTTTGCCTATTTCCACACGTCACAGACTTAATTTGCGCCCTTTTCACGTGTGAGGGAAAGCTATGTTTGCCCTATTTACACACGCAAAGACGTAACTGACAAGGCTCCTTTTCGCGTGTCATGGACAAATTATTGCCCTATTATCGGACACTCACAGACTAATGTTATTAACGCCCATTTCAAACATGTCACGCATAATTTCATTTGCTATCCTCTAATTAAATGATCAACTTACTTGTAAACTGTAGGCAAGGCATCATTTGGAGCCAGATCTTCCAGTGATCTGCTAAAGTATCTCTCAACCACTGATTTGAATTGGCACCCGTGATGAATGGTGGGGGAAAGCTGTGTGATGAGAAACATAAAGACGTCGACTGATAAGGCTCCTTGACTCTACATGTAGAAATAAGTGTGCTAACCAGCAACACAAGTTACTCTTAACTGTAGAGATAAGGCACTCCTCACTAGAATTGGACATACTCTCCCAATACTTTTTGAAAACAAACCACAAAATAATTTAAATTAGTTAATTTGGGCAATGTAGAACGTATCAAAGCAATATTACTGTATCTCTACAAATTAGTGTCACTTCGCTTCACTAGACATTTAAAAGCATCTTAAGGTACATTGTTTACTGTCGCAGTTTTTTTTTTCTGCTTTGGCCATTGCCAAACATGTACATTCAAAATTATTATTTGAAACTAACCTATTCACTGGGGCACCCTCGTGATTTCCAACTGCAGGGAACACTTTAACTCCTGGCAGATATTTTAGAATCAGCTTGATAGCATACTCTATGGCCTCTTTCTGCAAGACAAAATCATGATTCAACTTTCATACTCATTATTCCAAAAAATTACAAAACTGCTACATTTACTATACATCAGGCAAGGATAGACATCTATTAACCTAAATCAATCCTCCCAGGTTATACAAATGTAGTTGGTTGTTTTTATGTTGATGATTGGATCATAGATGGATAGTGATTCATTCTGGTCAAAGTTTCACCCCATCTTTTGAACAACAGCAGTTTGTCTGGGCTGCAAATACAAGCCTCCTATACCAACACTACCCTTCTAATTATAGAGAGCTGAGCTAAAAAAAAAACATGTATTTTAAACAATCTTGATCATTTTGAATTGACCAGGTTTGGGCTATTTGCCTTTATTACAAACAGAATATATTGTTTAAGAAAATTATCATACCCCTCCACAGAAGCTTTCTGCTTTGAACTCCCCCCCCCCCCCAATATGGAAATCCCAACTTAGCTTAGATAAGATAAGATAACTTTATCAGTATACTTTCTTTCATATCTAGTCTATGTACAAGTAGTATTTCCAAGACCCTGTAAACTGCACCTGATCTGAACGGGACTGGTTCCAAATGTTGTGTGCGGGAATGTCTCCTGTCCAGAGGACATAATCAATATCCTGTACAACAGCAAACAAAATAGTTGAGTAACCTTATGTTTGATTGCGTTTACCTTATTGTGAGCACATGCATGTGTAAAATTAAGAATTTATTGTGCTTGAAATTAAACCCACTAACCCAGGCTTGAGCAGCAAACTATGTACAGTTTACAGAACAACCTACTTCAAAAAAAAAAAAACACCTTCGGACGTGGAAAAGTGTTTGCTTAGGAGATCAGAAGTGTCCACTTATGGGAGGCTAAAATGTGGTGTTTGTATGTAGCTGGGACCATGACTTAGTGTCTGCTTAGGAGAAGTGTCTGTGGACTCGAGGGAGGTTAAAAATGCAGGGTTTACAAGTATGTGACTGGGACCATAACTGAGTGTCTGCTTGCATAAGTAAAACTTTTTTTTAAATTTTTTTCTTCCTTTTTGTAGTAGGCCACCTACGGGAGGTATCCGTTAGTGGGAGGTGAGACTGTAGTGATTCAGTACCTGAATCTACATGTACAATCAGTACATTGCCACTGGGAACTATTTGTGACCCAGGCTTTAATCAACAAAATATGGTATGGTTATTATTACCTGTGTATGTGTGGTGTTGATATGCTGGAGCATACTCTCGAATGTTATTGGTGGAATATCACATGAATAGTCTCCGTATTTCCCTGCTTTTTGTTGTCCAGGTGCTGTCAGAAACAAAACAACATGGAAACATAATTTTATCCTTCCAGCAGCAGTTGCTCTAGCCATTCTCTCACAACACAAAGTATAAAGCAAGCCCAACAATAGCGGCTTATGATTGGAAAACTAATGTCCTTCTATCATAATCAGTAGGCTTTTTTTAAGGGGGGGGGGGAGCTTCTTCTTTTTGTTGGTGGGGGAAGCTTATACAAATCATAATGTAATAAAACATACATACCAGGAGGGTTGTCATTTTTGCGGCAACACAGCGGCTCACCACAGTGTGGGTTGCCTCCTTCTTCATATAGGTGATCAAGATGGACATCAGAGAATTGCAGGACACGGGAGACTGGTGAGCCAGGCTGAAATAGAAATTCAAGCTTAACTTGTTATTTACTTGACAAAATGTTTTCTTATGTTTGTCTCTTTTGGATTGGACTTTTAACATGTGCTAATCAATTGGAACAAAGATGTATTTTTCTTGTAGAAGTTTGTACCTTCGAGTTGCCGAGGGTAATTGCATTGTTCCAGAAAATATCCATACCCCTCCCAGGGAAGGTGTTTTTGTTTGAATCCCCCACCCCTCCAGAAATTCCAGTAAAGCTCCATCTTTTGTGTTTAAAATTTTGGCTTTTGAGACCTCCCATCCCCTCAGAATTTCCAGTGACCTTCCAAGGGGTGGGTACGGATATTTTCTGGCACTGCACAGTAACCCTCTGTATGCAATATTAACAAAGTAGCGGCAACAGCAACCCTTGGTTGAGATTTGAACTTCCAAGCTTCTGTCAATTGTTATTGAAAACTGCTTAAATTTAAAGTACAGACCGAGAGGGGACAAAAAGGGAGGGGGAGGGGGGAGGGGAAGGGGACAAAAACGGAGCGAAGCGAGGTTCAACGTATTTTATGCATTTGACCTTGGAAATTTTCCACTAGAAAACAATTTCCAGAAATGTCCTTGAATTGCCTAACAGATCTCATTTGTCATGCTAGAAACATGACACTAACTACACTGAGTCCCTTTAAACTTTTTTGGTGATCTACATGTAAAGCTTAATGTTTCTCCTGACTCCAGACAACATATATATATAAAGGAAGTCGTAATGTAGACTATGCTACTGCCTTTGGTGTATTGCATAATTCTCATAACAAACATTAAGAGCGGTGTAAGGCCGTCAGATTTGGGCAAATATAATTAAGCTAATAGTTTTGTGTTGTGAGAAGGCATGCAGATATTGGAATCAACACATGCTTCAAGTCACGAGATATCAGTCTCGCTCCAGTCACCTGATTTGGAAATTTAATCGTCTGTAACAAGAGTACTTCACTTTCATGACAAACATTAAGAGTGATTTTGGTTTTTTTTTTTTTTTTTTAATACATCCAAAGTCTTTTATGTTTAGGGAGGCATAAAAATTAAAATAATAGAAATGTAGTTACTCACTTTTGGTGGTGGGATAGGTTTGACAGGCGGCTTTTTCTCAGGCAACGTTATATTCCAAAATTTGTCAGGATCTCTTTTGTGAGCGCAGGTTGGACCCAGCAGGCTACCGCAAACTTCCGAAGGACTCAGGAAGACTTTGTCGGCCACTGTCAACACTTCGTTTCGAAATTCTGTTATGACCTCGTTACAAACTCGACTGTCCTCTATCTTGAGCTCTTTACAGATCACTCGTGCCTCGTAAGTTATATCAGCTTCTGATTTGTTCGTCACGAATGCAGTTTGAGCCAGAAACGTTATCAGCTTACAAGCGTCGCAAGTGCCCTTCGCCAAGATTTTGTTGCGTATCTCGCTTTCCAATCGCTCCAACCAAGCTGTAAAACCATTTTCCTTCTCAACTGGCTTCGTAAATGAGCACACGGAGAAGGAAAGAACAAGAAGACACACTAATAAAGATTTAGAAGCCATGATGACTCCAGCGAGCGGCACAAAAAATGTGAAAGCTCGTTCGAAACTACAAGCAGCGACACCTCACCAGCAAGCGATGCCACTGTGTGGGAGTCGTGGAGGTGTGTTTGATCGTACGATTGTCACGTGACTAAACAAACTTGTGCCCGCACTCCTCCGTGCGTCCCGTCTGGTAAGTATGTGGTGTAACAATCCTGATATGTGTAATGTCATATGTGTAATGAAAAAGGAAATGATTAAAAAAAAAAAGAAACCAGAGGTTTCGGGCAATACTCCTTCTTCGGTGGTAAATAACGTTGCCAAAGAAAACGCGACAAGCCTAGCATTTAAAACTAACATGCAAAATCTGATTCCACGATGACGAATTTGTGGAAGCAGACTTTGCTGCGAAAACAACATGAACCGGAAGCGACAGTCAGGACTCAGGAGATGCGAATGATCTTCAGACTGGGCACTGTGCGACCACGCGGGGTGAACATAAACTTTGCCCTCATTTGAACTGCACGCGCGCCTCTGCGCGCGCGTGCTGGATTTGACTTTGAACGCTATTTTTTCGACGTTTTTGCTTGTTAAGCAAAAATGGTAGAATAGGGGTTAGTAGACAAAATTTGGATCCACATATTTGTAAACTCTCAAGGGACTTTTTTAATTTCTCAAGGGACTGTTTTAATTTCTCAAGGGATTACTTTCCGCTGTGGGTGATCACTTGCGATTTCGTGGAAAAAACGTGACTTGTCACATTTACAAACGTTATATAACAATTTTAAAAGTGACATGTCAGCTTTCTTATCTCAACGCACGTGTGTCTGAAAGGCGATCTATAAAAAGCGTCGCACAAACAATGGATTGCGTAACTAAAACACGAATAAATAATCACTAGCACTTACATCGCGTTGAGAGCAATGTTGCATGAATCGGCTTTACAACACGCGATAGTATCTACGCAGTCCGAGTGGAATTTCAGTCAAAGACAGCAAAATTCTTTCGTATTTCATCTTCAAATATAATTCGAAAGCATTCACTGTATATGTGGCTTTTGTTTAATCCTGGGTCTTGATATCCGACCCTCGCCGAGCCTAGACAAAACGCAGCTTGAGTGTAACGATTTGTTTACGCAATGTTTTCTCCGACAGTAGTCGGAAATATCCGTATTTTTTTCGTGCTTTTTCATGGAGCAATCGTAACGACACGGCCTTGAACACATTGAACGGCGGTCTACCTATAACAATTCAAATATAGCGTCGCAAAAACAAAGCGTCGAACGCATATTTTGCTGTTTCATTTGCTAATTTCGCTGCCGTAATCGACTGCCTCGAAAGGTCCTTGCAGTTTTAAAGTATAGAATTGTCAGATCTCGCTGAAATTTGCACTGTTTATTTGTGTAATGTTAAGGAATATGTGTATAAATACCCGGCGCGAACGAGCCATTTTTGACAAAATTATATGGCTGCATTTCCTCCGCGAAGATAGGAAATTGTTAAATTAAACTACAAAGAAACTGTAATGATAAGTTCGAAGAACAATGCACAGGATAAACCTTCGACTCATACTTCATGCAAAAACGTCGATATCTCGAAGAGACTTTGATTAAATGCTAGTTTTGTCGCGTTTTCTTTTGCAACGTCATTTACCATCGCGTACCGAAGAGGGGTTATTGCCCGAAACGTCTGGTTTCTTTCTTTTTTTTAATCATTTTTTGACACTTTCCATACCTAGTTTATTTCACTTTTAATTTTTTTAGTGCCACGCAGTATTTGGAACTTTTTTTCTTATTATCCGACGAAGTAACAGTAGTAGTATATCTCTATCACAGCCCTACTTATAGACAGACACAGCCATATGGCTTTACACAATAACTAAGGCCCCATTTACATGGAAAGAGGATGATCCTAACACTAGGATCACATTCTTCCCATGTAAAATAGAATGATTCTAATGCTAGGGTCATCCTAGTACTAGGATCACCCGAGCGCGTTATGTTTTCAGCTTTCAGTTTACATGCGAACGGTTGCATTTGGCCCTATAAACGCTAGGATCATCCTTGCAGTAGGGACAGGAAGGGCGCTAAGCTTTGTCCTGAATCTCTGCAAAAAAGGTTGATAAACTCGTTTGGACATCAGTGGTGCCCTTGGAGTGGAACAGCTCAGAACGATGGAGAGAGAGGTGGGTAAAATCACGTGTCATGGCGAACCCTAGGCTGCGAGCAGGCACTCTGCGGGTGCACCGCGCCAGCTGGCAGCCACGAGCTGAATTCCTAGAGCTATCTGAGAGGTAGGATGATCCTACCATGGAAAAACGAGGAAACAATTATGGAATCATGTTTCCTCATTCCCTTCCCGTGTTTATACGTCGGCTCAAAAGTGACCTTTACTAATCAAGTGTGTCACTGACTTGCTATTCATTCTCAACTGGGATGGATCAAGTAAAAGTTGATCGAGGTAATTTTACGAGAGAGGCTTGTTACAAATGACTTAAGTAATTGTAATATATAGAAAAGGTAAACAATAACACATCAGCCGATTATTTAATTTTTTGTCTACGTTCCCGGGGAAGGTACTCGGTATATTTTTGGGTGGGGGTTTGCCGTTGGGACTCTAGCACCCTTACCCTATACCAAAATTAACCATGTTCAACTGATTTTGCAACCCTATATTAGACTAGACACCGAAAATCACCACCCTATCCCAGACTTGCTTTTCTTTTAATGGCAAGCCATCTGTCAACAACGTTGCCGCGATGATTTTATTTACGTTTAGAAAAGGCTCTTTTTCTTCCGAGTTTCTATTCCTATTTTGCACTTAATTCTTCATATACCACTGATCAGTTTTCCGGCAAATGATACCCTATTCTAGACCAAAACTCTCTGATTTCTATACCCCAGACTAAACTGCTTGAGAACCATACCCTTCACAGCGGCACATACCTATATAGCTCATATATGGGAGTGCCCCCCCCCCCCCCCCAACCCGGTCTACGCTATATTTTAGCTAATGTTCAGCTCTTGTGACTTTACTGGTGAATGATAAATAACCTGCCGTTTTATGTAATTAGACATTCAATGTTTGCCAACACCTGCAGCAGAACCATTGCCAATAGACCATATTCACGATAGCCGCCATGATGGTTTTTGTACTACAACGCAAAAGACTTGTTAACTTCGCAAGCCATTTTCTTTTAAGGAAAGCGCCGAAATGGCGTAAAAGTAAAAATATGTTTACCACACTGTTGATACTGAAACCAAAGCATGGCAGGAAAGCATTTTCAGACATAACGAGAAACCAGCTGAAATTTGTCGACAAGTTTTAAGCTTGTTTGCCCTCTCAGAAATCACGTGTCTACATAATTTGCATTATATAAACGTGTAAACAACCTTGGCGGCTCTCGTGAAAAAGGCTTATTGCTTCAATATTACCAGGAATTTTTAATTAGCTCTGGGCATAATTTCAACCATTTATATTCAAAGCCCTAGCGTCACCAAGAGAACTAACGTTAGGAAAACACTGCAAAGCGGAAATGTCTCTTGATATCTCTGAAATTCAAGATTGAGGCGATCTAAAATGGAACTTACTAAACTGCTAGGATTTGCAATATTGCTGCAGTCTGTTGGAATATTATGCGTAAACAAGAAATTGGGTGAGTAAAAGCTGTTTAAATGAAACGCCTTAGTATAAAGGTGTTTGTAGTTTCGCTCCGCGAAAAGTGTAAATCGGTTTCGATGACTCCAGA